>NW_011495064.1:2142246-2166705 GCF_000754665.1 Bison bison bison
CCCAGAGCCAACACCCATGAGCCCCGCTTCTGCCCGGAGGAGGAGCGCCTCCCTGGGGCCCAGGACGGAGGGGCCTGGCTTCCTCCTTGGTGCTTCCTAGAGAATACGAAGTACTCTAGCAAAGCGACCCGGGCTGTACGGCCTGCTCCACACTCCTACCCCTGCCTGAGGCATTTCCCCTCATCTTGCAGCCACAGGGCTCCCTCATGCCCTGCTGGGATTCTGTTTCATTTTTCTAAGCCTCAAAATGGTCTCAGCCTTAACTGGGGAACCAAAGAGGCCCACTCGGCCAGAGGACCGCACATGACCCACAGTTCTAGGCTCCCGATGCATCCGTGGTTGAAGCCTGGCTGGGGAACGGACTGAGTTCCCACCCTGCCTGTCACATTGGGCATCTCTCCACCACAGGCCTGAAACTTCAGCCTCCAGTGCATCTCAAGTCAAATCTAAAACTTCACTCTGGAGAGGCCCTATCACAACATTATAGAGAGCATGTGCCTGAGAGTGAGTGTGTGTGTGTGTCTGTGTCCCCGGGAGTTCCTACATTGACATCCTAACCCTCAGGACCTCTAATGTGACTGTATTTGGTGATAAGACCTGTGAAAAGGTAATCAAGGTTAAATGAAGTAATGGGGATGGGTCCTAACCCATGATAACAGGTGTCCTTATCAGAAGAGACGTTAGGAACTTGTATCAACTGATGCTGAAGCTGAAGCTTCAATACTCTGGCCACCTGATGTGAAGAGTCAGCTCATTGGAAAAGACTCTGATCCTGAGAAATACTGAAGGCAACAGGAGAAGGGGTGGCAGAGGGTGAGATGGTTGGATGGCATCACTGACTCAATGGACATGAGTTTAAGCAAGCTCCAGGAGATGGTGGAGGACAGGGAAGCCTGGTGTGCTGCAGTCCATGGGGCCGCAAAGAGCTGGACATGACTTAACAACTGAACAACAACAATCCCGCTATTGTGTGAAAACTGTATAAATCTTAATTCTGTTGAATTGGTTCATGGTGCTTTTCAGGTCTACTACATTCTTCTGCTTTTCTGTATATTCATTCTATTAATTTTTGAGAGTTTGATTTTGAAATTCCAATGAAAAAATTGTAATTTATCTACTTAAAAAATAATTGCAATGTATAATGGAACTACATGCTCTGTATTTTCCAAGTCTCCTGTAAATGCATCATCATGCTTTCATAATTTAAGAAATAAAGAAAGAGAAAAAAAGTAGAGACCCTGGGACACAGACACTCAGAGGGAAGAGCGTGTGAGGACAAACGGAGGAGAAGATGGTCACGTACAGGGCTCCCCGGGCGGCTCAGCTGGTAAGGAATCCGCCTGCAGTGCAGGAGATCTGGGTTCAATCCTTGGGTTGGGAAGATCCCTAGAGAAAGGAATGGCAACCCACTTCAGTGTTCTCGCTCGGGAAATCCCATGGACAGAGGAGCCTGGCGGGCCACAGTCCATGGGGTCACAAAGAGTCGGACACGACTGAGCAATGAAACCATCACCACAGGCCAAGAGAGAGGCCTTAGGAGAAACCAACGCTGCCGACACCTGGATCAGGACATTCAGCCTCCAGAATTGTGGGACAGTACATTTCTGTTGCTTAAGCTTTGTTACAGCAGCCTGAGCAGTGTCTGTGTGCGCAGGACGTGTGCATCTGCCCGTGTGTGTGCAGCATTCTCTCGAATCCTGCTTGTTCTCCACCAGGGGGAAATCGACATGAACTGTTGCTCCGATGGGAACAGATCCCCTGGAGTCTCAGGAAATTCTTCTCTCCGCCATCCTCTCAAGGCACTCCCTAGCACCTTGGGTTTTCATTATAAAATGAAATGGTTGCTTCCATCATTTTTCTTCTCTTCCACCTTGGACTCTTCTAAGCAGGGGCCTTGGTTTATACATTTCAGGTTGGGGACCGGGGAGATGAGAAAAACAAGGGGGAGTGAGGGGAGAAAGAGGTTGAATGCCCCCAAAAAGTGAATAATATTTTCCATTAGCTTACTTCACTGTGAATAAAGAGAGAAATGTGGACTAGACAGAAGGAACTCTAAACTACGTGCTCCCCAAGCCAACAGCATCCTCAGGGGACACAGGGGCCAGGATCTGGGAGGAAAGAGCAGGCTGGGTAGACGCGTTACTGTAGCCTTGCCTTCTGGGTTACATCGGCCTCCGAGCAAGTAATTGTGAAAGTCATTAAGGTTGTGTCCCATTTCAGTGAGGGCCCCACAAAACATATTTTATGGTTTCAACTTTGTACACTGAAAAGTTTAATATGTTCCTGCTGCTTTTCACATCTCTGATTTTTTTTTTTTTTAGTATATGATTACGTTGAATAAGTATATCAGAACAAAATTAGAAACAGGCTTTCCTCCCCTCACCCAACCCTTTAAACCCATGGAGGGTACATTTTGTTCATTTTTAGAAGAAGAAGATAAAATCAGTCTTATCTTTTTGGCTAAAGGAGGGTCAGTGGAAAGTAGAGAGACCATCCAGGAGGTACTTCTTGTGTCAATTTTACACCAACATATCTCTTAGAAAAGACCCTGATGCTGGGAAAGAGTGAGGGCAAGAGGAGAAGGGGGCGACAGAGGATGAGATGGTAGGATGGCATCATTGATTCAACAGACATGAGCTTGAGCAAAGTCCAGGAGACAGTGAAGGACAGGGAAGCCTGGTGTGTCACAGTCCATTGGGTTGCAAAGAGTCAGGCGTGACTGGGTGACTGAACAATAACCACACATCTGTGCCACCTGGCATGGAACAGAACCCACGTGTGTGGGTGACGGGTGTGTGTGTGTCACTGTCGCCTTTCCTGTGACAGCTGTGATCAGGGCGGCATCTCCGGACAGCCCAGCAGACAGTGGATGCTCTGACGCAGGCAGTGACAAGTCATCCTGCCCTGCCCCGTGCGCTCTGGAACGACCCTGAACTCTCAGGGCCTATGAACTGCGAGGGAATTCACCTGTGGGTCCCATCACCGAACGTTCGCTCGGGGTTTGCACTGCAGGCGCTGTGCCACACACTGCAGACGGCAGACACAGTCCTGTCCTCAGAAGACAGGCACCGGCCAAGCAGGCAAAGAAAACAGGTGACTAAACAATCTGTGGTGGGATAAATGGCTAGAGAAGGTGTGGTATTAGACATACACACAGTGGACTGCTACTCAGCCATAAAAAGGAACAAAACTGGATCATTTGTAGAGATGTGGCTGGACCTAGAGTCTGTCATACACAGCGAAGGAAGTCAGAAAAACACAGAGCATATATTAACACATACATGTGGAATCTAGAAAAATGGCACATATGAACCTACTTGCAGGACAGGAACAGAAATGCAGATGCAGGGAACAGATGTGTGGGCGAGAGGGTGGGACGAACTGGGAGACCAGCACTGACATATACACACGACCAGGTGTAACACAGCTGGTGGGAAATGCTGCACAGCACAGGGGGCTCCACGCGGTGCTCGGGGGTGGCCTGGAGGGGTGGGGTGAGGGGGATGCACGCATCCAGCAGGTCCACTTCACTGTACAGCAGAAACTAACACCACACTGTAAAGCAATCATTGCTGTTGTTCAGTCATTCTGTCATGCCCAACTCTTTGCAACCCCATGGACTGCAGCACGTCAGGCTTCTTTGTCCTTCACCATCTCCTGGAGTTTGCTCAAACTCAGGTCCATTGAGTCAGTGATGCAATTATACTCCAATAATTAAAAAAAAAAAAATCCTCTGAGGTAAGCGCCAGAAAGAAAAAGATCTGCATTCCATGAAGAAAGAATAAACAGGAAAGACCTCTTCTAACCAAGATGCCAGAGAAAATTTTCAGGGCTTGTTTAACTTGGAGCCATAAAGAGGTCAGCCAAGCCAGAAATGGAGACAGCTTACTCCAGGTGAAAGAAGAGCATGTGAAAACACCCTGTGGCCAGGAATGAGCACGGAATGTTCAGAACTGGAAAGAAGGCTGGACTGGAGGTGGTGTGTGGGGAAGAGAGTGCCCCAGAGATAAGGTTGGAGACAGGTGTCAAGTGACTCAGCACCTCAGGAGGCATCTTGGACATTCGTTTAACTGAACATGTTAAGTTAGGTGCAATGTAAAATCATAAGATAATTGTATTCTTTGGGATAAGATGACCTGTGATTTTTAAAAGATGGCTCTGTCTGCCAAGTGATCACAGCCCATAGGAGGCAAGAGAGAAAGGGTTGGACTAGTTGGTCAAGATGGGAGACCTGGGTGGCCTGGAGTTAAAGGGAGATGGGCTTGGATGAGCTGCGTGTGTGTGTTTGTGAGAAAGAGAAAGCCCAGGTCACATGAATGGGAGGTGTACAGTGTGGTGTTTACCAAGCTGAGCGTCCTGCAGGGAGTATGTTTACAGGAAAAGATCAAATGTTCATATCTATAAATGTTAGCTGTGAGAATCAGTGAGACACCCAAGGGGCCTGGTCAAAATGAAGGTTAGATACAAGACTCTGCAGATGTAAATAGATGTCTGGGATGGAGGCATAGCGTCCTCATTACATAACTCTTCAAAACCAATGGAAGGAACAGAATTATCAAGAGCCTAACTACACAGGGGCTTCCCAGGTGGACTAGTGGTAAAGGACCCTTCTGCCAACGCAGGAGACGAAAGAGATACCGGTTAGATCCCTGAGTTGGGAAGATGCCCTGGAGGAGGAAATGGCAATCCACTCCAGTATTCCTGCCTGGAGAATCCCATGAACAGAGGAGCCTGGCGGGTTGCAGTCCACAGGGTTGCAAAGAGCTGGACCCCACTGAAGCAACTTAGCATGCACACACTAACCTCACAGAGAAGAGAGGACTCAGGCTCATGTGATGGAAAATGCTAACATTCTGAGGTCAGGGAGAAGAAAACTAGCAGAGCAGACTAAGAAAACAAAGAAGCAGAAAGGAAGTTGAGAGCATGGTGTCCTGACAGCTTGGGAGAATGCTGTGTTCAGCAGAGAGAGGTGGGCCAGGGCAAAGGCTGCTGGGAGCTCAGGCAGGTGGGGACTCAGAAAGATCCTCTGGACAGAGTCTCAGGGAGTCAACGGCGACTGGCCCAACACAGTTCAATAAGCACGCAGGCATGACTCAGAAGGAGAACCAAATTTGCTTGGGACATCTGTCCCTGGCAATACGGCAGATGAGACAGTCTTTAACTAAAAATTAAATCACCAGTAGAACCACTGAAAATATGCTTGATAAAATATTTTTTAAAAATCACTTTGATGCATATCAAACTGATAAAGAGAAATACTCAAAAGCTGAACTCAATAAGAAAGCATGAAACCTAAATGGGTAGCAGGTGATGAGACCAAGTGAGAAGTTATATATAAAGAAATCCGTATAATAGCTAGGATATGGAAGCAACATAGATGTCCATCCACAGATGAATGGATAAAGAAGTTGTGGTACATATACAGAATGGAACATTACTCAGTCACAAAAAGGAATGCATTTGAGTCAGTTCTAATAAGGTGTATAAACGTAGAACCTATTATACAGAGTGAAGTAAGTCAGAGAGAGGAAAAGAAATGTCGTACGTTAATGCACATATGTGAAATCTAGAAGGATGGCACTGATGAATCTATCTGCAGGGCAGCGGTGGAGATGCAGACATGGAGAGCAGACTGTGGACACAGTGGGGGAAGGAGAGGGGGACGAATGGGGAGAGCAGCATTGAAACATGCACACCACCACATGTAAAACAGACAGCCAGTGGGAATTTGCTGTGACACAGGGAGCTCCAACCTGGGGCTCTGTGACAACCTAGAGGGCTGGGGTGGGGTGGGAGGTGGGAGGGAGGTTCAAGAGGGAGGGGACATATGTGTGCCTGTCACTGATTCATGTACATGTAAGGCAGAAACCAACACAATATTGTAAAGCAATTATCCTCCAATTAAGAAAACATAAAAATTTTAAAAAGAAAATTAAAGTCAAAAAATAAAATAAAGACACCTGTATAAACACAGTCCTCTGGGAAAACGATGTCCACCAGGGATTAAGTGAGAAAACATCACTCCTCACTCAAGAAGATAAGGAGGAAATTTGCTAGTCCCCGCTCTGGCTGTGGGTGGAGAGAGAAACATCTCTGCTTAGAATTCTGACCCTGGCCTGCATTCACAGGACTCTAGGGCCAGAATCCGTACCTCTATGAGGCCCTCAAAACTACAAAGACAAAGACAAAGCTACACACC
The DNA here is from genome assembly GCF_000754665.1 of Bison bison bison. NCBI lineage: Eukaryota > Metazoa > Chordata > Mammalia > Artiodactyla > Bovidae > Bison > Bison bison. Next base: position 2,148,446 of record NW_011495064.1, read on the forward strand.
AGTTCAAGCGGGTTGTGGTCTCCAGTCGTCTGGCAGAGATTAATGCAGATCCTTTCTGCCTGGAAAGAACTTACGGAGATAAAGCTCCAAAAGTCTAGCATCACAAAATGTAAGAGCAAGACAAGGACAATCAGAAGAGATAGATAACAATAAACAGAAGCAAAACTTCAGAGGGAGTAGGCATTAGCTGCTACACCAAGAGGGTGATATAAAAACACAGAGACGATATTGAAAATGACAGAGGGAGTGGCATTGGCTGCTACACCAAGAAGGATCATATAAGAACACAGAGACGATATTGAAAACGACAGAGGGAGTAGGCATTAGCTGCTACACCAAGAGGGTGATATAAGAGCACAGAGACGATATTGAAAATGACAACGGCCTGGGACTTCCCTGGTGGTCCGGTGGCTGAGACTCTGTGCTCCCAGCGCAGGGGGCCCAGGTTCCATCCCTGGTCGGGAAGCTAGATCCCACATGCCACAACCAAGACCTGGCACAGCCCAATAAAGAAGTAAACAAACAAAAACAAATATTCAAAAAAGCACAGTGGCCTAAAATTGTCCAAAACTGTCAAGAGACACAAATCTACATATTCAGCAAACACACATGACCCCAAATAAGGGAAATAAGGTAACAAATTCATACTTAGATACATTACAGTGAAACCATAGATCATCACAAAATAAAATAAAAATCTTTAAAGAAGCAAAGAGAAAAAAAGAGACAGCCGTGAAAAATTATAATTAGACACACAACTGATTGCTCAGCAACAAGAGAATCCAGAATAACAGTAAAAACTTCAAATGCTGAGAGAAAAGAACTGTCACCCATGAATTCTATCCTGAACAGTGCTTCACCTTTCAAGGCTGAGATTGAAATAGAGACACATTTAGACAAAGAAAATTAGGTTTACGGTCAAAGACCCACACTATTCTGAAGAAAGTACTCCATGAACAAGGAAAATGACCAAAAAAAATGCAAGAAGGAATTGTGAGCAAAGAAATTGGTTTAAAAAAAAAAGTGGTAGTTCTAGAGAAATCCTGATTCCGTATAATAATAAATATGATAGCTAATGCCTGGGATTAAAAAAAAACACTAGTAAAGTAATGGACAAGGATGCTATAGAACATGGGAGCTGATTCGTGAAAACAACTGAAGCTCTCATATTTTGGGGAGAATGGGAAAATAATGGTTAATTTTAGACTTTGTATGTTAAAGTACATACTCCAGCTGCTACAGTGAACACAGAATGAATACAACAGGGCCTTCCCCGGCAGTCCAGTGGTTACGACTCCATGCTTCCAGGGCAAGGGGACGGGTTCAATCCCTGTTTTCCTGACCAGGGATGGTACGGTCCAAAAAAAGAACATCGTAGAATGGAAACTGGAAGAGAGAAGAATGGAAAGGTTGGGATGGGGATTGGGGGATAACAATAAATCTGAAAGAAAGTAAGAAACCCCAACAAACAGAGGTAAGACACAGCAAAATAGAAAGCAAAGAGTAAGATAGAAGAAATTAACTCAGATACACCAGCAATGACAACAATCATTTAGACTAAACAGATAAAAATGAGGTTGTCAGAGTAAACAAAATCTAAAAGCCAGATAAGTATTGTAAAACCAATACAATATTGTAAAGTTAAAAAATAAAAAAAATAATAATAAAATAAAATCTAAAAAAAAAATAAATAAATGCAACACACTAAGACAGAAAAGCTGAGTAAAAGCATATTACACATAAAGACCAACCAAACAGAAGCCGTTACCCTCATTTAAAACTGGGCAAAATACACTTTAAGGCATTAGTAAAGCTAAAGAGAGTCACTGCAAAAAACTGAAGATTAAATTCACTAGGAAAATAGGACAATTCTAAATCTGTAAACATCTAAGAGCTCAATTTCACAACTTCAAAAGAATGAGGCCAAAATTGGTACGAATACAAGGAGACGTCAACAAACCCACCACCAACCGTGGAAGAGTTTAGCCCACACAGTCATTGACAGATCAGACAGATAAAAACCTCAGTAAGAACAGTGAAAACTGGGATAATGCCACTAATCAGCTTGATTGATTGGTCACATTAAAAACCCTCTAGCTCATTAAGGAATGCATCTCCCTTTGAAGATCACATGGAAACTGGCCACACTATAGGTCACAAAGTAGCTCATACTAAATTTGTATACCTATGGCTGATTCATGCTGAGGTTTGACAGAAAACAACAAAATTCTGTAAAGCAATTACCCTTCAATAAAAAAATAAATAAAAAAAATAATCTGTATCACACTGGCCATTTTCTCTGACTACAATGGAATTAAGGGGAAAAGCAACATAATAATAATTATTATAATGACAGCAAAATGAGAATCAAAGAGTCACTAAAAGGAAGACAATATGTACAGTGGTTATACTTTGTAGCCAAACGGTCTCAGTTTAAATCTTGGTTCTGCCAACTCAGGAGCTCTGTGATCTTAGACAAATTGCTTAAACTCTCTATGTATTCTCATTTTTCACATAGGTCATATTGGAGTCATAATGGTCCTACTTTGTGAAGATGTTGGGAGGATAACATAAGTTAATATAAGTAAAATGTGAAGATTGGTGGCTGGCACATAGTAAGAATTTAACAAAGTTTAGCTATTAGTATCTTTAAATGTTAGACATTAGGAAATTTAAAAAAAAAACCCACTCAGCCAATTCATGGGCCAAATAAATCATTATGGACATTAAAACTTAAATGTTTATAATAGAATTGGAGAGAAGGCAAAAATTAATGAGATAACATGCAAGTTAATGTAACAAAAGAAGCTGCTGCTGCTAAGTCGCTTCAGTTGTGTCCAACTCTGTGCGACCCCAGAGACAGTAGCCCACCAAGCTCCCCCATCCCTGGGATTCTCCAGGCAAGAACACTGGAGTGGGTTGCCATTTCCTTCTCCAATGCATGAGAGTGAAAAGAAGAGCAGAAATAAAATAAACCCAAAGGGAGTAGAAGGAAATAAACAGTAAAGATAAAAATCAATGACATGGACATCTCAGATACAATCTGGAGATCAACAGAACCAAAACTTTATTATTTGAAGGAAAAAGAAAACAGATCAAGAGATAAAGGAAAACAAACAATATTAGGGTGGCAAAGGCAGCATAATTACAGATACAACAGGGATAAAAGATAAGAGGGACTTATGAACTTTATACCAATAAATTTTAAAAAGAAGAAATGGACAAATTAATAAGCAAATATAAATTACCAAAACAGACTCAAGAAGAAACAGAAAACCTGAATGGCTACAACTACTCCAAGAAAGAGAATTAATCATTTTAAATGTCTAAGAAAAGAACTATGAGACCTATATGACTTTCCAGGTATTTGTACGAAGTATGCAAGGAACAGATCATTCCATTTTATGCAAACTCTTTAAAAGAGTAGAAAAAGAAGAAATTCTCCCTCCCCAGTTCATTTAATGGGGTTATTATAATTATGATACCCAAATTAGCCAAGGGCAGCACTAGGAAAGAACGACACAAGACAATCTCATGATCACGGATGAAAAAAATCCTAAACAAGCACTGGCAGCCAGAACCAACAGTGAATTAAAGACACACACAATTGTGACTAAGCTGCATTCATTCCCAAAGCCAAGATATATTAAACATTAGAAAATACATTAATGTAAATTCACCACAAAGACAGATTAAAGCAGGAAAATGTGTGATTATCTCAGTAAAATAAAGGAATATAAATAATTCCATAAGATTTAGATCCACTCATAATTTTAAAATCAAACAAAAAAACTAGCACACACACAAACACACAAAAGCCCCTACCTAAACTAAGGGTAAAACATACCTGCCTTAACAAGATAAATATCCACACCAAACACCAACACCAGAACATCCACACCAAATAAAATCCTTAACAGTGAAAAAGTAAGCACGTCCCCATTAAAGCCAAGAATGAAATATAAGTGCCCATTGTCAACCACTTCTTTAACCACTGCATGGGAAGTCCTGGCCACTTCAATGATATGACAAAGGCATAAATGTAAATAACTGAAAAAGAAGAAACAAGCTATTCATGTTTCATAGGGAATATGATTAGGATCATAGAGAAACACAAAAGAACTATAAACAGGTTTTTAGAATTGTCATGACAATTTAACAAGGTTGCTGGATATAAGATCAATACACAAAATTCAACTCCATTTCTATACATCAGGCTGAAAGGATTATTGCGAAAGTATTTAAAACCTATCACATATATCACAACAGATATCTACTCAGCTACTATCTGACAGCTACTGTCTGACCACCTATACAACTGGGACATCAGCAGGCATGTTCACGCAATGTGACTCCATTCCTTAGCCAAAAATGTCTGGGTTGGGAAGGACACCAACTCCAACTGAGATCTACAAGACCCCATCTTGGACAGTAGCTGGAAAGGAGATGCTATAAGTTCCACAGCCAAAGGGCAGCCACATACGCAGTGGAGCAAGAAGAATGGGCAGACCCCAGGAGGCAAAGGCTAAGACTATGCCCCAAAGGAGGAGAAACCAAGGGCAGGGTTGCCTGTACTCTCGGCTCCTTCCCAGTTCCTGGTGCTCACGAGACCTCCCGGACCTCACGAGATGTGACTTCCAGAACACCTCTCTCTCTCTCTTAAGATTTAGTCTCCCTTCTTGCTTGAGCAAATTTGTAATGGGTCTCTCTTATTTGCATCCAAAGAATCTTAACTAATTCTTAACAAATTTAGAAGTCAGTCTTGAAAAGCTTCTTTTCCTTTTCTTATTTCCTTGATGTGATGGACTGAATCCTTCTGGAGAGCTGTGAACCATCTCAAGGGAGGGTAAAATGAGAATATGGTAGATTCAAATTTGGCAAATCGTCCCAGGATGGATTCCAACTCTATCTATTATTCTCTCATATGTCTGGATATTCTCCATCGCATATAAAATGTATAATTGCCTTCTTTACACCCTTAAGAAGTTTGGACTGAGACCTTCAAAGGAACACTGCCAATAAAGTGGATTGTCCTAGGGTCATTTTAATAATCTCTCTTTTCTGTATCAGTGATGAGGGTCAGTTTTACTGCCTGCTACTCTCCCAACTCATTTTCTTGACAAGATAAGGCCTACTAACATAAGACACTCACAAATATGACATGTGAATCTTCTCACTAGGAGATTTTTTTTTTCCAGTGACCAGAGGTTAACAACACAGCACACAGACTTGTTTACAAATTGCGGATTATGTTAAATGAGGGCCAAGTGTAGAACATTGATCAACATAGGACCCAGGGGCCAGAAACAAAGTTGTCATCCCCCTCCCCCGGGAAAAAAGCAAGGGCTAGAATTAAGGGCAAAAAACTAAGATGGGAAGACCTGAATTAGAGCCCTGCACCCACCTTTCAGGGCTTCCCAGGTAGCTCAGTGGTAAAGAACCTGCCTGCAACGCAAGAGACACAGGAGATGCAGGTTCAGGCCCTGGGTGGGGAAGATCCCCTGGACTCCAGTATTCTTGCCTGGGGAACCCTATGGCCACAGGAGCCTGGCGGGCTACAGTCCAAAGGGGTTACAGAGAGCTGGACACGGCTGAGCAACTGCCTGAGAGAAATAGCAACCACCTCCAGTCTTATTTCCTTCATCCATGGGAAACTGTGTAGACAATTACTCCCACTCATAGGACTGTTGGAGGATTAAAGATAGCCACATCTACATAGGTCCCAGCATTTTACCTAGCATGGACTCAAAGAATGTCAGAGAGGCAGAAATAGAAACCTCTTTCAAACAATAAGAAACAATTCCTCTAATCTTGGAACAAGGTTCTTTCAAAGTTGAGAAATAACTAATCATCATAAAGCTTTTTTTATTGTGCTGTCTTTCTAAATCCCTACAATCAGAAAGTGATAGCAGAAATAAGCAGAAACCTAGGTTTTCATCTGGGATTCTTCTTGAAGGCTCTCAATCTGTCCAGAGAAAGGGGTCTTTGATCCATGAAATCAACGACTCATTGGTTCCCTAGAAAATTTAGGCTGGGGCTGAGCAAAGGTTCTGGCTGATAAAGCTGTCATGGCAACCACTAAGAAGGCCCTTCTACTGGGGTCAACACTTGGGCCCCAGCCAGTCCCTTCTTAGGAGGTTTGCCAGATACAGTCTTGGATCCTTTGTTAGTATGGGCTGAACCTTTTCCATTTTGCTACCCAGTTACTTCATGTTACAGCTCAACTTGCCCCTACCCCACCCATATATGCATTCCTAGCCAACTGGACCCTTGACCTTCAGACTCAGAATCCACCACAAGCATCACTAGCTCCTCGTGCCCAGGCACTAGACAAGACTTTTTGTGGCTCTGTTTCTTCTTACAAAATTAGATGGGGGAGCAAAATCGTCTCTGCCATATTAGATCCAAGTCAGGCTGACCTACTTATCTGTTTTGAGAGATACATGTCCAGGGGATTGCTGTTAAGCTGAGCTCTTAAACAAACATCATCTATTGTATTCCGGGAAACAGTAGATCTGCAGCATCCGGGCGGGAGGGAGGACCGCACATGACTGTCCTTCTTGCAACAGCTTCCCTGCCTGTCTCCCACAGCCTACCTTGTCTGCAGCCCACTTGGCCTCCTAGAAGAGCTTTGATCCTTCTTGTGGCTGGGCACTGGCCCACTAAGCTCTTGAATCTTTTTTTTTTTTTTTTTTGGTGGGGGGCGTGCTACATAGCATACAGGATCTTAGTTCCCCGACCAGGGATCGAACCTGAGCCTGCTGTAGTGGGAGCATGGAATCTTAACCACTGGACAGCCAGGGAAGTCCCAGAGCTCTTGAATTTTTGAGTCTAGTTTTTCTACCTCTTCTGGCTCTTGTTTGGCCACTAGCCCTCTTAACTGCCTGCCTCTGGAGACCAAATATCCTCACTGGTGTGTGACACGGCAGGAAACCAGGAATCACATGCAGGAGTCAGCCACCAGGAGCAGGCTCCCAGCAGAGGCTGGCCAGGCTCCTCCAGGAGTGGAGTGAGGGCATGTGCTTCAGCACAGGGACTTTGTGCCATCTCTCTGGGAGTCTCAGAGTTCTGTTTTGTCTATTTCAGGCCTCGGCTGTGTTCCAAGAAACAGTGCCTGCCAGATAAACGAGGTGATGGTAAGTCTCCTGAGGATCCAATCTTGGGACAGAGCCTACGGAATAACCAGCAAGCTCAGCATCACATGGCTTTTTTTTCCTTTAACTTACAAACACTGGTAATTGTTTCAGTGTCCTCTTGTGCAATCTTATAGCGATTCTGTCATTGCCTGGCTGGATTGTATCTCTGAGCAACAAACAGCAGCTCCATGTCTAACATGAAAGGAACAGTCAACGCGTGTTTGCTGATAACCTTATCATCATGGTGGGTCAGAGATATCTCCTGAGACTTTATCCTGCTCCAGACTTGTCTGCATATTTCTTTAGGCTGCTTCGGCCAATTTTGCTCTCCCGTGGAATTCAGGAACACGCTGAAAAGAAGTGCAGCAGCCAGGGTCAGAGATGAGAAGGCTTCCAGGGAGAGGCCCTGATGGGAGTGGCGGGTGGGGGGCAGGGTGCCTAAAATCCTGCAGCGGAGTCTGATCTTGACCACTGGCCCAGGGATCCCAGGGTGGGTATCTCCCAGTGCTGGAGGGCACAGTTGCAGGCCATGGACATCCAGGTACAGGTAACGCTCAAGGGTCAAGGGATACTGTAGAAGTTCCCCGTGAAGAATTTTGCTGTGCAGGGTCAAGGTCAGCAGCTGGGCTTCAGCTCTGCTGAAGAGTGGGGACCATGCAGCCTATGCTGGCCCCTGGCTTGTCTCTCCAGTCCCTGATGCTATAGAGTCAGATTTGCTGAGAAAACACTTGCCTCCAGAGTCCAAGGCTGCCCCCTGAAGAGCCCCACCCATGCAGCTCCCACACAGATCAAACGCATCAGGATGGGATTTAGGGAAGAGCAGAGACAGCTGGGGTGCTTCACTGTAATCACAGCCAGGAAAAAGAAAGACAAGGAGAGTCTTTACTGAAGCTTACCATGCTTCCCAGGTGGCACTAGTGGTAAAGAATCTGCCTGCAACAGAGGTGATGTAAGAGATGTGGTTCGATCCCTGGGTCGGGAAGATACCCTAGAGAAGGAAATGGCAACCCACTCCAGTATGCTTGCTGGGAAATCTCATGGACAGAAGAGCCTGGCGGGCTACAGTCCATGGGATCGCAAAGAGTCAGACACGAGTAAGACACTGCAGTACTATGCTGTAGGCTTTAAAAGAGAAGGAACCTGAGGCTCCCAGAGGAAAAGCCCAAGGTCACAGCGTCCTGACCCTGAGATGCCACCCCTTCCTTGAGGAGCTGCCCCTCCCACCTCCCAGAGTTTCCTCCCCACCAGGCGGCCCCACAAGGGGCACAGTGAATTCCAGGGCTCTGTTTCCCACTCCTCACTCAGCTGGTGGTAGGAAATTCAACCTGGGTTTGCTTAGATATGGAGAAAAGAGGCCAGTGTAAGTCCAGTGAAACAGCAACAGTCTGAAGGCTTGGTTTACCCGTCAATCCTTGGAAAAGGAAGGTGAGGAGCTAAGGAAGCAAAAGAACTGAGTCACGTGACTACTCCGAGGGGTGGAGTCTGTTCTCTGAGTTCACACATGCGGGCAGGTAAAGGGGTTTCATCACTTCCAAACCAGGCTGGTGGATGCTCAGCTTACACACTGAAGTTAGAAGCCACAGTGCAGACCACGTGTGAGCATGAAGCTCCAGCCCTCGGGAACATCAGGGCTGTCCCAGGAATGGATGGTGACTCCCCAGCTCCTGGTCCAGCCTCTTCTCGGTTATAAACCTCACATCATGTTGTTACGATTTTTGTTTAAACAGTTATATATTTTTAATTAATTAATTGGCTGGGCCGAGTCTTAGTTGCAGCACACAGGATCTTCAGTCTTCCTTCACCATTATATATTTTTATGCTTATCTTCTTGCTCAACTTAACTCTCACAATTGTTACAAAGGAAAGCTTACCCTCATTTTATATGTGTGAAAAATGAGGCAAAGAGAAGGCAATAACTTTCCCATAGTGTTACTGGCTTCAAAGTCAGTAAATGTGAGTTGAAAAAAATTTTTTTTTTTTCTTTTTGCAAGCAAGACCTCCTTAGACCTATGGGCCACAGAAGTGGTTTTCATTACCATCTCAGCAGCCCCCAGACTCAGCCACACTTCACTCCTAGAGACTTCCTGCCTGCAGAAGATGAAAATACAGCTTAAAACAATTAGAAGACGCTCATGCTTTTCTTTCAACAAGTGTCTGCGTATGTGCTAAGTGGCTTTAGTCGTGTCCGACTCTTTTCCACTCTGTGGACTATAGCCCACCAGGCTCCTCTGTCCATGGGATTCACAAGGCAGGAATAGTGGAGTGGGTTGCCATTTCCTCCCCTAGGGGATCTTCCTGACCCAGGGATCGAACACACGTCTCTTACATCTCCTGCCTCGGCAGCCAGGTTCTTTACCACTAGTGCCACCTGGGAAGCCCCTTCAACAAATATTTATGTCTCCACAAATAGTTCTGGGTAAGATGTTGGGTGGATATGGGGGTGGAGAGGAGAAGGGAAGGAACAAAACTAGAAAACAGGGACCCCCTTCCTTCTGTTTCCGAGGAGTTGCTGGGAAGCCACTGGAGGCAGCAGCACCCAGGATTACAGGGCTGGCATCTGGCATCTTCCCAGCCCGGAAGAGCGGCCCTCCAGGGTCAGCTGCTTTTCCGTAGGATGGTGGGTGGAGGGGTCATCTCTGCACTGCCGGGCACTGCCGGGTGATGCTGGACAGTGAAAGAGGAATGACCAGGCAGGACCACCGGAAGAGCAGGAACCAGCCCCTGGCAGGGTCTCACAACACATCAGGCCACTACGAGCCATTGCCCCCGGCTGCCTCAGAGGACCCTGACTCCTGACCCCGCTGCACCCCAGCTCCAGCTGTCACTTTATCCTCCTTCTCCTTCTTTCCTGATGGAGCCCGACACCATCCCCACTGGAAAAGCAAGCATGTCCACCACCACCATCATCATGGGTACAGCCTGATTAACCAAGGTCCCCTTCACCACTCGCACATCTTTACTCAGTCACTGCAAGAGAAGCGACCAGGCCGGCTCTCGCTCCCGTCCACAGAGTCCACACGGGACAAACCTCGGGCTGCGCCTGCCATGAAGGCATAGTCCCTCCTTTCCCCTCCACGGACCCGGGCCCCAATGCTCTGGGCTCTCCGGAAACTCAACCTCCCCCTTCATCTTCTACAGCAGCCCTTGATCTGCTCTTGACCTCTTCTCACTGCGGCTAAAATGCTTCAACCGCCCCTTGAGGTTCAGAGCTTCTATTTCTAGGCAAATATTCAAACAAGGGGCTCCCTCCTCCCCGCATCCTCCTGCAGTACCTGCTTCTGGCCCACATGATGATGAGGCGGGGTGGCCCATGGGCGTGGCCCACACAGGACTGTCGTCTGGGGCTGAACTCAGATGCTACCAGAGCTGATGTCCACAGCCGTGCCATGCTACCAAGTCACAGGGTCAAAAATCGCACATCCCTCCCATGTCCTGCCCTCCAAGACCCCACTTGGGTCCCCTTTCTCACCAGCTCTGGGCTCCTGCAGGTTCCTCCATTCTTAGGGTCATGCAGGAAGAGGGCATAGATCCAGCTGTTCTCAGAGTCCCCTTGACTCTCCGAAGATTCACGTAAGGGTTTCTCATACCTCACTGCACAGTCCAGTCTGAGGCCAGCGCTGGGGATGCTCTCAGCATGCCCTAAGCGCTTGGCATGTCCCCATCTGCCTCGTTCCCAGGGTAGAAACCTGTGGGGTCATTTCCTGCATTCTCCCCAAGGGACTGAAACACTGGAGCCGAGCTTGGATCATCTGGCCCCTGTTGGCCCTTTCCTATCCTGTCAACATCTCACCACCACCGAGTTTCATGACAGGTACTGAGGGCCTCCACGGACCCAGCATTTTACAGGCATGGTCTGCATCCGTCTGGCGGCGTCAGGGAAGATGGACATGCACGGATGACAAGGCGAAGGGGTGCACCCAGGGTCACAAGGGCAGATGGGAATTTCACCTGGTTCCAAAGCCCACTGGCCGCACGGTCCTTCCCCAACACATGCTGTATGTGTAACCTGTAACCTGTAACCATGCAGACTCTGCCGGACCAGTAGCCCGAAGGGTGCGAGGGCACTCACCATGCCTCCGGTGCATTCTCGACAGTCCTGCAGGCAGCTGACGTTCTCCCAGGTGCTGTAGGCCTTCAGCCCGGCCACGAGCGCCTGCAGCGGGCGACTGTCGACGAGCTCCTTCCCACGGAAGATGTCCTCATCCAGAAGGGTGCCGGCATACCTGCGAGACAAGCGGAGACGGGCGATGGGAGCAGTGTGTCCCGAGCATACGTGCTCATCAGGGACAGGGGTCTCACAACTCCTTTGGGTTTTGGTGTTGGGATGCTCCTAAAATTAGTTTTCCCTTTTCTGAAAGAATTTGTGTAAGATCAGCATGTTTCCTTTTTTCAAGTATTTAATGGATTTCACAAGCAATGTCAAAGCTATTCAGGTTTTCTACTTCTTTTTGGGTCACTTTCGGTACTATGCATCTTTCAAGAAATTTGTCTATTTCATATATGCTGTCAAATGTATTGGCATTACATTCACATCACATTAATAATAATGATATTTAATTTTATCCTTTCAGTGTCTGTGGGATCTATAGTAAAGTTCTCTCTTTTATTCTAGATACTGGTAACTTGTGTCTACTTTTTTCTGCATCAGTCTCGAAAGATGGTACCGATGATCCTACACGCAGGGCAGCAAAGGAGAATAGGCTTTTGGACTCAGTGGGAGCAGGCAAAGGTGGGATGATTTAAAGGTCTTTCAATTTTATTTATTGAAAGAAAAATAGTTTGGGGCTTGTTTATTCTCTATTATTTGACCATTTCTTGTTTCATTTTTATTATTCTTTGTACTTACTTTGGGTTTAAGTTGTTCATCTTTTTATAGTTTCTTAAAATAGAAATTTATTCCAGTGGTTTTAGACCTTTCTTTTGTGTTGTAAGCATCTGAAGGAATACATTTTTCTCTGAGTACTATCTTAGTTGCATACCACACATTTTGACATGCTCTGTTTCATGTCCATTCAAAATATTTTCTAATTTCCCTGTGATTTCTACTTTGACCTATGCATGATGTGTGTTATTTGGTTTCCTTGTATGTAAGGATTATTCCAGATATTTTTCTGTTACTAATGTTAGCTTAATTTCATTCTAACCAGAAAACATACTTTGTGTCGTATCAGTCATTCTAAATCTACATGGTCTGTCTTGACGCATGGTCTATGTACCCTGAGTGGGTATTCGGCTCATGCCCAGCAGAGTGATTGACAGATGCCACTGAGTCTGTCAGTAACGCTCTTCATATGATTTACAGCATCGCTGGTCTTCTGTCTGTTTCATCAGTTACCCAGAGAGAAGGGCTGACGTCTGCAACTATACGTGAGGATTTGCTCATTTCCCCTTTCAGTGCTGTCCACTTTTGCTTCCTCTATTTTGATGCCATTTTGTGGAATCCATACACATTTAGACTGTTACATCTTCTTGATGAGTAGACTTCTTAGTCATCATGAAGTGAGCTTCTTTACCTCTTGTAATGTTCCTTTTTCTGAGGTCTACTTTATCCAATATTAGTAAATCCATGCCAGCTCTTTTACGGTTAATGTTTGCAGGTGTAAGTTTTTTATTCTCATACTTGTAACCTATTTGTCTTTAATTTTAAGTGAGTTTCTTGTAGAAAGCATCTAGTTCAGTCTTAATTTATCATGTCTTGACAATCTGAAAATAGGAGTGTTTAAATCATTTAATTCAATGTAATTATTAACGTGACAATTTAAAACTGCTGCCTCACAAGTTTTCCCCTGTTTATCCCATATGTTCTTTTCCCTCTGCTCCAGTCTTCTTTTGATTAACTGAATAATCTTTAGTATTCCAGTGTTAGATTTTAAACTGTTACTCATTTTTTCAGCAATTTTTCTATGGCCTAAAACATGCTACTTTAACTTATGACATTTTCCCTCAAATAGTGTTACACCACTTCAAGGATAATGTAGGACCCTTGTAATAATACAGTACATAATTCCTTTTCATTCTCCCATCCATTATGTCACTGCTGAGACAAAAATATGTTCTATATATGTTACAAACTTCATTGCTATTTTTGCTTTAAACTAACAGTTTCTTTTTTTCTTTATCAACGTTACTGAGGATTAATTTATTCCCAACAGATTGAATTATTCAAAGTGCACCATTTAAAGAGTTTTGACAACTCTATGTACCCACGAGAATATCACCAAATCAACCTACAGAATGCTTTCTAAAGAATGCCTCATCCCTTTTTGCAGTCCATCTCCTCCTCCTCCTCCCATCTCTGGACGACCACCGACCAGCTCTTTGTTCGTATGGATTAGTTTGCATTTTATGCAGATGGGGTTATACAGTGCATGTCCTGTCTGGCTTTTCTCAATCAGCATGTTGTCATGAGATCCATCCGTCCACCCATATTGTACCATGTATTAGTAGTTGTTTCTTCTCATTGCTGGCCAGAATTCCATTCAAACGCATACATTACATTTCATTTATGCATCCACTTGACAAACATTTTCATTCCTTCCAGTTTGGAGCTACAACAAGTGAAGCTGCTAAGAAAATTCATGTAAGAATCTTAGAGGAGACATATGTCTTTATTTCTCTTGAGTAAACATGTAGGAGTGAAATGACTGGGTCATATGGAATACGTATTTTTAACTTTTTAAGAAACTGCCAAACAATTTTCCACAGTGGCTGTGCAACTTTACATCCCCACTAGCAGTGCACGGGAATCCTAGTTGTTCCGGCCAACAAGCTATCTTTGCAGTCCTTTTCATTTTAGTCATCCTAATGGATATGTCATCACTTTCCTGCCAAGAAGCAAGAGTCTTCTGATTTCATGGCTGCATTCACCGTCTGCAATGATTTTAAAGCCCAAGAAGAGGAAATCTGTCACTACTTCCATCTTTTCCCCTTCTATTTGCCATGCAGTACTGTGGCCAGATGCCATGATCTTAATTTTTTAATATTTAGCCTTAAGCTGGCCCTTTCACTCTCCTCCTTCACCCTCATCAAGAGGCTCTTTAGTTCCTCTTCACTTTCTGCCATTAGAGTAGTTATCATATGCATCTCTGAGGTCGTTGATGTTCCTCTCGCCTATCTTGATTCCAGCTTGTAACTCACCCAGCCTGGCATTTCTCATGATGTGCTCAGCATATAGGTTAAACAAACAGCGTGACAGCAGACAGCCCTGTTACGACAGTTTTGAACCAATTTTGAACCTTTCCCAATTTTGAACCAGTCAGTTGTTCCATATAGGGTTCTAACTGTTGCTTCTTGACCCACATACAGGTTCTTGGGAGACAGGTATGATGGTCTGGTATTCCCATCTCTCTGAGAGCTTTCCACAGTTTGTCATGATCCAGTCAAAGGCTTTAGCATAGTCAATGAAACAGAGATAGATGTTTTTCTGAAATTCCCTCGCTTTTTCTATAATCCAGTGATTGTTGGTAATTTGATCTTTAGTTTTTCTTCCATTTCTAAACCCAGCTTGGACATCTGGAAGTTCTTGGTTCGCATAATGCTGAAGCCCAGCATGCAAGATTTTAAGCATGACCTTACTAGCGTGGGAGATGAGTGCAATTGTCTGATGGTTAGCACATTCTTTGGTACTACCCTTCTTGGGAATTGGGACGACAAGGATAGATCTTTTTCCAGTCTTGTGGCCACTGCTGGGTCTTCCAGATATGCTGAGATAATGAATGCAAAACCTTGATGGAATCATACTTTATTGATTTGTATAGTTCTTGAATTTCATTGCATCCATTAGCATTATTAACAGCTTTATTAACAGCAGATGACAAACCTAGACAGTGTGTTGAGAAGCAGAGACTTTACTCTGCCAACAAAGGTCCATATAGTCAAGGCTATAGTTTTCCCAGGGGTCACATACAGTTGTGAAAGCTGGAAGCCATAGAATTGATGAATTTGAACTGTGGTGCTGGAGAAGACTCCTGAAAGTCCCTTGGACAGCAAGGAGATCAAACCAGTCAATCTTAAGGGAGATAAATCCTGAACAGTCACTGGAAGGACTGATGCTGAAGCTGAAGCTCCAGTATTTTGGTTATCTGATGCGAACAAAAGACTCATTGGAAAAGTCCCTGATGCTGGGAAAGACTGAGGACAGAAGGAGAAGAGGGCATCAGAGAAGGAGATGGCTAGACAGCATCACCAATGAACTCATCAAACATGAACTCAAAGATGAGTATGTTTGATGAGTTCATCAAACATGAACTCAGGCAAACTCTGGGAGATGGTGAGGGACATGGAAGCCGGGCATGCTGCAGTCCATGGGACTGCAAAAAGTCGGACACGATTGGGCGACTGAACAACAACAACAAATGGATATGTAATGATAATCCTCATGCTTTGAATCTGCATTGCTCTGATAACTAATGATCACAAAACTTTTTTTTTTATGGTATATTGTCTGACCATATCTTCTTTCATTGGGCTTCCCAGGTAACTCAGTGGTAAGCAATGCAGGAGATGGAGGTTTGATTCTGGTTTGGGAAGATCCCCTAAAGAAGGAAATGGCTACCCACTCCAGTATTATTGCCTGGAGAATCCCATGGACAGAGGAGCCTGGTGGGTTACAGTCCAGGGGAGTCGCAAAAGAGTCAGACACGACTGAGGGACTGACACTGTGTGTGTGTGCGTTACAGTGCTGTTAGTTTCTACTCTACAGCAGAGTGAATCAGCTATATATACGAATATATCCCCTTTCTTGAGGGATTTCCTTCCTATTTCGGTCACCACAGAATGTTGAGTAGAGTTCCCTGTGCTGTACAGTTGATTCTCATTAGTCCAGGGTTGATCCCTGGGTCGAGATGATTCCCTGGAAAAGGGAATGGCCACCCACTCCAATATTCTTGCCTAGGAAATCCCACGGACAGAGGAGCCTGGCAGGCTACACTCCAAGGGGTCACAGAGTCAGAAAGGACTGAGTGACTGAGCACACCACATTCCCTTATGAGCAATGTGCATGTCAGTGCCCAGAGGGAGTGGGCAGCACTCTAAACCTATGCTGGGGTACAGTCACCTATGCCCTGGGCTGTGGCTGCAGTGCAATGACTCTCAGAGAACCTCAGGACTGGCCATTTAAAAAAAGTACCTGATTCCCCTCTGACCTCCCTAAATACACACATACACACATACACACACACCCCTGGATGTTCCCCAGGGTGGAAATGGGTGGGAAATACATTGACTAAGAAAAGGAAGAATCACTGAGGCTCTCTTAGAAGAGATTTGGTAAGATTTCTTTGCAATACTAGCCTGAGATTTTTTTTAGGGGGGAAGAGGAGGCTCAAGAAGGAGGAGATATACATATGTGTGTGTGTGTGTGTATGTAATTATGACTTTCTCATTGTTGTATGACAGAAACCAACACAACAATGTAAAGCAATTTTCCTCCAACTAAAAAATTGAAAATAAATGTGAAGAGCCAACTCATTGGAAAAGACCTTGATGCTGGGAAAAATTGAAGGCAGGAGAAGACGGGGATTACAGAGGATGATGTGGTTGCATGGCATCACTGATTCAATGGACATGAGTTTGAGCAAGCTCTGGGAGACTGTGAAGGACAGGGAAGCCTGGCGTGCTGCAGTCCATGGAGTCACAAAGAAGCAGACATGACTGAATGACTGAACAACAAAAATGAAAAGAATAATAAAAATTTTTTAAAAAGAAAAGGAATTTTAAATAATGAGATGAACACTGACAGGACATGGGCCCTACTGAGGACGAATGACCAACGGCCAGACACAGTGGTTCCCCTAGTGGCACTTAGAAAGTTAAGAAACACCTGGAGTAACAGGCAAATTTGGCCTTGGAGTACAGAATGAAGCAGGGCAAAGGCTCATAGAGTTTTGCCAAGAGAACACACTGGTCATAGCAAACACCCTCTTCCAACAACACAAGAGAAGACTCTACACATGTACATCACCAGATGGTCAACACCGAAATCAGACTGATTATATTCTTTGCAGCCAAAGATGGAGAAGTTCTATACAGTCAGCAAAAACAAGATCAGGAGCTGACTGTGGCTCAGATCATGAACTCCTTATTGCCAAATTCAGACTTGAATTGAAGACAGTGTGGAAAACCAATAGACCATTCAGATATGACCTAAATCAAATCCCTTATGATTATACAGTGGAAGTGAGGAACAGATTTAAGGGACTAGATCTGATAGAGTGCCTGATGAACTATGGATGGAGGTTCATGACATTGTACAGGAGATAGAGATCAGGACCATCCCCATGGAAAAGAAATGCAAAAAAGCAAAGTGGCTGTCTGAGGAGGCCTTACAAATAGCTGTGAAAAGAAGAGAAGCGAAAAGCAAAGGAGAAAAGGAAAGATAAAAGATTCTGAATGCAGAGTTCCAAAGAATAGCAAGGAGAGATAAGAAAGCCTTCCTCAGCGATCAATGCAAAGAAATAGAGGAAAACAACAGAATGGGAAAGACTAGAGATCTCTTCAAGAAAATTAGAGATACCAAGGGAACATTTCATGCAAAGATGGGCTCTATAAAGCACAGAAATGGTATGGGCCTAACAGAAGCAGAAGATATTAACAAGAGGTGGCAAGAATACACAGAACTGTACAAAAAGGATTTTCACGTCCCAGATAATCACAATGGTGTGATCACTCACCTAGAGCCAGACATCCTGGAATGTGAAGTCAAGTGGGCCTTAGGAAGCATCACTATGAACAAAGCTAGTGGATGTGATGGAATTCCAGTTGAGCTATTTCAAATCCTGAAAGATGATGCTATGAAAATGCTGCACTCAATATGCCAGCAAATTTGGAAAACTCAGCAGTGGCCACAGGACTGGAAAATGTCAGTTTTCATTCCAATCCCAAAGAAAGGCAATGCCAAAGAATGCTCAAACTACATCATAATTGCACTCATCTCACAAACTAGTAAAGTAATGCTCAAAATTCTCCAAGCCAGGCTTCAGCAATATGTGAACCATGAACTTCCTGATGTTCAAGCTGGTTTTAGAAAAGGCAGAGGAACCAGAGATCAAATTGCCAACATCCGCTAGATCATGGAAAAAGCAAGAGATTCCAGAAAAACATCTATTTCTGCTTTACTGACTATGC
>NW_011495064.1:2167048-2175071 GCF_000754665.1 Bison bison bison
AGATGGGAATGCCAGACCACCTGACCTGCCTTTTGAGAAACCTGTATGCAGGTCAGGAAGCAACAGTTAGAACTGGACATGGAACAACAGACTGGTTCCAAATCGGAAAAGGAGTACGTCAAGGCTGTATATTGTCACCCTGCTTATTTAACTTCTATGCAGAGTACATCATGAGAAATGCTGAGCTGGAAGAAGCACAAGCTGGAATCAAGATTGCTGGGAGAAATATCAATAACCTCAGATATGCAGATGACACCACCCTTATGGCAGAAAGTGAAGAAAAACTAAAGAGCCTCTTGATGAAAGTGAAAGAGGAGGGTGGAAAATGTTGGCTTAAAGCTCAACATTCAGAAAACTAAGATCACGGCATCCGCTCCCATCACTTCATGGGAAATAGATGGGGAAACAGTGGCTGACTTTATTTTTCTGGGCTCCAAAATCACTGCAGATGGTGATTGCAGCCAAGAAATTAAAAGACGCTTACTCCTTAGAAGGAAAGCTATGACCAACCTAGACAGCACATTAAAAAGCAGAGACATTACTTTGACAACAAAGGTCCATCTGGTCAAGACTATGGTTTTTCCAGTAGTCATGTACGGATGTGAGAGTTGGAATGTGAAGAAAGCTGACTGCCGAAGAATTGATGCTTTTGAACTGTGGTGTTGAAGAAGACTCTTGAGAGTCCCTTGGACTGCAAGGAGATCCAACCAGTCCATCCTAAAGGAGATCAGTCCTGGGTGTTCATTGGAGGGACTGATGTTGAAGCTAAAACTGCAGTACTTGGCCACCTGATGTGAAGAGCTGACTCATTTGAAAAGTCCCTGATGCTGGGAGGGATTGGGGGCAGGAGGAGAAGGGGACGACAGTGGATGAGATGGCTGGATGGCAGCACTGACTCAATGGACATGAGTTTGGGTGAACTCTGGGAGTTGGTGATCGGCAGGGAGCCTGGCGTGCCCCAGTTCATGGGGTCGCAAAGAGTCGGACACGACTGAGCGACTGAACTGAACTGAACTGAACGGCACTTATCCATTGTCAGACTCTCACATCTACTTGCCAAGGAGCTCTGAGAAACCCTTCTGTGTTCAGGATATGTAAGAGTCCAAGGGGCACACGTCTTAAGAAAGTCTGATATAAGAAACTTGGAGGGGCCCAGAAGATAAATTAGGGAATAGAGATTCTGTGGCAAAAACATTCCACATCTCCAAACCTGTTTATTTAACAGGTAATGCCTCTAGAAACATGAACTATTTGTTTATGGGTTACGTCCACTTGAAGTGTTAGAAACCACTATTGAGCAAAATTCATGAGAAGTGCACACTGAGTATCTCTAAAACTGTTAAGTCAGAAAGAGGACAGGATTCCATTTACAAAAATCTGTGTTACATAAAAGTAAACAAGACATTTTGGCAATAAGATTTCAGGATTATATTAAAAACACAGTTCAGCAGTATCATAAACAGTACTATACATGTTATATAATATACTATATGTAGTATTTGATTTATAGTTATAGATAGTCTTCATTTGGTGGAGGAACTCTAAGAAGCTTAACGTCCCTGGAACTCCATTTTTTGATAAGGACAGAACTATGGTGAATTTCTTTTTTAAAAAAATATTTATTTCTTTATTTGGCTGTGTCGGGTCTTAGTCGTGGCATGCAGGATCTTTAGTTGTGGCAAGTGGGATCTAGTTCCCTGACCAGAGATGGAACCCAGGACCCCTGCATTGGAAGAACAGAGTCTTAGCCACTGGATCACCAGGAATGCTCCCTTTGGTGAATTTCTGAGACTGTGAAGTATCATTCTATCCATTCATTTATTCAAAAATATTAATAAAATCTTACTTTATGCCAGGCACAGTTTTAGGTAGGTGCTATGGAGACATCCATTAAAAACAAAGACAGAAACTTGGTCAGTTGTCACAAGACATTGAGTTTACTCCATGTAAAAACCTTAGGACAGTGCCTGGTATATGACAGGCAATTGAATATGTGTCAAGCTATCATCTTCATTTTATCTTTACAGGTCTTGGGCAAAATGAGAAGGCCTGGATCCAGGATAAAGACAGAAGCACTGGACTTCCTTGGCGGTCCAGTGCCTAAGACTTCACCTCCGAAAGCAGTGGGTGTGGATTCAGTCACTGGCTGGGGAGATAAGATCCCACATGCCTCAAAGCATAAATACTGAAACACAAAATAGAAGGGATATTATGAAAAAAATTTTAAAGGCTTGAAAAAACAAATGATCCATATTAAAAAAAAAAAAAAAGACAGCAACACAATGGTGAAGTGGTCCCTCCTGGCCTCGAACGCAGCCTGGACTGCTGAGCTGCCCATGTGGGCTGGAATAAATAACAGGAGAGGCAAACCTAAAATACTATTGCCTGGCACGTCACACACACTGAGCTTTTTAAGAAGTTGTCGGAGACACTCTAAGCTAGGATATTCATTTTTGTGGCAAACCCCACTAGATGATTCCAAGGAGAGACTTCAACAACCAACTGCCCTGGCCAACTAGCCCTGGATGCCTTCCTCACAATGTATAACTTCTGCTTCAAAAACCATCAAAATATTTAATGGAAAAGCTCCAAACAGCCTCATGGCCAAGAGTGATGTAATCACACAAGGTAATTTCATTGAGTTGAGTTGAAGTACCCCATGCAGAAAGTCAGGCTACTCTTAGATGTGGCAATGCCAAATTAAGGATCCACAATTCCTATGCTCAAAGAATTCACGATGGTAAACCAAGAGCCACTGTGCAACGAGTAAAGGAGGCCAGGATGCTGCTCTAAGAGGCCTACAAAGCCCTCCTTATTCCACGAGAGTGGGAGCAGTTACAGATTTCATTTTCCTGGGCTCTAAAATCATTGTGGATAGCGACTGCAACCATGAAATTATTATTTTTTTTTTAGAGTATCTCTAGTCTTCTTATTTTTTTTTATTTTTTTTTTACTTTTTTATTTTATTTTTTAACTTTACAATATTGTATTGGTTTTGCCATATATCAACATGAATCCGCCACAGGTATACACGTGTTCCCCATCCTGAACCCCCCTCCCTCCTCCCTCCCCATACCATCCCTCTGGGTCGTCCCAGTGCACCAGCCCCAAGCATCCGGTATTGTGCATCGAACCTTGACTGGCAACTCATTTCATATATGATATTATACATGTTTCAATGCCATTCTCCCAAATCATCCCACCCTCTCCCTCTCCCACAGAGTCCAAAAGACTGTTTTATACATCAGTGTCTCTTTTGTGGTCTCATATATAGGGTTATTGTTACCATCTTTCTAAATTCCATATATATGCGTTAGTATACTGTATTTATGTTTTTCCTTCTGGCTTACTTCACTCTGTATAATAGGCTCCAGTTTCATCCACCTCATTAGAACTGATTCAAATGTATCTTTTTAATGGCTGAGTAATACTCCATTGTGTATATGTACCACGGCTTTCTTATCCATTCATCTGCTGTTGGACATCTAGGTTGCTTCCATGTCTTGGCTATAATAAACAGTGCTGCGATGAACATTGGGGCACACGTGTCTCTTTCAATTCTGGTTTCCTCAGTGTGTATGCCCAGCAGTGGGATTGGGTCATAAGGCAGTTCTATTCCCAGTTTTTTAAGGAACCTCCACACTGTTCTCCATAGTGGCTGTACTAGTTTGCATTCCCACCAACAGTGTAAGAGGGTTCCCTTTTCTCCGCACCCTCTCCAGCATTTATTGCTTGTAGACTTTTGGATTGCAGCCATTCTGACTGGCGTGAAATGGTACCTCATAGTGGTTTTAATTTGCATTTCTCTGATAATGAGTGATGTTGAGCATCTTTTCATGTGTTTGTTAGCCATCTGTATGTCTTCTTTGGAGAAATGTCTGTTTAGTTCTTTGGCCCATTTTTTGATTGGGTCATTTATTTTTCTGGAATTCAGCTGTAGGAGTTGCTTGTATATTTCTGAGATTAGTTGTTTGTCAGTTGCTTCATTTGCTATTATTTTCTCCCATTCTGAAGGCTGTCTTTTCACTTTGCTTATAGTTTCCTTTGTTGTGCAGAAGCTTTTAAGTTTAATTAGGTCCCATGTGTTTATTTTTACTTTTATTTCCAATATTCTGGGAGGTGGGTCATAGAGGATCCTGCTGTGATGTATGTCGGAGAGTGTTTTGCCTATGGTCTCCTCTAGGACTTTTATAGTTTCTAGTCTTACGTTTAGATCTTTAATCCATTTTGAGTTTATTTTTGTGTAGGGTGTTAGAAAGTGTTCTAGTTTCATTCTTTTACAAGTGGTTGACCAGTTTTCCCAGCACCACTTGTTAAAGAGATTGTCTTTTCTCCATTGTATATTCTTGCCTCCTTTGTCAAAGATAAGGTGTCCATAGGTGTGTGGATTTATCTCTGGGCTTTCTATTTTGTTCCATTTTTCCATATTTCTGTCTTTGTGCCAGTACCATACTGTCTTGATGACTGTGGCTTTGTAGTAGAGCCTGAAGTCAGGCAGGTTGATTCCTCCAGTTCCATTCTTCTTTCTCAAGATTGCTTTGGCTATTCGAGGTTTTTTGTATTTCCATACAAATTGTGAAATTATTTGTTCTAGCTCTGTGAAGAATACCATTGGTAGCTTGATAGGGATTGCATTGAATCTATATATTGCTTTGGGTAGTATACTCATTTTCACTATATTGATTCTTCTGACCCATGAACATGGTATATCTCTCCATCTATTAGTGTCCTCTTTGATTTCTTTCACCAGTGTTTTATAGTTTTCTATATATAGGTCTTTAGTTTCTTTAGGTAGATATATTCCTAAGTATTTTATTCTTTTCGTTGCAATGGTGAATGGAATTGTTTCCTTAATTTCCCTATTTTCTCATTATTAGTGTATAGGAATGCAAGGGATTTCTGTGTGTTGATTTTATATCCTGCAACCTTACTATATTCATTGATTAATTCTAGTAATTTTCTGGTGGAGTCTTTAGGGTTTTCTATGTAGAGGATCATGTCATCTGCAAACAGTGAGAGTTTTACTTCTTCTTTTCCAATTTGGATTCCTTTTATTTCTTTTTCTGCTCTGATTGCTATGGCCAAAACTTCCAAAACTATGTTGAATAGTAATGGTGAAAGTGGGTACCCTTGTCTTGTTCCTGATTTTAGGGGAAATGCTTTCAATTTTTCACCACTGAGGATAATGTTTGCTGTGGGTTTGTCATATATAGCTTTTATTATGTTGAGGTATGTTCCTTCTATTCCTGCTTTCTGGAGAGTTTTTATCATAAATGGATGTTGAATTTTGTCAAAGGCTTTCTCTGCATCTATTGAGAGAATCATATGGTTTTTATTTTTCAATTTGTTAATGTGGTGTATTACATTGATTGATTTGTGGATATTGAAGAATCCTTGCATCCCTGGGATAAAGCCCACTTGGTCATGATGTATGATCTTTTTAATGTGTTGTTGGATTCTGATTGCTAGAATTTTGTTAAGGATTTTTGCATCTATGTTCATCAGTGATATTGGCCTGTAGTTTTGTTTTTTTGTGGCATCTTTGTCAGGTTTTGGTATTAGGGTGATGGTGGCCTCATAGAATGAGTTTGGAAGTTTACCTTCCTCTGCAATTTTCTGGAAGAGTTTGAGTAGGATAGGTGTTAGCTCTTCTCTAAATTTTTGGTAGAATTCAGCTGTGAAGCTGTCTGGACCTGGGCTTTTGTTTGCTGGAAGATTTCTGATTACAGTTTCAATTTCCGTGTTTGTGATGGGTCTGTTAAGATTTTCTATTTCTTCCTGGTCCAGTTTCTGAAAGTTGTACTTTTCTAAGAATTTGTCCATTTCTTCCACATTGTCCATTTTATTGGCATATAATTGCTGATAGTAGTCTCTTATGATCCTTTGTATTTCTGTGTTGTCTGTTGTGATCTCTCCATTTTCATTTCTAATTTTATTGATTTGATTTTTCTCCCTTTGGTTCTTGATGAGTCTGGCTAATGGTTTGTCAATTTTGTTTATCCTTTTAAAGAACCAGCTTTTGGCTTTGTTGATTTTTTCTATGGTCTCTTTTGTTTCTTTTGCATTTATTTCTGCCCTAATTTTTAAGATTTCTTTCTTTCTACTAACCCTGGGGTTCTTCATTTCTTCCTTTTCTAGTTGCTTTAGGTGTAGAGTTAGGTTATTTATTTGACTTTTTTCTTGTTTCTTGAGGTATGCCTGTATTGCTATGAAATTTCCCCTTAGGACTGTTTTTACAGTGTCCCACAGGTTTGGGGTTGTTGTGTTTTCATTTTCATTCATTTCTATGCAAATTTTGATTTCTTTTTTGATTTCTTCTGTGATTTGTTGTTTATTCAGCAGTGTGTTGTTCAGCCTCCATATGTTGGAATTTTTAATAGTTTTTCTCCTGTAATTGAGATCTAATCTTACTGCATTGTGGTCAGAAAAGATGCTTGGAATGATTTCAATTTTTTTGAATTTATCAAGGCTAGATTTATGGCCCAGGATGTGATCTATCCTGGAGAAGGTTCCGTGTGTGCTTGAGAAAAAGGTGAAATTCATTGTTTTGGGGTGAAATGTCTTATAGATATCAATTAGGTCTAACTGGTCTATTATATGGTTTAAAGTTTGTGTTTCCTTGTTAATTTTCTGTTTAGTTGATCTATCCATAGGTGTGAGTGGGGTATTAAAGTCTCCCACTATTATTGTGTTATTGTTAATTTCCCCTTTCATACTTGTTAGCATTTGTCTTACATATTGTGGTGCTCCTATGTTGGGTGCATATATATTTATAATTGTTATATCTTCTTGGATTGATCCTTTGATCATTATGTAGTGACCTTTTCTCTTTTCACAGCCTTTGTTTTAAAGTCTATTTTATCTGATATGAGTATTGCTACTCTTGCTTTCTTTTGGTCTCTATTTGCATGGAATATCTTTTTCCAGCCCTTCACTTTCAGTCGGTATGTGTCCCCTGTTTTGAGGTGGGTGTCTTGTAGAGAACATATATAGGGGTCTTGTTTTTGTATCTATTCAGCCAGTCTATGTCTTTTGGTTGGGGCATTCAACCCATTTATGTTTAAGGTAATTATTGATATGTATTATCCCATTGCCATTTACTTTATTGTTTTGGGTTCGAGTTTATATACCCTTTTTGTGTTTCCTATCTAGAGAATATCCTTTAGTATTTGTTGGAGAGCTGGTTTGGTGGTGCTGAATTTTCTCAGCTTTTGCTTGTCTGTAAAGCTTTTGATTTCTCCTTCATATTTGAATGAGATCCTTGCTGGGTACAGTAATCTGGGCTGTAGGTAATTTTCTTTCATCATTTTAAGTATGTCTTGCCATTCCCTCCTGGCTTGAAGAGTTTCTATTGAAAGATCAGCTGTTATCCTTATGGGAATTCCTTTGTGTGTTATTTGTTGTTTTTCCCTTGCTGCTTTTAATATTTCTTCTTTGTGTTTGATCTTTGTTAATTTGATTAATATGTGTCTTGGGGTGTTTCGCCTTGGGTTTATCCTGTTTGGGACTCTCTGGGTTTCTTGGACTTGGGTGATTATTTCCTTCCCCATTTTAGGGAAGTTTTCAACTATTATCTCCTCAAGTATTTTCTCATGGTCTTTCTTTTTGTCTTCTTCCAGGACTCCTATGATTCGAATGTTGTAGCCTTTAATATTGTCCTGGAGGTCTCTGAGATTGTCCTCATTTCTTTTAATTTGTTTTTCTTTTTTCCTCTCTGATTCATTTGTTTCTACAATTCTATCTTCTAATTCACTAATCCTACCTTCTGCCTCTGTTATTCTATTTGTTGCCTCCAGAGTGTTTTTTATTTCATTAATTGCATTATTCATTATATATTGACTCTTTTATTTCTTCTAGGTCCTTGTTAAACCTTTCTTGTATCTTCTCAATCCTTGTCTCCAGGCTGTTTATCTGTGATTCCATTTTGATTTCAAGATTTTGGATCATTTTCACTATCATTATTTGGAATTCTTTATCAGGTAGATTCCCTATCTCTTCCTCTTTTGTTTGGTTTGGTGGGCAT
>NW_011495064.1:2175171-2209404 GCF_000754665.1 Bison bison bison
TTATCCTGTTCCTTTATTTGCTGGGTATTCCTCTGTCTCTTCATCTTGTTTAAATTGCTGAGTTTGGGGTGTCCTTTCTGTATTCTGGCAGTTTGTGGAGTTCTCTTTATTGTGGCATTTCCTCACTCTGTGTGGGTTTGTGCAGGTGGCTTGTCAAGGTTTCTTGGTTAGGGAAGCTTGTGTCGGTGTTCTAGTGGGTGGAGCTGGATTTCTTCTCTCTGGAGTGCAATGAAGTGTCCAGTAATGAGTTACGATATGTCTATGGTTTGTAGTAACTTTGGGCAGCCTGTATATTGGAGCTCAGGGCTGTGTTCCTGTGTTGCTGGAGACTTTGTGTGGTATGTCTTGCCCTGGAACTTGTTGGCCCTTGTGTGGTGCTTGGTTTCAGTGTAGGGAAAGCTATGACAAACCTAGACAGCATCTTAAAAAGCAGAAATATCACTTTGCCAACAGAAAGGTAAGTATAGTCAAAGCTATGGCTTTTCTAGTAGTCACATATGAATGTGAGAGTTGGATCATAAGGAAGGCTGAGTGCCAAAGAATAGATGCTTTTGAACTGTGGTGCTGGAGAAGACTCTTGAGAATCCCTCGGATAACAAGGAGATCGAAACCAGTCAATCCTAAAGGAAATCAACCCTGAACATTCATTGGAAGGATGGATGCTGAAGTGCCAATACTCTGGCCACCTGATGTGAAGAGCCAACTCATTGGAAAAGACCCTGATGCTGGGAAAGATTGGGGGCAAGAGGAGAGGGGGACAACAGAGGATTAGATGTTAGATAGCATCACCAACTCAATGGACAGGAATCTGAGCAAACTCCAGGAGGAGTCTGTCCTCAGTGGAGGACAGAGGAGCCTGGTGTGCTGCAGTCCATGGGGTCCCAAAGAGTCAGACATGACTTAGTGACTGAACAACAACAAATTCCAGGAGGGGCTCAGGGAAGAAGGTGAGTTAGGGCACATGACAACAGGTGATGGGAGGCAAAGATGTGAGAGGTGAGTGGTGGGATGAGGGAGGGGGCTACTGTAAGAAAGGCTGAAGCAGGAAATAGGTTGATCCAGGCCTGGGTGAAGGACAGAAGAGGCGACAGATGGGTTGGGGGTCTTAGGGGCCAGGCAGGTAAAGGTGCCCTGGGTGCCACATGAGGGAGCAAGTTTCTTCCGGTGCAGAAGACAGAGAGAGCCCATGGGAGGGTCCCAGCAGGCAGGTAAGAATTCAGATTTCATCCCAGCTATGGAACTTGTGGAGAATGGATTTGACCAGGGCCAGGCTGGATGTGGGGTGCACAGAGGCAAGAGAGGGAGCTGGCAAGATGCTGGAGACGGTGAGCTTTAAGGGATTTCATAGTAGAAGGAAAAGTCACCAGAATGTGATAACTGGCAGGATGGGTGTGGAAAGTTTGAGATGTCTTGGGATAATGGCCACACAGCAACTGACAGTTATTGGCATGTATTCCCACCATGTGGGCTTCCCTGGTGGCTCAGCAGTAAAGAACCTGCCTGCCACTGCAGGAGACATGGGTTCAGTCCCTGAGTTGGGAAAAGCCCCTGGAGGAGGGCAGCGCAACTCACTCCATTAATCTTGCCTGGGAAATCCCACGGACAGAGGAGTCTGGTAGGCTACAATCCATGGGGTCTCAATGAGTCAGACACGACTTAGCGACTGAATACCAACAGAAACATTCCCATCACAATCGCTAATTACTGTCATAGTGAGTGAGAACACAGAGGTTCAGTAAGGCCCAGGTGCTAGGCACCCATGGGCACAGCCCTGAGCCAGGATGCATGGAAGACACTGGAGCACCAGCATGGGAAGGAGCCCCTCCAAGGATAAGAAGTGACCCGAGGATGGGCATGCACAGCCACAGGGAAACGGGCCGCCTGTCTTCCCCGGCCATGGGGCCACCCCAGCAGGGCTGTGACGGTTCTGTTGGCTCTCAAGTCCTCAGGCCTAGAGAGGGACCTGCCACACATGAGGGGAAGAGGGGGAGAGGAAGGAGGAAGACCTGGCAGGCTCCTCAAGGGGCCCCCATCACCTGGAACAGACACCCCCATTGAGCCAGCCCCCTCCCTGTTGAGTTGGCTCTGCCTGGCAGCTGAGCAGCCAGGTGGGACATGCGTCCTACCTCTTCTAGAGAAGCAGGTGCCAAAGGACATCCGGTTCTGTCCCCTCCTTGTCAAGGCCAAGAGGACATGAGTGGAGTGGGCCAGGGGGGCGGGGGGCTTGCTAAGGCCCAAGCAGGCCCACCCCATCTCCAGACTTGCAGAGGCAATGGGCAAGGAGAAGGGTTTGGGAACCAGATCCGCTTACCAACCCGCTACTGTCAAAACCCAGACGAAACAGCAAAGCTCCATGAGGCAGGGACCACGTCTGACTCCAGCAAGACTGCCAGATTCAACAAAGAGAAGCAGAGCATGCCCAGGAAAATCTGAATTCCAGACAAATAGTGCTTAATCTTTAGTTTAAGAGCACGCTCCCTGTTGCCGTCCTGGGAACACACTGAGACCTCAAAGCCGTGTGTCGGCATCTGAAACTCAAAGTCAACTGGGAGACCACAATTTACCTGGCAGCCCGACTAGCAAGGGGCCGTATGACTGCTGAGGACATGGACATACGTGATGTGCCCTGCAAGGAGCTGTCCCATTTCACTTCCATGACCTGCATCTTACTGTGACATGAAGCTCTGACTCTTTGCACTTTGATTACATTAGATGGGAAGAGAGGCAGGGCTGCTGAGCCTGGCTGGTGGGGTGTTTTCCCTGATCACCTAACTCCAGCCACATACACCCGTAGGCCTAGACCCTCACAGCTGTTTCTCTACACTTGAATGGAACCCAATGCATTGAACAAACGTCTAACCCATCGAACCTCAGGTTACCCAGACCCTGAAACTGCAGTCAGTTGACTGGTAGAACTGTGCCCACAGGAACTGGAAGAAGGAACCTGTAACCAAGTTTTGATAACCTTAGTTTTTAAAAAGAGGGGTGTTTAGGGAGACTTCCCTAATGGTCCAGTGGCTAAGACTTCACACTCACAATGCAGGGGACACAGGTTCAATCCCTTATCAAGGAGGTAGATTCTGGGTTGGCTCAGTGGTAAAGAATCCACCTGCCAATGCAGGAGATATGGGTTCGATCCCTGGGTCAGGAAGATCACTTGGAGGAGGAAATGGCAACCCATTCTAGTATTCTTGTCTGGAAAATCCCGTGGACAGAGGAGCCTGGGGGGTTACAATCCCCAGGGTCACAAAGAGTCAGACATGACTGAGCATGCATGCACACACACCCTGCAGCTAAGACCTGGTGCAGCCAAACTTTAAAAATAATTTTTTTTAAAAAGTAGGGTGTTGGGGAGAGGTACTTAGCATTAAATTCTGTCATGTAACAACCAACTGCATTAAACTATTTCCTGACTAGGAAGAGAAGCAATAGGGTTGGTAAATGAGAGAGAAATAGGAAAGCCAGACTTTGTCACAGAAACGCCACCTTCTTTTCAGGTGGGAAGATTTGGGAGAATGGCATTGAAACATGTAAAATATCATGTATGAAATGAGATGCTAGTCCAGGTTCGATGCACGATACTGGATGCTTGGGGCTAGAGCACTGGGATGACCCAGAGGGATGGTATGGGGAGGGAGGAGGGTTCAGGATGGGGAACACATATATACCTGTGGCGGATTCATTTTGATATTTGGCAAAACTAATACAATTATGTAAAGTTTAAAAATAAAATAAAAAAAATAAAATAAAATAAAACACAGACAATCTCTCCCCACAGTTGCGGCACTTTGTCCTGGGGATTCCTTTAACCAGATTTTCAGTGGGTCCACCTCCTTCTGCTATTGGGGGACAGGGAGAAGGAAAACAAGGCAGGGAACAACAGAGCCATGCTGGGGACACTGAACTAGACCAGAGGCCACTCGGGGCCCAAGGAGGTAAAGGTCATGAAAATCAGGGAGGTCCTAGGGGCAATTCCCACTCCAGTACTCTTGCCTGGAAAATCCCATGGGCGGAGGAACTTGGTAGGCTGCAGTCCACAGGGTCACGAAGAGTCGGACACGACTGAGCGACTTCACCTTCACTTTTCACTTTCATGCATTGGAGAAGGAAATGGCACCCCACTCCAGTGTTCTTGCCTGAAGAATCCCAGGGACGGGGGAGCCTGGTAGGCTTCCGTCTATGGGGTCACACAGAGTCGGAAACGACTGAAGCAACTTAGCAGCAGCAGCAGCAGGAACTTGATATAAAGCACAGGGAGCTCAGCTCGGTGCTCGGTGGCGACCTAGATGTGCACGATGAGGGGAAGGGGAAATCCCAAAGGGACGGGACATACGCATACTTAGAGGCGATTCACTTCATTGTAGAGCAGAGACTGACACAACATTGTGAAAGCAACTACATCTCAAATAAAAATAAAGTACAACTATTATTTTTACAATAAGTAAATAAAGAATAAAGATGGAGCTGAAGAAAAAAGAAATAT
The DNA here is from genome assembly GCF_000754665.1 of Bison bison bison. Lineage (NCBI taxonomy): Eukaryota > Metazoa > Chordata > Mammalia > Artiodactyla > Bovidae > Bison > Bison bison. The sequence goes on from NW_011495064.1 coordinate 2,179,655, forward strand.
GTAGATACATATAACACTTTTGTTATATATAAAGATGGGTGTTTATATGTATATATATAAAGTTATACACATGTGTACAAATACGTGTTTGTGTATATATATATAAACTTATCAGTGTGGACTATATAGTGCCTATTTGTTATGTGGTCCAGTAACTTCTTTTGTCATGGATTTGTCAGTTGTAGATTAAGAATTTACAGACACCCTTCCCTCTTCATAATACCACAGATCCCACTGGGCAAAAAAGTCAAAGGAAAAATTTCGTTTGTCTTTGGCATGCATGCAAAACATTCTTAGGTTTCATTGTCAAGTTATTTTGCTCCACCATAAATGTTCATGATAATTTAATACTGCTGCTTCTTAACTATTAGTGAAAATTATTTGCAGGTCATGCTAGGAAACTTCCTAAAAAAGTTCCTGCAATTCTCAGCTCTGGCTGCTCATAAGAATCACCAAGGAACTTAAGAGCATAATAACTCTGGATTCCTTAGGATGCTCCCTAGATCAAGTGAATCTGAATCATGGGAGTAGGTGCAGAGAGTCTGTCGTTTTTAAAAAGCACATCAGAGAACCACTGAAAACCAACCTTTGTGTCAAGAATTATCTGGCTCAGTTGAAGCAAGTCAGGAAGTGTAAGATCAAAAGGGGTATGTGAGGTCTTTGAACTGTGGTGTTGGAGAAGACCCTTGAGAGTCCTTTAGACTGCAAGGAGATCAAACCAGTCCATCCTAAAGGAAATCAACCCTGAATATTCAATGGAAGGACTGATGCTGAAGCTGAAGCTCCAATACATTACCCACCTGATTCGAAGAGCCAACTCATTGGAAAAGACCCTGATGCTGGGAAAGATTGAGGACAGGAGGAGAAGGGGACAACAGAGGATGAGATGGTTGGGTGGTACCATTGACTAACCAGACATGAGTTTGAGTAAACTCCAGGAGACAGTGATAGAATGAGAGGGAAGCCTGGCATGCTGCAGTCCATGGGGTCACAAAGAGTCAGACATGACTGAGTGACTGAACAACAACATTTTGTAGGGAGTTAGCGACAGTTTCAGATGACATCAATAAGATTAAAGAAATGTCACAGGGCTAAGATATAAAAGGACACCAGAGATTTTTGATCCCTTAATAACAGCAAGAAAGTGGATAAAATAAAAATCATATTTTCCTAAAGTGCCGTCAAAGAACAAAAGCTTCAAGGAGCCTTGATGAATAGAATTCCAGGGAGGGATCAGCACTTTTTAGTAGATTGGACATTGTATACAAAAGAATCAGAAAACTTGAAGACAGATCCATGGACATTATCCAAATTGAAGTATAAAGAAAAAAAAGAACATAACTTCAGTGACATGTAGGACAATATGAAGCAGGTTAACATCTGTGTAGAGGGAAAGAAAGAAAGAGGCAGAAGAAATATTTAAAGAAATAATGGCCAAAATATTTCCAAATTTGATGAGAAACTTCAACCCACAGATCCCAGAGGCTCTACAAACTCCAAACAGCACAGACATACAAAACCACAAAACCACACCTCGGCCAACATAATCAAACCCTGAAAATCAAAGAACAAGAGAAACTCTTAAAAGCAGTTCAAGTGGGAATATACTGCGAATACAGGGAAACAGACAGAAAAATGACGGCTGTTTTTTCATGAGAATCAAGAAATCAAGAAGCCTATAGAACACAGAGGGGTGGGATGGTGGGGTGTGAGCAAGGCCCAGGAGGGAAGGGAAATACGTATACACATGGCTGATTCATGCTGTTGTACAGCAGAAACTAATACAACATTGTAAAGCAATTGTACTTCAACTTAAATAAATAAAATGGAAAAAAATGAGCCTATACAGTGACATTGTTAAGATGCTCAAAGAAAAATAAACTATCAACCCAGAATTCTGGGTATACTGCTAATGTCTTTTTTAAAAAAAAGGAGAAATATAGACTTTCTCCAAAAAAATGGGGTGAATTCATTGCTAGCAGACCTATTTTACAAGAAATGTTAGAAATTCTTCAGGCAGAACAAATATGGTATCAATTAGAAATTTGGATCTACACAAGTAAATTAACAATGTTGGCAACTGAATAAAGAAAGGTAAAAAAAAATCTATTTTACTTATTTTTAATTGCTCTAAAACATGACTATGTATAAGAAAATCAGTAGCAATGCACTGCATATTTGCAGCATATTTTAAAGTAAATTGTGTGACAACAATAGCAGAAAAAGGATGCAAGGGAGGAATTGGGAATACACTGTCCTTACACCACAGGGGAGGCAAGATAATAGTTTACTGTGGACTCTAATTCACTAAAGATGTGTACTGTAAACCCTGGTCAACAATTAAAATGTTTTCAAAAGAAGTATAAATAATGTCAATCAAGGAGACAAAACAGAATAATAAGCAATATTCATTCAATCTAAGAGCAGGCAGAAAAAAGAGAAAAGTAACAAAAAAACAGATGGAAAAAACAGAATCAGCTGTCTACTAATCCAAACATATCAACAATCACTTTAAATGCAATTGGTCTAAACACAACAGCTAAAAGTCAGAGATTTTCAAGTTAGATTTTAAAAAAAAATTTCAAGACCTAACTATCCTCTGTTTTATAAAGAAACCCACTTCAAATGGATATTCAGGTTAAAAACAAAGGTATGCTAAAGATGTACTATGAAACACTAGGTCAAAGGAACATGGAGTAGCTGTAATATATTAATATGACAAAATAGATTTCAGGACAAGGAATGTTCTCAAGGATTAAGAGAAAAATGACATGATGATAAAGGGATCAACTGTCCAAGAAAATACAATAATCCTTACATGTATATGCATCTTAAAAATGGCAAAATACTAAAGACAAAAACTAATAAAGCTGAAAGAAGAAATGGGCAAATCTGTGTAGGACTCTGTGGGAGAGGGAGAGGGTGGGAAGATTTGGGAGAATGGCATTGAAACATGTAAAATATCATGTATGAAACGAGATGCCAGTCCAGGTTCAATGCACGATACTGGATGCTTGGGGCTGGTGCACTGGGACGACCCAGAGGGATGGTATGGGGAGGGAGGAGGGAGGAGGGTTCAGGAGGGGGAGCACATGTATACCTGTGATGGATTCATTTTGATGTTTGGCAAAACTAATACAATTATGTAAAGTTTAAAAATAAAATAAAATTAAAAAATAAATAAATAAAATAAAATAACTGAAACAAAAAAAAAAAGAACAAGAGGCAGGAAATCGGTAAGGATGTGCATGGTCTGCAGAGCAGAATAAACCAGCTTAACCTGACTGACATTTATAGAACCATCCTCCCACTATAACAGAAGACATAGTCTTCACAACGTGGAACTTATTAGATTTGTGTGTGTGTGTTCTGGGCCTTAAATTTGAAAGAACAGAATCTTGCATAAGATATTCTTGTACTAGAAGTACTAGGACAGCACTTCTAAATAACCAAAGAAGTCGAAGCAGAAGTTTTGAACTGAATGAAAGGGAAAATGAAAATAGTGCATATCAAAAGCAGAGGGATGTAGCTAAAGTGAGGCTTAGAGAAAAAATTTTGTACTAAATGATTAGGCAAGAAGGAAGGTCCCAAAGCCTTGGGAGATAGAGAGAGAGAACAAATTAACCTTACGAGAGAGAGAACAAATTAAAGCGGAACAAACAGAAGGAAAGAAATAATCAACATTGATCAGATCAGTCGCTCAGTCGTGTCCGACTCTTTGCAACCCCATGAATCGCAGCACGCCAGACCTCCCTGTCCATCACCAACTCCCGGAGTTCACTCAGACTCACGTCCATCGAGTCAGTGATGCCATCCAGCCATCTCATTCTCTGTCGTCCCCTTCTCCTCCTGCCCCCAATCCCTCCCAGCATCAGGGTCTTTTCCAGTGAGTCAACTCTTCGCATGAGGTGGCCAAAGTACTGGAGTTTCAGCTTTAGCATCATTCCTTCCAAAGAAATCCCAGGGCTGATCTCCTTTAGAATGGACTGGTTGGATCTCCTTGCAGTCCAAGGGACTCTCAAGAGTCTTCTCCAACACCACAGTCCAAAAGCATCAATTCTTCGGCGCTCAGCCTTCTTCACAGTCCAACTCTCACATCCATACATGACCACAGGAAAAACCATAGCCTTGACTAGACGAACTTTTGTTGGCAAAGTAATGTCTCTGCTTTTGAATATGCTACCTAGGATCAACATTGAAGCAGATACCAATAAAATTGAAAGCAGAAAAACAATAGAGAAAATCAATTGCATTCAATCTGTTTTTTGAAAAAACAATGTAATTGATAAACCTATGCAAACTGATGAAGGGGAGAGAAAGACAGAGAGAGAGAACAAAATATCAGGAATGTATATGTCAATCCTAATCTCCCAATTCTTCAGACCCCCCAGTTCCTTCTTGGTATTCATACATTTGTTCTCTACATCTGTGTCTCTATTTCTGCTTTGCAAATACACTATTGATACTGTGTATAAGATATATATAAAGCTATATATATATCAGTTCAGTTCAGTCGCTCAGTGTCCAACTCTTTGTGACCCCCATGGACTGCAGCACGCCAGGCCTCCCTGTCCATCACCAACTCCCGGAGTTTACTTAAACTCATGTTCATTGAGTCGGTGACACCATCCAACCAACTCATCCTCTGTCGTCCCCCTCTCCTGCTGCCTTCAATCCTTCCCAGCATCAGGATCTTTTCCAATGAGTCCATTCTTCACATCAGCTGGCCAAAGTAGTGGAGTTTCAACTTCACCATCAGTGCTGAATAGTCAATGAATATTCAGGACTGATCTCCTTTAGGATGGACTGGTTGGATCTTCTTGCTGTCCAAGGGACTCTCAAGAGTCTTCTCCAACACTACAGTTCAAAAGCATCCATTCTTCAGCGCTCAGCTTTCTTCATACTCCAACTCTCACATCTATACATGACTACTGGAAAAACCATAGCTTTGACTAGACGGACCTTTGTTGGCAAAGTAATGTCTCTGCTTTTTAATAAGCTGTCTAGGTTGGTCATAACTTTTCTTCCAAGGAGCAAGTGTCTTTTTATTTCATGGCTACAGTTACCATCTGCAGTGATATAATTATACATAAATATAATATATAAATAGATACAAATTAGTTACATAAATATATAATATATAAATATGTGTTTATTATATGTGTATTTTAATTCATTATATAAATATATACATATTTATATATGTATATATACATGTATATATTTATATAACTAATTAAAATGCTTGTTTTAATTAGTTGTATAAGTTTTTACATATATAAATATATGTGTATGTATATAAAATATACATATATAAATATGTATATATTTATATAACTAATTAAAACATGCTGTATAACACACGGCATTGAACTCTACTCGACGCTGAGGGGATAGATGTATTTGCATGACCAATTCATTTTGCTGTACAGTAGAAACCAACACAACATTGTAAAGCAGCTATATTCCAATAGAAATCCATTTCAAAAAGCAAAACCAAATACCAAAAAGAAAAATCAGGAATGAAAGAGAGAAGTCACTGCTGATTCCACAGGTATTAGAAGGATGACAAAGCAATACCAAAACCAGCCCTATTGCTATAGATTGGCAAATTAGATGAAATAAATAAATCCATTCAAGAAGAAATAGGTAATCTGAAGAATCCCATACATATTAAATTCTACAGACAAGGTACTAAAGTAATTCCTATATACTAGAAATAAATAAGTGCCAGCAAAGAAAAGTAAAATGCTTAAGTATAAATATAACAAAACATGTCCAGAATCTGTATGTTGAAAACTACAAAACACTGGAGTAGAAATCTAAGAATAATTTTTAAAATGGAGAGATAACCCAGTGTTCATGAACTGGAAATCTCAACATGAAGAAGTTAATTCTCCCCAATTTGATCTATAGATTCAACACAATGTCAAGCAAAATGTCAGACATCTTGTAGATATTTACAAGATGATTCTAACACGTGTACAAAAAGGCAAAAAGCACTAAGAGCCAAAACAATTCTGAGAAAGGAAAACTCACATTACCCAATTCCAAGACAAATTTAAAAATTTAAAGCTATTAAATCAAATCAAAATTAAAACTATTGCTCTAATCAAGACACTTTTAAGAGGATAAAAAGAAAACTGACAAACCAGGAGAAAACACTTACAAATCACATGTATGATATCAAAGACTCTATCCAGAATATATAAAAAACTCTGATACTCAACAATAAAAAAAAATTAACACCCCAATTTAAAAATGGGTAAAAGAACTGAACAGATACTCCACCGAAGAAAATATACAGATAGAAAACAAGCACAGGAAAAGATACCCAGCATCATTTTGCTCAGTCGTGTCCGACTCTTTGTGAACCCGTGGACTACACAGTCCATGAAATTCTCCAGGCCTGAGTACTAGAGTGGGTAGCCTGGAGATCCCTTCTCCAGGGGACCTTCCAGACCCAGGAATCAAACTGGTGTCTCCTGAATTGCAGGTGGATTCTTTACCAACTGAACTATCAGGGAAGTTCATTATTTACTAGGGTAATAAAATTACACGTGTTAGAAAGACAAAAAAATTAAAATTAAAACAAAACAAGACAAAACCTTAGAATAACAATGGCTGGCAAGGATGCAGAGCAACTGAAACACTTATACATTGCATAAGAGAGTATAAAATGGTACTAACTTTCTGAAAAACTGGTAATTTCTTATACAGTTAGACATATACCTACTCATTCCCCAGGGATCAAATCCACATCTCTTGTGTCTCCTGCACTGCTGGCAGACTTTACCACCGAGCCACAGTCTCAGGCAAATCCCTGAATTTCTGATGTTCACAATGTGGTGATGACATACAACTGCCCAGACAACATCTAGGGCTTATGAGACATAGATAAGAGCCAGCTGTAAAGTGTGAAGTTCTCTGTGACTTGATAGCACGATTACTGCTCTTTTATTCAATAGTGATGCCCCCTGCTGCTGCTGCTGCTAAGTCGCTTCAGTCGTGCCCGACTCTGCAACCCCATAGACAGCAGCCCACCAGGCTCCGCCGTCCCTGGGATTCTCCAGGCAAGAACACTGGAGTGGGTTGCCATTTCCTTCTCCAATGCATGAAAGTGAAGAGTGAAAGTGAAGTTGCTCAGTCGTGTCCGACTCTTTGCAACCCCATGGACTGCAGCCCACCAGGCTCCTCCGTCCATGGGATTGTCCAGGCAAGAGTACTGGAGTGGGGTGCCATCGCCACATCAGCGTGCACACCTTGACCTAGTTTTGAAAATAGTAGTATAAACAGAACCTTCTTCAGAGGTGGAAAAATTTTAATGGGTTGAGTCTGTTTCTTTCAGAAACTCCAGAGAAACATCAGTCTAAGTCTTCCCAAATTCTTCATGGCTCCTGTTCATCAGGATACACAGACTATCAAGATTCAGATGTCAGGTTTAACCTGACACTAGAGTTTAACCACAGATGTTTTTGTGTTTGCAGTTAAAAGTGCTGCTGTTGTTCAGTCACTAAGCCGCCTTTGGCTCTTTGCAACCCCATGGACTGAAGCATGCTAAGCCTCTCCATCCCTCACCATCTCCTGAAGTTTGCCCAAGTTCATGTCCATTGAATCAGTGATACTATCCAACCATCTCATCCTCTGCCGTCCCCTTCTCCTCCTGCCCTCAATCTTTCCCAACATCAGGGTCTAGTCCAATGAGTCAGCTCTGAACATCACGTGGCCAAAGTATTCGAGCTTCAGCTTCAGCATCAGTCCTTCCAATTAATATTCAGGGCTGATTTTCTTTAGGATTGACTGATTTGATCTCATTGCTGTCCAAGGGACTCTTAGATGTCTTCTCAGTTACAAGTAAACTTTTTAAAATAATAAAATTTTTAAGAAAAAAGGAAAAAAAGTAAAGCCTCTGCCTACCTCTCCTGTCCCACCTATTAATGAAACCACAGACTCACTTGGAGACAGGGCAAACCCCTGGAGCCATCTCACCTGCTGGCGAAGGTCAGGGCCAAGGCAGTGGCCAGATGAGGCATCAGCCGCAGGGTCTGCGTTTGGTGCTCAATAATCTTGACCTCTTCCCTGGCTTTGGGTCCAAACTGCCTCCGGCTAGAGAGAAGCAAATAAACATAACTTTACCGAAATCTAACAGGCAACATCACCCCACTCATTTGCCTTTAAATAATTCAGAATTGATGTTTTCTAACATGGCGCTGGAGAAGACTCTTGAGAGTCCCTTGGACAGCAAGGAGATCGAACCAGTTATTTCTAAAGGAAATAATCACTGTATATTCATTGGAAGGACTGATGCTGAAGCTCCAATACTTTGGCCACCTGATGCAAAGAGATGACATGTTAGAAAAGATCCCGATGCTGGGATCTTCTCGTGAAGGCATGAGAAGAAGGGGGGCAACAAAGGATGAGATGGTTGGATGGCATCACCAACTCAATGGACATGAGTTTAAGCAATCTCAGGGAGATAGTAAAAGTATGTTGCAGCCCCTGGGGTCACAAAGAGTCAGACACGACTGAGCAACTGAACAGCAACTTCAGATAACAGAATGCCTGAGTCTTCTAAAACAGAGTTAAGATAACAAGATATCGAGAGTTTCTGAAGACAGTCCAACAAAAAGCTTTTCACCTCCTCTAGAAATTAACCTTCCTGCCATTGAAATTTTTACAGCAAAGTTATCTATTTAATACACAGAGTAATTTTTACACCTTAACATTTACATGGCATTTTATAGTTCCAGTGCCTTGTGATCATTAATTATTCAGTTTTACTGTTTCTGACATACCCTAGAACATATTTCAAAAGGACTCAACGAGGAGGCAACGAACTCTGGTGCTTCTGTCAGATTCGCAGGCAGGTCATTAATTCAGCCAACTGCATCCCCCTGGAGTTTCTCGTGGGAAAGGCGATCTGTCGATCCTGCCTTAAACCCTGTGCACTGCGCACAGCACTGCCTCTCCCTCTCTCTTTTTATAACTTTTTTTTTTTGAGGCTTTATCGAATTTGTTACAATATTGCTGGTTTTATGTTTTGGTTCCTGTGGGATCTTAGCTCCTCAAGCAGGGAGCGAACCCTCACCCCCTGCACTGCAAGAAGTTTTAACCACTGGACCGCCAGGGAAGCCCTGGCTGCCTTTCTCTCTGATGCAGCTATGCAGGGGTGAACAGAGGCCCTGCTTCGAGCTGCTTGTAAAGTGGGGTAGGATGGTCCCCAGACATTGCCCAGCAATTAATCATACAGAATCTCACAGCTGCATAGAGCCTGGCTTGTCTAGATCACCCCCTGCTCCGTGCAAACTGATGCTCTACAGTCTGGGCTTGGCAGCCTCCTGTCTGTGGACAACCCAACTTTAATGTTATTTCTGAAACATCTCACACACATATACATGCACATACGCACACAAACCTGTGCACACATACACAGGAGCACTCACGCGAGGCCGTCCAACGGGCAGCCTGCTGCAGCTCCAGTGCAATGAAGGCGCTCGTCAGTTGCTGCTGCTGTTAGTCACTCAGTCACGTCCCACTCTTTGTGACCCCACAGACTGCTCCCTGCCAGGTCCCTCTGTCCATGGGATTCTCCAGGCAAGAATACTGGATTACTCAAGGAAGAAGAGGAAATGGCAAATTTTTTAAATTTTATATTTGATCTTTTTATTATAATTTCATGCTTTAATATTGTTCCCAGGGACTTCTGTGGTGGTCCAGTGGCTAAGACTCGCTGCTCCCAATGCAGAAGACCAGGGGTCAATCCCTGGTCAGGGAACTAGATCCCGTATGCCTCAGCTAAAACACACATCCTTCATGTGGCAACTCCTGTATGCCACAACTAAGACCCACACAACCAAAAACTATATATAATAAATAATAATAATACTGTTACTATTTGTAATTAAAAGAAGGGCACTATGATCTTTTTAGTTCATAAGGCACCTAGAATTTAGAACCTGACCATGTCGTATGAGTATGAGGCAGTGAAAACAGACCCAACACAGGCACTCGAGGGCCCACTGTGAGCACAGGTTCATTCCTATGAGCAGAGCTTCCCCGGTCCAACCATCTGCAGATGGCTGTCCGAGGAACATGACCCCAGCCTTTGCCCACGCCCTCCATCCATCCCGACCGCAACAGGGCACAGTGCCAAGCGAGCCCGACAGACCGTAGGACGACAGCTTTGGCTGGATCATTTTGAAACCAGTAAGTCAGTCATAGACCAAAAACTGGTACCAATGTAGTGTCAGGTTATTCTACAAACTCCATCTGTCCCCACTCCTTTAACTGGCTAGAACTAAACATTTCACAGCATGGATAAAATCATATCACATTAGAATGTATGATCTATCGTTAACTTTTGGGGGTATTAAACATATTGCTAGATACCTAACCAATTTCCTTACACTTATATTTTATTCAATATAAAATATTAAACTGGGCCTTCCCTCACGGCTCAGTGGTAAAGAAACGGCCTGCCAATGCAAGAGATGCGGGTTCGATCTGTGGGTTGGGAAGATCCCTGGAGAAGGAGATGGCAACCCACTCCAGTATTCTTGCCTGGAGAATCCCACAGATAGAGGAGCCTGGCGGGCTACAGTCCACGGAGCTGCTAAAGAGTGAGACACGACTGAGTGACTGAACAACAACCGCTTTAAAACAGCACCCGTGGCCAGACTCACAGCTCACCAAGGGCAGACCTGTCCTGTCTTCGGGTGTCCCAGCCTGGCCAGGTGTGAGTGGGTGGGAAAGACTGAAAGCGAGGTGACAGATGATGAAGGTCCTGCCATCTCCCAGCAGCAATACGCCTGACTCCTCCACTTCTCATCCCTCCGTGTCTCCTTGGAATGTTTGCTTGTTCACAGATGTTCTGATAAAAGCCCAGCTGGGAGACACTGGAGTACTGAGTGGGATGTAAGCACTTACAATTGTGATGGGGGAAGCAAATAAGATGAGTAATCTACCTTGTCCTTATGCCCAAGAGCCCACCCTCTGCCGGTCTGGGGTTGGGTTTTCTTCTAAGGACAAGAAAAGAAGAAATGAGGGACTTCCCTGGTGGTCCAGTGGCTAAGACTCCAAGCTCCCAATGCAGGGGGCCTGGATTTGATCCCTGGTCGGGGAACTAGATCCCACGTGCCTCAACTAACAGTTCAAATGACGCAACGAAAAAGATCCTGCATGTTGCAACGAAGATCGGATTCCGTGTGCCCCATCTAAGACCTGGTACAGTGAAATAAATAAATATTTTTTTAAAAAAGAAGGAAAGAAAGGAGTAGGTGGAAAGCAGGCAGCACCCACAGTCTTTCCTCCCCTTTCTCTGGCCCAAGACACCGATAGTCCTCCTGTGCACTGAGCCAGGACGTTCTCACTGGCATCCCATCCATCACATGTGTTCTGTGGCTGCTCCAGGTAAAAAGACGACACTCAAAGCTAACGATTCTTCTTCTGCCCAGAGATGCAGCCAGAGTCATCCCTGAGATCACCACCATCAAACCCAGAGCCAGGAGCCTGGCTCCAACACAGGCAGCAGAGAGAGGCGGCCTCAAGACTTTGCACTCTGAGAGGGCTTGGCAGGAGCAGGAGCCCTGCCTGCCACCCTGCCTCAGGCCCCAGTCTACCTCACTGAGGGCCATGAGGGTCCAGGCTGGTCCTCTGGTTGCCAGCATCCTTGGCATGCTGCCCTGAACACGGCTCACCAGACCAGAATCCCTGCAGCTGGCCAGAAATTACTGCCTGCCAGACATTTTTACTCTTCCAGTTTATGATCTATATGGACATAAAATTCTTCCTATCCTTTTCCTCCACTGGGTTACTATTTTTCTTTAAAAAGCCAGGTAAAGGCTATATTTTTCTCCATAAACATCATTTTATTTCAGGGCCAGAAAACAACCCCAAAGTCACTGAGCTCAAATTTTTCATGGTCTTTAAAAAAGAGTGTGCATCACAGTATCCATGTGAGAGGGCTGTGAACGATGCCATTTAAAATGATAGATTGGAAAAGCTATTTCTGGATTCCAGCGACTCATAAGGACTGGAGGAAACATTTATTTGGGGGTTGCTTTATTTCATTCCCACTCAATTTTGAACACAGCCGCTTAAAGCAACATTCATGGGAAGTGACACAGCTATTAATCACCCACGCAGCTACTACACGAGCAGCCTCTGGGGAGACACAGGCTGCCCGCCTCCCCAGCTCTCCCTCTGGTCTCTTCTCCCAGAGGAGGCCAGTGACCTACTAAAAAGATAATTGCTTTGCAGGTTTCCTGCTTCTGGAGCATCATTGCATCAGCCTGCTCTGAATGACAGCCGGTCATACTAGAAGAGAGGAGTTCTATGGCTGGCCCCCCGTCCTTCATCCTGAGACTTCTGGGGGTGCAAGCTGGTTCACACCCTTACTGCCAGGGGACAGACCCCTGCTTCTTGGCTGTCAAAGGCTGACCTCTGCGGACAAAAGCTGGGCAGATTCCTGAGGCCCAGCCTCACTCCCTGTGGCCACCCGCCCTCGTTTAATAACTAACTCAGCCACAGACAGGATTCAAGGCAGCCTGTGAGCATCCCACAGGTGACCACTGTGCCCCATTTGGCCCCAGTAGAGACCCCAGCCTCTCAGAGAGCCCACAGCCCATCTGACTCTGTTTCTGTCCTTCTTTCTGATGTTCCTGAACATAGGAACCCAGAGGGAAAATATGTTTACAAAGCAGGATATTTTTTTTTTATTTTCATTAGAACATAGTTGATTTACAATGTTGTGTTACTTTCTGCTGTACAGCAGAGTGAATCAGTTATACATTTACATATATCCACTCTCTTTTAGATTCTTGTCCCATATAGGTCAGTACAGAGTACTGAGAAGAGTTCCCAAAGCAGGATATTTTAATAGCACCAGTTGGACCTGGCAGATTGAGTTCAACTGGCTGACCAGGATGTGAAAACCTGGCTACATTTTTTAAAAGATTTTTTTGATGTGGACCATTTTCAAAGTCTTTATTGAATTTTTTACAATATATTGCTTCTGTTTATGTTCTGGCTTTCTGGCCACGAGGTATATGGGATCTTAGCTCCCAGATCAGGGATCAAACCCATACCCTCTTGCATTGGAGGGGGATGTCTTAACCACCAGACTACCAGGGAAGTCCCTAAACCCAGCAGCTTTTTATCCAGTAATGCATGAAACAGACGCCGGACTCCCAGCCCCAAACTTCACCAGACCCAACCCCACGCCAGTGTCAAGTTTGGGAACATGAAAGGGTTCAGACTGCACACAACTCTCACTGGTTTTTGTGTTTTTTGTGTGTTTTTTTAATAAGATGAACATTTAGTAGTTTGCCTGGAAGCTCTGACAAAGCAATCCTGCCTTGAAATATCAGCCTCTCCATGAGACCTCCACCATGTTTTAGGTGTCATTCTTCAAATGGTCAATTTTCAATCCATCTGCAGGAGAGATGGAAAAGGTGTATGTATGTAGTCTATAAATAAGTGCCTCTTTAATATCAGCCTGCGCTTGTTATTGCTTAGTCACCAAGTCATGTCTGACTCTTGCCCACCAGGCTCCCCTGTCCATGGAATTTTCCAGGCAAGAATACTGGAATGGGTTGCCATTTCCTTCCCCAGGAGATTTTCCCCACCCAGGGGTCAAACCCATGTCTCCTACATTGGTGAGTTCTTTCCCACAGAGCCACCGGGAAGCCCCAATAGTAGCCTTGGTTGTGATTAAATATGCAACATGTTTCCAAAGAAGAGTTCTCCAAGTGCCCATCCAATCCTGTAGAGCTCCCAATGAATACCTTTTGCACCCTCCAGACACCTTTTTCCTCACACTTTTTAGCAGGCTTTTTATTCAACCAGAGAAAAAAACAGATGATCCTCAATGGTTATGATGGGGTCAGTGACAAAGACCATTTTTAAACACAAGAATGTTTCAGATACAGAAAAAATGAGGGTACTTAGGTATTAGGGTCCAAAGGTCTATAGAGAGGGATTGCCATCCTAAGGGCACAAACACAGACTCTAGTGTCCATGTTTTCTTGCTGGAAACTGCAGAGATAAAGAGCTTTTGCTGTTACTTTTTTTCCGTTTATCAAAGGTTACATCAAATCAAAACCCAGGAATTTAAAGACCCTCTCCAATAGGAAACCCATGGGTCTGAAGTCATGGTCCACCCTAGTCTGGTGGGAACTGACATTCTCCTATCGTAGGCTGCAAAGACTGTGCACCCCATCCACTAGAACCGGGAGCGCAGCACCCAGGGGAGCAGGCTGCAGAACCACACGGGCTTGGAATCAGGCCACTTCTTCCCATCTGCACATGGATGACCCCAGTGGAGACCCCCACATCCCTTTCAGGTAAGAGACCACACCAGGCAGAGCAACCCTATGACTCTGCCTCCATGTTTCTGCTGTATAGACCGTTTCTACAATGGGCTGTAGCCATAGTAACCCTCACTGTGAAGGAGCAGGGACAGCCAGGCCTGGGTCACCCTGGATCTGAAGGCTGACCAACTCCCGCTTCTTCTGTGAGGGCTCAACTACATCAGCAAAAGGGGTCCGACCCAACACACTGGAGCTCAAACCCCTTCACGATAAACCCCAGAGAACCTGGCTCCCTCTCTCTGAGTTTGTTTTCATTGTCTTCTGGTGTCTCTGGCTGCCCCTGGGGAGGCCATCGTGGGACAAAGTCAACATCATGTCATCCCAGGCATCACAGGAGGGGAGGTCGGACACAGGCTTAAAACCCAGGCTTTGAATCAGACTGGTTTTCATACAGACTCTTGACACTTACCATTTTCTACTGAATGACTTAGACAGGCTGACTGAACTTTGGGTTCTTCAGGACTAACGACGACAGTGAGGAGGAACGGAGACACTGCCTATGCCTGACACATAGTAGGTGTTCAAGGCGTGGCAGGTGTTATCACCACGGTCACTACTGCTATCCCAGGTTCCTAGGATTACCCTCTATTCTATTCATCCTTGATCTAGGAAAGCCATATAAAAATTTCCTCCAAGAAACACTCTCTGTTTTCTTTCACTCAAACACAGCACTCATCTATTCCGCATGAGTAAGACTGCCGTAAAAAAGATTTTCAGGGTGAAGAGGAAAGTCTCCTCCACTCAACACTGAATTAAAGATAATGAAATTTCTGACAGAGAAGAAAGCAAACTGTCAACTAATATGCTAGAAAAAGTTGTGTGTGTATGTGTGTGTGTGTGTGTTGGAAAGCACGTGAACCGTTCGGAAAGCACCTGCCCTTCCTATGCATCCAAGAACACCAGCTAACTTTCTTCTTCCCAAATCCCAGGGAGGGACAAGATGGACAAAATGAAGCCAGAGGAGGCCATGTGGGCAGAGCCCTCCTTCACAGCATGTTGCCATGGAAGCAGCAGATTCTTTCCAGAGACAGTCAGCCTACCCTCTAGAGGAGCCTAAATGTTATTCAGGTGGTTCCCACACAAGGGAAATTAACTTACTTTTCAGAATTACAGCCTTAGTAATATCTATGATTAACACACTGGTTAATGTTAGTCGTCAGAACTGTGACTCCTTGTGATTTTTCTCTAAAGAAACTCGCATCCTAATGAATGCAAAACAAAATTACAATGGTGGGAGACGTGAGCCATAAATTACAGCTGAAACTCCCTGTGGTGGCTTAATGATTTCACTGTTATTTTCCTATATTTTAAAAATCATATAAACAGAGAGTGAAATCTTGTATCATCAACACCACTGCGGAAGTACTGCAGAAGCCCCCAGCGCTCTGGTCATTACTGTGAGGAAGCAAGAGGGCTGACCCATCTCTCCTCTTTGCCCTCCATACATAATATGGCAGCTGTAGGGTCCACGTGCACCCTGCCTGCCCAGAGAGCTGGCCAGAGCCTGCTGTCATCCTAGAGACACAAGTCTAACCGCAGCACGAGGAAGGAGACATACACTGAGGTCCAACACTCTCCAGGATTCTCCTTCACTGAGGTTAAGCATGAGGAGATGAAAGCCAAGTGACTGAAGTTCTCTTTAGGGCTGACACTGATGTCTTAGGCTTTAGGCTGGCTTTATTTTTAATATATATCTTTATTTATTACTTATTTGGCTGTACTGTGTGGCATCTTCAATCTTTGTTGCATGTGGGATCTTTAGTTGCAGCATGTGGGATCACACCCAGGCCCCCTGCACAGGGAGCATAGACGGAGGAGCCTGGTAGGCTGCAGTGCATGAGGTCGCTAAGAGTTGGACACAACTGAGCGACTTCACGTTCACTTTTCACTTTCATGCATTGGAGAAGGAAATGGCAACCCACTCCAGTGTTCTTGCCTGGAGAATCCCAGGGACGGGGGAGCCTGGTGGGCTACCATCTATGGGGTTGCACAGAGTCGGACACGACTGAACTGACTTAGCAGCAGCAGCAGTCTTAGCCACTGGAACACCAGGCGAGTCCTCGCTTTAGGCTGGCTTTAGCCTGCTCTTGGCACTAGGGCATGCCTGAGTAGCTCAAGGGCTGGCTGCTCCTCCCAATCTCCCTCTCCAATCCATAGCCTTGGAAGTAAAGACGCCCACAACATCAGAGTCTTTCAATGCATAGACACAGTAGGTCTTTCCATTTATTTAGATCTTCAATTGCTTCAATCAGTATTTTGTACTGTTCAGCATATAAGTGTTAAATGTGTACCTAAGTATTTCAATTTTTATGATCAATTGTAAATTCATTATATTTTAAATTCTGGAATCCTTCTGTTCATTGTATATAGAGATACAACTGCAGACTTCTCTGACACTCCAGTGGTTAAGACTGCACTTCCACTGAAGGGTTTGGTGCCTGGTCAGGGAATGAAGATTGCACATACTGACCAGCATGGTCCAAAAAAAAAAAAAAGAACTTGCTTTCTGCATGTTTATTTTGCATCTGGAGACCATGCTGAATTTAATTCTCAGGTCAAGTCATCTGAATATAGAAACATTTTTGTTACTTTCTTTCCAATCTGTTTGCTTTTTCCTTGCCTTACTGTACTGGCAAGAAATGCAGGAAATGCCAATTCAATCTCTGGGTGGGGAAGATCCCCTAGAGGAGGAAATGCAACCCACTCCAGTATTCTTGCCTAGGAAATCTCATGGACAGAGGAGCCTGGAGGGCTACAGTCTATGGGGCCAGAAAGAGTTGGACATCACTGAGTGACTAAGCACACACGCACTGTACTGGCTACAACTTTGATCACTATCTTGAATAGCAGCAGTAAGAGTATATATTCTTGCCTGATACCCAACCTTAGGGGGAAAGCATTCAGTCTTTCCCCATTAAGTATGATGTTGACTGTACACCTCGGAGACGTTGTGGGTTCAGTTCTACATCACTGCAATTAAGCAAATATCACAATAAAGCAAGTCACATAAAGTTTTGGTTTTGCAGTGCATATAAAAGTTAAATTCACACTGCTGCTGCTGCTAAGTTGCTTCAGTCGTGTCCGACTCTGTGCGACCCCAGAGACGGCAGCCCACCAGGCTCTGCCGTCCCTGGGGTTCTCCAGGCAAGAACACTGGAGTGGGTTGCCATTTCCTTCTCCAATGCATGAAAGTGAAAAGTCAAAGTGAAGTCGCTCAGTTGTGTCCGACTCCTAGCGACCCCGTGGACTGCAGCCTACCAGGCTCCTCTGTCCATGGGATTTTCCAGGCAAGAGTACTGGAGTGGGGTGCCGTTGCCTTCTCCAAAATTCACACTACACTGTAGTCTATTATGTGCAATGATATTATGTCTTTTAACATGTTTACACCTTAAAAGCTTTATTGCCAAAAAATACTAACCATCATTTGCACCTTCATCATTGCAGTAGTAATGTCAAAGATCACTGATCACAGATCACTATAACAAATACAACAATGATGAAAAAGTGTGAAATAGTGTGAGACTTGCCAAAATGTGATACAGAGACACGAAGTGAGCAAATATTGTTGGGAAAATGGTACCAGTAGATGTGCTCAAGGCAGGGTTGACATAATCGTCCAATTTGTAAAAAAAAAATGCAACATCTCGAAGTGTAGTGAGAAGCACAATAAAACAAGGCATGTGCTGTGCTCAGTTGTGTCCAGTTCTTTGTATCCCCATGGACTGTAATCCCCCAGGCTCCTCTGTCCATGCGATTTCCCAGGCAAGAATACTGGAGTGGGACTTACGGACACAGCAGAGATGAGGTGGGGAAGGAGAGGGTGAGATGTATGGAGAGAGTAACATGGAAACTTATATACCTTATGTACAACAGAATGCCAACGGGAATTTGCTGTATGACTCAGGGAACTCAAACAGGGGTTCTGTAACAGCCTAGAGTGGTGGGATGGGGAGGGAGATAAGAAGGTTCAAGAGGGAGGGGACATATGTACACCTATGACTGATTCATGTTGGTATCTGGCAGAAAACAGCAAAATTCTGTAAAGCAATTATCCTTCCATTAAAAAATATATTAATTTTTAAAAAAAGAATACTGGAGTGTGTTGCCATATCCTCCTCCAGAGTATCTGCCCGACTCGGGGATTGAAACCGTGTCTCTTATTGTACTGTACTGGCAGGAGGGTTCTTTACCACTAATGCCACCTGGGGGGCGAAAAAGAGGCATGCCTGTATGTATGTTTCAGATGCTCTTTATCAGGCCGAGCAAATAATAAGTTAATTCGTCCATTTACATGTTTATTAGTCATAGACATGTCTTCTTTAAAGTGTCTCATATCATGCGCCCGTTTATTTATATACTGCGATGTTACTATGTTTCTTTTAAAGAGGCTTTTTATATATTAAGGAAAATAAACCACCGTTAGTCATATTTGTTTAGATATTTCTCTGTGTCATCTGAAATATACACATTTAAAACATTTTTTATATAATCAGTTTACTCTAACACTTTTGCTTTGGGACTTTTTTTTCTCTGAATGTTTTCAAAAAGGACATGTCACTTTTTCCCTTCATCTATGTGATTTTGTGGTTTGTTTTAACTTCAGAGATAAGCAGAGGTGAGAGATGTAGGTCTACCCCAGTGGAATATGAAATAAAAATACCAACATGGTTAACTGCAGCAAGTGCCACTAGGCTGACCCAAGAAGGACGAATGAAGGTAAGCAGACTCTTGTTCCTATCTGCTTAAAATAGCCATTCCCTGCTTTCAGACAATCCCCTTGATCCTCCTCCTTCCAATTCACTTGGCAGACAAGTCCTTGCTTTAACCTCTCTCCCACTTTATTCTCTAATCTGCCAGGAAATTAATGCAGGTCTTGAGCCTCCCTAAACACAGCTTTTTCCAGGCATCCTTTTTCATCTCTGATTCTAAAAATTGAAATAATAAGAAAAAACAAACTTTGCTGTTCTGTTGGCATATGTGCCTTCAAGGAATATTTATTTAAGGGGAAAAAAAAATCTCTTTGAGTGGGTCTATATTGTCATAATCACCCCTCCCAGCAAAAACTAAACATTTCATCCTCCATCTCACGGCTTCTAGCTACCCAGTCGCTGGGCCTCTCTTAGGTCCAGCATCTGCATGTCAGGTGTTGCGTGAACACATCTGTCATCAAGGTCTTGAACACAGAAATGCAAAGTTCTTTCAGCTGGAGTTGTCCAGAGAACACACCATCGGTTTGCTGCCCTTGTGACACATGGGCCTGTATGGGACCTATCCCATCTGTGGGTTTCCCAGGGCTTCATTTCAGGACATTCTCCCTTCATTACCCAGATTTCACTGCCATGTTTTGCTCAGAAATATCTGCCTAAGTCTGTTACCTCCCTCTAATCCCTTCCTGGGCATTCCCAAAGGGCAATGCCATCATCTGGGTCAGGACAAGCCCATCTCATTTCTTCCTACTGATGTATCCCTGCACATACTTGAACATTAAAAAGAAAATAATCTGGCAGCTGTTTTCTTTACAAAAGCCATTTCCAAAATTAACAATTTATTATGCTTGTGACAAAAATAATTCATCTGCTTTGCAGAGATGCTGTCTGGAAAGAAACTTCCACAGGGTCATTTGAGTTTTTGTGTACAATCTTGGGATACGGGAAATTAGCCAAATCATGGGATGCTAAAGAATGCAACACAAGTTGACAGCCTTGGGGAATGGTTTTCCAAGAGGCTTGGGGAACCTGGTGGAGACTCGACTAGAGGACCTGCCAGTGATCAGGAGACCAGGGTCTTCATACCGCTTCTATCAGGACTGAATCTGAGAAAAGAGCACACTTCTGAACTTTGCTCAAAAGGGAAATCCAATTTTCATCCCCAGCTGGACTCCACTATTTTTGCTGACCCTGCATACGAAGGTACTGATACTCAAATGCTTCTCATTTAATCACTGAAAATTATCTCCAAAACAATTCTTAAAGTCTCAGGAAATTATCTTAAGGGCATTAAGCAAATGCAGAAACATCTATTCCAAAAAATCTAAATTCAAATCTTATTTGAACCTCATCCCTCATCTCATCTCTCATTTGAACCCACTCACAACTACCTCATCCCCCAACGAGCTCCCCCAGTAGCTCAGTGTGATGGCAGCTAAGCAGGTAGATGCAGCCAAGAAGATAGGGCTCCCCCTCCCACCACCTCCCAGTCTAGGACTATGGTTTCATGCAGTCCACTGGCATCTCTCATTCACTCCACCCCTTCACTCCCAGCTCCACATTAGAGAAACTTCATTCCAGGTAGATACAGCCAAGAGGGGGGCTTCCCTGGTGGCTCAGCAATAAAGAATCTGCCTGCAGTGCAGGAGATGCATGTTCAACCCATGAGTCGGGAAGATCCCCCTGGAGAAGGAAATGGCAACCCACTCCAGTATTCTTGCCTGGGAAATCCCATGGATAGAGGAGCCTGGTGGGTCACAGTACATCAGGTCACAAAGAGTTGAACATGACTTAGTGACTAAACAACAGACAATAGGACCACAGCTCCTTTCCCCCATCTGGCCCCCATTCATAGGGCATGAGCTCCACTCCAGACACAACAGGTCAAGAATCGTGAATCTTGAGCATCCATGACTTGGCTTGCTTCTAGCATGAAGATCTCATGCCAGGAAGAATAAGCTGGGAAGACCAGAAGCTACCATCCCTGTCCAGAAGTCTTGCTTGCAGAGGTGCCATATCAGGAGAAGCAAGTTATTGACTCACTCTCAGCTCTGAATATTACAGAGACTGCCCAAGAAGAGAGGCAAGATGTTAGAACAGATAATTCTTCAGTTTTGTGTAGGAGACTAACTATTTTGGTAACAAAGTAAGCAGAAGATCATGCCTAGGAGTGTTGTTTCAAACAACGGAGATCTTGATGGTGAGCAACTAAGAGTCCCTGGTAGCTCTTTTGATTCTTTTAGCAGCAAGCTAAAAGATGATAAGCTCAGTGAAATGGTAGATCAGCCAGAAGTTTAACAGAAAGAATCAGGGAAAGAGATAGCTAAGCAGAGTCCTCTCTGGTTGGAGCAGCCTCAGACTGGAAACATCGTGCCCATGCAAAGGGACCCAACTTTAAGTGTAACAGACTGTGGCATAATGTACGCTTCAGGGCACTGGTTAAAACAACACAGCAATCAGCTAGTGACTAATGAGAACCGCAAACTGGCTTGATACAGATCATCCCAAAGCTTACAGGGGATATATAAATAGCAGCATGATTTACAAATGCAAACATAAGGCAGCAATCTAACTGTCCGAGAGCAAATGAATGGATAGAGAAGATGTGTTGCATATATACAATGGAACACCACCCGGCCATAAAAAAGACTGGCATTTTGCAGCAACATGGACGGACCTGGAGGGCATTACGCTAAGTGAAATAATAAGTCAGACAGAGAGAAGCAAATACTCTTTGCTTGTATGATATCTCTTACACGTGGAATCTAAAACATAACAACGACGTAGTGAATACAGCATAAAAGAAGCAGACTCGTGAACACAGAGGACAAACTAGTAGTTACCCGTGGAAAGCGGCAAGGGGTGGGGAAGACCAACATAGAGGTAGAGGTACAAACTATTAGGTGTAAAATAAACTACAAGGTATATTACACAACACAGGGGAATATAACCAATATTTTTATAACAACCATAAGTGGAGTATAACTTTAAAAATTGTGAATCACTATATTATACACTTGTAACCTATATAATATTTTATATCAACTATACTTCAATAAAAATTTTTCATTAAGAAAAACAATAAAAAGCTCACTGGGGAGATGAGGGAAGGTGATGAACAGAGCCACAGTCTCCCAGGCACTCAGCCACACAGCCACATGCTCAAGCCAGCACCCCTGCACACACAGCATCAGACTGCACACTGCAGCAGCAACAGATCCCACTTAAACAGTCCATTCAAGTCACTAAACAAATAATCCAGTTAACAACAGCAACAAGCCCCAGAAGGGGGGACCCACTATGCAGTGTTGTTATATTATTCATCTCTTATCTTAAAAAAAAAAAATTTACAAAACGCACAAAGAAACAGGTACGTGTGACCCTAATAGGAAAAAATGCAAGCCATAAAAGCTGCCTTTGAGGTGACCCAGATACTGGACTTAGAAAACAAGCAATTCAAAGCAGTTGTTATAACTATATTCACAAAAAAAGTGAACGGAAATCATGTTTAAAGTGTTAGAAGAAACGGGGGGGGGGGGCCCAAGATGGTGGAGGAATAGGATGGGGAGACCACTTTCTCCCCCACAAATTCATCAAAAGATCATTTGAACATTGAGCAAATTCCACAAAACAACTTCTGAACACTGGCACAGGACACCAGGCACCCAGAAAGGCAACCCACTGTCTTCGAAAGGAGGTAGGACAAAATATAAAAGATAAAAAGAGAGACAAAAGAGTTAGGGATGGAGACCTGTCTTGGGGAGGGAGTCGTAAAAGAGGAGAAGTTTCCAAACACCAGGAAACCCTCTCACCGGCAGGTCTGTGGGGAGTTTTGGAATCTCAGAGGGCAACATAACCGGGAAGAAAAAATAAATAAATAAAACCCAGATTACGCACCTAACTGCAACTCCCAGCGGAGAAGTAGCCCAGACGCTGGGATCCACAACCAGCAAGCAGGGGCTGAACAGGGAGGCGCGTGCTGCACTGCTTAGGGGAAGGACTAGCCCTGAATGCCCTGAGGGCAATCTGAGGGAGATAACGTGAGATAGCAACCCAGACTGTGCGATAGCCAGAGAGAAAAGAGAGAGAGAGAGAACTTTCCCACAAGAAGCTCTAACCTAGGGCACTGCCAGGCCCACTCAGAACAAAGGACTGAGCGAATACCAGAGGAGAGCTAGCCAGCTGCGGACCAGCCCATGCCCCACCAGAGGCAGGGAGGCAGGCGGACTGCAGCCAGAGCCGGAGACGGGCAATCTCGGCCCCAGGGACGGCATCCTCTACCAAACTGCGAGCAGGCTCCCAATTGCTAACCAAGTCTTCCTGGGATTCTGGACGGTTGACATCCACCAGGAGGGTCGCAGCCAGAGATCAGCTCCCCAGAGGAGACACACAGCACACCTGAGACGGCGAAACTGAGAGGCTGGGACAAGGGAGGCGATAAGACGCCCCGCCCCACCTGGGGAGAGCACGCTCACCAAGCACCTGGGCGCCTGAGCTGCTCAGACTTGGGAAGGGCACAAAACGCCTTTGTGGAGTACCTGAGAACCTGAACCTGAGGGGCTCAGCATGCAGCCCAGGGCCCGCCCTAGACAGTTCCCCTGCAGAACAACCTGGAGCCTGAGCAGTGTAGACCGGGAAAGCACACACACCGTGAGTGGGGGCAAACCCAGTGTGGCCCAGACACTGCGAGCACTCCCCACACAGGCCAGTGATATTTGTTTGCAGTGCTCCTCCCTCCCCACAGCACGACTGAACAAGTTGGCCTAAATAAGTGACCCCCTTCACCCCTCTGTGTCAGGGCGGAAGTTAGATACTGAAGAGACTTGCAAACAGAGGAAGCCAAAATAAACAAAGAAGAGGGAACCACTTTGGAAGTGACAGGTGCAACAGATAAAAACCCTGTAGTTAGCACCAACTACACTGGAAGGGCGGAGAAGGCAATGGCACCCCACTCCAGTACTGTTGCCTGGAAAATCCCATGGATGGAGGAGCCTGCTAGGCTGCAGTCCATGGAGTTGCTAAGAGTCGGACACAACTGAGCGACTTCACTTTCACTTTTCACATTCATGCATTGGAGAAGTAAATGGCAACCCACTCCAGTGTTCTTGCCTGGAGAATCCCAGGGACGGGGGAGCCTGGTGGGCTGCTGTCTATGGGGTCGCACAGAGTCAGACACGACTGAAGTGACTTAGCAGCAGCATGACACTGGAAGGGGCCTATAGACCTTGAGAAGTATAAGCTGGAACAAGGAACTATCTGAAACTGAACTGACCCCACACTGCCCGCAACAGCTCCAGAGAAATTCCTAGATATATTTTACTATTATCATTTTTTAATTTTTAAAAATTTTTAAGTTCTTTATTACTCCTTTAATTTTTATTTTTAAAATCTACTATTACCTTGCCCAAAAAGGCCCTATTTTTAAAGCAAATTTCATATTTTTTTATAACTTTTGCAATTTTGTTTTGTTTTTTGTAATACTGTATTTTGGGGACTCTAACCTCTAGATTTTTAATCTTTGCTTTTTGGTATTTGTTATCAATTTTGTACCTTTAAGAATCCAATCTTCAGTAGCCGTTTTTACTTAGGAATGTGATTACTGGCTTGATTGCCCTCTCCCCCTTTTGACTCTCCTTTTTCTCCCCCAGGTCACCTCTATCTACTCCCTCCCCCTTCTCTTATCTGCATAATTCTGTGAATCTCTTTGGGTGTTCCAGGCTGTGGAAAACACTTAGGGAACTGATCACAGGCTAGATTGGTCTCTCTCCTTTTGACTCCCCATCCTCTCCCCCTGGTCACCTTTATCTCCTTCCTCCCTCTTCTCTTCTCTCTCTTCTCTCTCATGGAACACCGTGAACCTCTCTGAGTGTTCCAGACTGTGGAGAGCAAATAGGAAATCAATTACAGCTAGGTTGCTCTCTCCCCTTTTGAGTCCCCCTCTTCTCCTCCTGGTCACCTCTATCTCCCTCCTCCCTCTTCTCTTCTCCATGTAACTCTGAGAACCTCTCTGGGTGTCCCTCACTGTGGAGAATCTATTCACCATTAACCTAGATGTTTTATCATCCATGCTGCATGGATGCAGAAGTCTTGAGGCTACTGTAAGAATAAGACTGAAAGCCAGAGGCAGGAGGCTTAAATCCAAAACCTGAGAACACCAGAAAACTCCTGAGTCCAGGGAACATTAATCGACAAGAGCTCATCCAAAAGCCTCCATACCTACACTGAAACCAAGCTCCACCCAAGAGCCAACAAGTTTCAGAGCAAGACATACCACAAGCTAATCCTCCAACAATGCAGGAGCATAACCCTGAGCACAAAAATACAGGCAGCCAAAAGTCATACCAAACCCATGACACCTCAAAACTCACTACTGGACACTTCATCGCACTCCAGAGAGAAGAGATCCAGCTCCACCCACCAGAACACCAACGCAAACTTGCCTAACCAGGAACCCTTGACAAGCCACTCATCCAACCCCACCCAAAGGGAGGAACCTCCACAATAAAGAGGAACCACAAACTGCCAGAATACAGAAAGGCCACCCCAAACACAGCAACCTAAACAAGACGAAAAGGCAGAGAAATATTCAGCAGGTAAAGGAACATGATAAAAGCCTAGCAAACCAAACAAAAGAGGAGCAGATAGGGAGTCTAACTGAAAAAGAATTCAGAATAATGATTGTAAAAATAATCCAAAATCTTGAAAACAAAATGGAGTTACAGATAAATAGTCTAGAGACAAGGATTGAGAAGATGCAAGAAAAGTTTAACAAGGACCTGGAAGAAATAAAAGAGAGTCAATATATAATGAATAGTGCAATAAATGAGATCAAAAGCACTCTGGAGGGAACCAACAGTAGAAAAACTGAGGCAGAAGATAGGATAAGTGAGGTGGAAGATAGAATGGTGGAAATAAATGAAGCAGAGAGGAAAAAAGAAAAAAGAATTAAAAGAAATGAGGAAAACTTCAGAGACCGCTAGGACAATGTTAAATGCCCCAACATGCGAATCATAGGAGTCCCAGAAGAAGAAGACAAAAAGAAAGACCATGAGAAAATACTTGAGGAGATAATAGTTGAAAACTTCCCTAAAATGGGGAAGGAAATAGTCATCAAAGTCCAAGAAACCCAGAGAGTCCCAAACAGGATAAACCCAAGGCGAAACACCCCAAGACACATATTAATCAAATTAATGAAGATGAAACACAAAGAACAAATATTAAAAGCAGCAAAGGAAAAACAACAAATAACTCACAAGGGGATCCCCATAAGGATAACAGCTGACCTTTCAATAGAAACTCTTCAAGCCAGAAGAGAATGGCAGGACAAACTTAAAGTGATGAAAGAGAACCCAGATTACTGAACCAACAAGGATCTCATTCAAATATGAAGGAGAAATCAAAAGCTTTACAGACAAGCAAAAGCTGAGAGAATTCAGCACCACCAAACCAGCTCTTCAACAAATGCTAAAGGATCTTCTCTAGACAGGAAACACAGAAAAGGTTTATAAACTTGAACCCAAAACAACAAAGTAAATGGCAATGGGATCATACTTATCAATAATTACCTTAAATGTAAATGGGTTGAGTGCCCCAACCAAAAGACAAAGACTGGCTGAATGGATACAAAAACAAGACCCCTATATATGCTGTCTACAAGAGACCCACCTCAAACCTAGGGACACATACAGACTGAAAGTGAAGGGCTAGAAAAAGATATTTCACACAAATGGAGACCAAAAGAAAGCAGGAGTAGCAATACTCATATCAGATAAAATAGACTTTGAAATAAAGGCCATGAAAAGAGGCAAGGGCACTACATAATGATCAAAGGATCAATCCAAGAAGAAGATATAACAATTATAAATATATATGCACCCAACATAGGAGCACCTCTATATGTAAGGCACAGGCTAACAAGTATGAAAGGGGAAGTTAACAGTAACACAATAATAGTGGGACACTTTAATACCCCACTCACACCTATGGATAGATCAACTAAACAGAAAATTAACAAGGAAACACAAACTTTAAATGATACAATGGACCAGTTAGACCTAATTGATATCTATAGGACATTTCACCCTAAAACAATGAATTTCACCTTTTTCTAAAGCACACACAGAACCTTCTCCAGGATAGATCACATCCTGGGCCATAAAGCTAGCCTTGGTAAATTCAAAAAAATCAAAATCATCTCAAGTATCTTTTCTGATCACAATGTGGTAAGATTAGATGTCAATTACAGGAAAAAAGCTATTAAAAATACAAACATGTGGAGGCTAAACAACACACTTCTGAATAACCAACAAATCACAAAAGAAATCAAAAAAAGAAATATAAATATGCATAGAAATGAATGAAAATGAAAACACAACAATTCAAAACCTATGGGATAAAAGCAGTGCTAAGGGGAAGGCTGATAGCAATACAAGCCTACCTCAAGAAACAGAAGAGAAATCAAATATATAACCTAACTCTACACCTAAAGCAACTAGAAAAAGAAGAAATGAAGCATCCCAGGGTTAGTAGAAGGAAAGAAATGATAAAAATTAGGGCAGAAATAAATGCAAAAGAATCAAAGGAGACCATAGCCAAAATCAACAAAGCTAAAAGCTGCTTCTTTGAGAAGATAAATAAAATAGACAAATCATTAGCCAAACTCATCAATAAAAAAAAAGGGAGAAGAATCAAATCAAAAAAATTAGAAATTAAAATGGAGAAATCACAACAGACAACACAGAAATACAAAGGATCATAAGGGACTACTATCAGCAATTATATGCCAATAAATTGGACAACTTGGAAGAAATGGACAAATTCTTAGAAAAGTATAACTTTCCAAAACTTAAACAGGAAGAAACAGAAAATCTTAACAGACCCATCACAAGCATGGAAATCGAAAGTGTAATCAGAAATCTTCCAACAAACAAAAGCCCAGGACCAGATGGCTTCACAGCTGAATTCTACCAAAAATTTATAAAAGAGTTAACACCTATCCAAACATTTGGAAGAGTTTGATTTTCTGGAAGAGTTTGAAGAAACTCTTCCAGAAAATTGCAGAGGAAGGTAAACTTCCAAACTCATTCTATGAGGCCATCATCACCCTAATATCAAAAACCAGACAAAGATGCTACAAAAAAACAAAACTACAGGCCAATATCACTGATGAACATAAATGCAAAAATCCTTAACAAAATTCTAGCTAACAGAATTCAACAACATATTTAAAAGATCATACATCATGACCAAGTGGACTTTATCCCAGGGATGCAAGGATTCTTCAATATTCGCAAATCAATCCATGTGATACACCACATTAACAAATTGAAATATACAAACTATATGATTATCTCAATAGATACAGAGAAAGCCTTTGACAAAATTCAACATCCAGTTATGATAAAAACCCTCCAGAAAGCAGGCATAGAAGGAACATACCTCAACATAATAAAAGCCATATATGATAAACCCACAGCAAACATTATCCTCAATGGTGAAAAATTGAAAGCACTTCCCCTAAAATCAGGAACTAAGACAAGGATGCCCACTCTCACCACTACTATTCAACATAGTTTTGGAAGTTTTAGCCACAGCAATCAGAGAATAAAAAGAAATGAATCCAGATTGGAAAAAAAAAGAAGTAAAACTCTCACTGTTCATAAATGACATGATCCTCTACATAGAAGACCCTAAAGACTCCACCAGAAACTTGCTAGAGCTAATCAATGAATATAGTAAAGTTGCAAGATAAATTAACACACAGAAATCCCTTGCATTCCTATACACTAACAATGAGAAAACAGAAAGAGAAATTAAGGAAACAATTCCATTCACCATTGCAACAAAAAGAATAAAATACTTAGGAATAAATCTACCTAAAGAAACAAAATACCTATATATATAAAACACTGATGAAAGAAATCAAAGATGACACAAATAGATGGAGAAATATACCATGTTCATGGATTGGAAGAATCAATATAGTGAAAATGAGTATACTACCCAAAGCAATCTATAGGTTCAATGCAATCCTTATCAAGCTACCAACGGTATTTTTCACAGAACTAGAACAAATAAGAGAAGGCAATGTCACCCCACTCCAGTACTCTTGCCTGGAAAATCCCATGGGCAGGGGAGCCTGGTGGGCTGCAGTCCATGGAGTTACTAAGAGTCGGACATGACTGAGCGACTTCACTTTGACTTTTCACTTTCATGCATTGGAGAAGGAGATGGCAACCCACTCTAGTGTTCTTGCCTGGAGAGTCCCAGGGATGGGGGAGCCTGGTGGGCTGCCGTCTATGGAGTCACACAGAGTTGGGCACGACTGAAGTGACTTAGCGGCAGAACAAATAATTTCACAATTTGTATGGAAATACAAAAACCCTCGAATAGCCAAACCAATCTTAAGAAAGAATGGAACTGGAGGAATCAACCTGCCTAACTTCAGGCTCTACTACAAAGCAACAGTCACCAAGACAGTATGGTACTGGCACAAAGACAGTGGATCTAGAAAGCCCAGAGATAAATCCACGCACCTATGGACACTGTATCTTTGACAAAGGAGGCAAGAATATACAATGGAGAAAAGACAATCTCTTTAACAAGTGGTGCTGGGAAAACTGGTCAAACACTTGTAAAAGAATGAAACTAGAACAATTTCTAACACCATACACAA
>NW_011495064.1:2209504-2210367 GCF_000754665.1 Bison bison bison
AAAACACTCTCTGACGTAAATCATAGCAGGATCCTCTATGACCCACCTCCCAGAGTAATGGAAATAAAAGCAAAAAATAAACAAATGGGACCCAATTAAACTTAAAAGATTTTTCACAATGAAGGAAACTATAAGCAAGGTGAAAAGACAGCCTTCAGAATAGAAGAAAATAATAGCAAACAAAGCAACTGACAAAAAACTAATCTCAAAATATACAAGCAACTCCTGCAGCTCAATTACAGAAAAATAAGCGACCCAATCAAAAAATGGGCCAAAGAACTAAACAGACATTTCTCCAAAGAAGACATACAGATGGCTAACAAACACATGAAAAGATGCTCAACATCACTCATTATCAGAGAAATGCAAATCAACCAGTCACAATGGCTACTATCAAAAAGTCTACAAACAACAAATGCTGAAGAGGGTGTGAAGAAAAAGGAACCTCTGACACTGTTGGTGGGAATGCAAACAAGTACAGCCACTTGGAGAACAGTGTGGACAGTCCTTAAAAAACTGGAAATAGAACTGCTATATGACCCAGAAATCTCACTGCTGGGCATACACACCGAGGAAACCAGAACTGAAAGAGATATGTGTACCCCAATGTCGCAGAATTGTTGACAATAGCCAGGACATGGAAGAAACCTAGATGTCCATAGGCAGACAAATGGATAAGAAAGCTGTGGTACATATAACCAATGGAATATTCAGTTCAGTTGCTCAGTCATGTCCGACTCTTTGCGACCCCATGAATTGCAGCACGCCAGGCCTCCCTGTCCATCACCAACTCCCGGAATTCACTCAAACTCACGTCCATCAAGTCAGTGATGCCATCCAGCCATCTCATCCTCTGTAATCCA
>NW_011495064.1:2210560-2211500 GCF_000754665.1 Bison bison bison
AATATGCTATCTAGGTTGGTCATAACTTTCCTTCCAAGGAGTAAACGTCTTTTAATTTCATGGCTGCAATCACCATCTGCAGTGATTTTGGAGCCCCCAAAAATAAAGTTTGACATTGTTTCTACTGTTTCCCCATCTACTTCCCATGAAGTGATGGGACCAGAAGCCATGATCTTAGTTTTCTTAATGTTGAGCTTTAAGCCAACATTTTCACTCTCCTCTTTCACTTTCATCAAGAATATAGAATACGGAATGAAGCAGGGCAAAGGCTAATAGAGTTTTGCCAAGAGAACTCACTGGTCATAAGAAACACTCTCTTCCAACAACACAAGAGAAGACACATGGACATCACCAGATGGTCAACACTGAAATCAGATTGATTATATTTTTTGCAGCCAAAGATGGAGAAGCTCTATACAGTCAGCAAAAACAAGACCGGGAGCTGACTATGGCTCAGATCATGAACTACTTATTGCCAAATTCCGACTTAAATCGAAGAAAACCACTAGACCATTAAGGTATGAACTAAATAAAATCCCTTATGATTATACAGTGGAAGTGAGGAACAGATTTAAGGGACTAGATCTGATAGACAGAGTGCCTGATGAACTATGGACGGAGGTTCATTGTACATTGTACAGGAGACAAGGATCAAGACCATCCCCATTGAAAAGAAATGCAAAAAAGCAAAATGGCTGTCTGGGGAGGCCTTACAAATAGCTGTGAAAAGAAGAAAAGAGAAAAGCAAAGGAGAAAAAGAAAGATATACCCATTTGAATGCAGAGTTCCAAAGAATAGCAAGGAGAGATAAGAAAGCCTCCCTCAGCGATCAATGCAAAGAAATAGAGGAAAACAACAGAATGGGGAAGACTAGAGATCTCTTCAAGAAAATTAGAGATACCAAGGGAACATTTCATGCAAAGATGGGCTCGATAAAGGA
>NW_011495064.1:2211791-2212136 GCF_000754665.1 Bison bison bison
AAGAGGTGGCAAGAATACACAGAGGAACTGTACAAAAAAGATCTTCATGACCAAGATAATCATGATGGTGTGATCACTCACCTAGAGCCAGACATCCTGGAATGTGAAGTCAAGTGGGCCTTAGAAAGTATCACTATGAACAAAGCTAGTGGAGGTGATGGAATTCCAGTTGAGCTATTTCAAATCCTAAAAGATGATGCTGTGAAAGTGCTGTGCTCAATATGCCAGCAAATTTGGAAAACTCAGCAGTGGCCACAGGACTGGAAAAGGTCAGTTTTCATTCCAATCCCAAAGAAAGGCAATGCCAAAGAATGCTCAAACTACTGCACAATTGCACTCATCTCA
>NW_011495064.1:2212236-2212874 GCF_000754665.1 Bison bison bison
TGCACTCATCTCACACGCTGGTAAAGTAATGCTCAAAATTCTCCAAGCCAGGCTTCAGCAATACGTGAACTGTGAACTTCCAGATGTTCAAGCTGGTTTTAGAAAAAGCAGAGAAACCAGAGATCAAATTGCCAACATCTGCTGGATCATCGAAAAAGCAAGAGAGTTCCAGAAAAACATCTATTTCTGCTTTGTTGACTATGCCAAAGCCTTTGAATGTGTGGGTGACAGTAAACTGTGGAAAATTCTGAAAGAGATGGGAATACCAGACCACCTGACCTGCCTCTTGAGAAACCTATATGCAGGTCAGGAAGCAACAGTTAGAACTGGACATAGAACAACAGACTGGCTCCAAATAGGAAAAGGAGTAGTATGTCAAGGCTGTATATTGTCGCCCTGCTTATTTAACTTATATGCAGAGTACATCATGAGAAGCGCTGGGCTGGAGGAAGCACAAGCTGGAATCAAGATTGCCGGGAGAAATATCAATAACCTCAGATATGCAGATGACACCACCCTTATGGCAGAAAGTGAAGAAGAACTAAAGAACCTCTTAATGAAAGTGAAAGAGGAGAGTGAAAAAGTTGGCTTAAAGCTCAAAATTCAGAAAACTAAGATCATGGCTTCTGGTCCCATCA
>NW_011495064.1:2212974-2253570 GCF_000754665.1 Bison bison bison
ATGGGAAATAGATGGGGAAACAGTGGAAACAGTGTCAGACTTTATTTTGGGGGGCTCCAAAATCACTGCAGATGGTGATTGCAGCCATGAAATTAAAAGACGTTTACTCCTTGGAAGGAAAGTTATGACCAACCTAGATAGCATATTCAAAAGCAGAGACATTACTTGGCCAACAAAGGTCCATCTAGTCAAGGCTATGGTTTTTCCAGTGGATGTGAGATTTAGACTGTGAAAGAAGCTGAGCACCAAAGAATTGATGCTTTTGAACTGTGATGTTGGAGAAGACTCTTGAGAGTCCCTTGAACTGGGAGGAGATCCAATCAGTCCATTCTAAAGGAGTTCAGTCCTGGGTGTTCTCCAATACTTTGGCCACGTCATGCGAAGAGCTGACTCATTGGAAAAGACTCTGATGCTGGGAGGGATTGGGGGCAGGAGGAGAAGGGGATGACAGAGGATGAGATGGCTGGATGGCATCACCGACTTGATGGACATGAGTTTGAGTGAACTCCGGGAGTTGGTGATGGACAGGGAGGCCTGGAGTGCTGTGATTCACGGGGTTGTAAAGAGTCGGACATGACTGAGCAACTGAACTGAAAGCCTTTCGGGAATCATTTAAAATATGTATTTATTCAGATTATCAAACAAATTTTTTTCTCTTAAATTGAATATTGGGAATTCTATATACCTACAAGGAGAGGTAAATAGATGTCCTTTGTTGTCAGCCAGCAAGCAATTAAAATTTGTCATTATGACAAAGAAAGAGCAAAACTTGGATGTCATCCAAAGTATGCTGGACTTTTAGCCCAAGGTAGAAAGGAAACACAGACGTTTAAAGTCACAGTAAACTAACCCCTCAAGTTGGAATAATAGAAACAACCTCTGGTACCTCTGGTAACTCGTTAACACAGCAACTGTTGTGTCATGGTGGGTGTGAGCCTGAGGCCCAGGGCTGGGCTTTTTGCTCTCTGTTCTCATTGAAAGGTGGGAAACATGATCAAAGGATGCAGAGAAACCGAGAGTCGGTGCCCTATGCTTTGCATCAGCCGTCTGGTCCTATGCTTTGCATCAGCCGCCTGTATCAGCACCTACTAATATCTGCAGTGTTTGGAGGTCTGACACTATTGTTTTTCACTTCTGCCAACTCGTTCATCATGGCTTACCTCCTCGTGTACTAGTGAGTTTAGATTGTGATTCCATGTTCCTTCAAACATTAGCTCTGAAAGTTGAGGTTTAATGTGTTTGTCCAAAACACAAAAGCATTTTGATGTGTTTTTTTAAAAGAAGCCAAATTTCCACTCCTCACAACAAGACCTGAAAATTCATCACGTGCTAACATGTTCAACCATTTCACTTTCAGATCAAAGTTTATGCATCCCAGATCATCATCTTTAACATGTAGAGGCAGCCATCTGCCTGCAAAAACATCAACAGTGGGACCCATTCACACCAGGCCAGCATTTCCCAAAGTGCATTCTGCAGACGTCTGTAAAAACAATATTCTCAGGGCCATGGGTCAGGAGACACTGAAAAAAGTTGGGGGCAACACAGTGAGGGTAATACAGCCCACATGAATATACCCTGGGGAAAGCGGCTGGCAGATTTGAACAGCAAGTATGAGAAACATTAGCCCAAAGCCAGTTTTCAGGGGGACTTACCTGGTGGTCCAGTGGTTAAGACTCTGTGCTCCCAATGCAGGGGGCCCAGGTTTGATACTGGATCAGGGAACTAGAAAGAGTTCACATGCTGCAAATAAGACCCAGTGCAGCCAAATAAATGAATACTTAAAAAAAAAAAAGAAAAACAGTTTTCAGGAAACAAGCCTGACTTGCTGCAACTAAGACCTGGCACAGCCAAACAAACAAATAAAAATAAATATTTCTTTTTTTAAAAAAAAGGATTAGATGTAGATTTGCTTTTACTCATTCTCTTCAGGTTGGGCTTTTGATTCAGAATTTGTCTTTTCATCAATTCCGGAACACTTTTAACCAAGATTTCTGTTATTACGTCCTCCCTTTACTTCTCTGTATTCACTATTTCTGGCACACCGAATAAACAATAGTGTGAATTTCTCACTTGTTCCTATATGTTTCTTAACACCTCTTATGTATTTTCCACATCTTTGTCTCCGTAGAACTTCTCATTTACTAATTTTCTCTTTAGTTGTATCTACTTAACTGATCTTTTGAGCTTCAATTTCCAATTATTATATTTTTCATTTCTAAGAGTTCTATTTATTTTTAGTGTTCTTGGTTGTTTCTGATACCCTCTTATTCCTTGGTCATCATTTTAATACCTTATTTTGTTTATGTATACACTTCATTTTTGGCACCTAGATACATCTGCAGTGTTTGTAGGTCTGACACTATTGTTTTCACTTCTGCCAGCTCGTTCATTGTGGCTTACCTCCTCGTGTGCTAGCGAGTTTAGACTGTGATTCCATGTTCCTTCAAACATTAGCTCTGAAAGTTGAGCTTTAATGTGTTTTCTCCAGAGATGTTGGATTGATTTCCAGGGCCTGGGGTGTGTTCTTAACCTAGGATAACCTTCAACTAAGTCAGGATTATAGTTATGGGAACTCTACCCCTGGGTCCCATTTGGGTTTTCTGGCCCCTCCATCATATCCGAGGTCAAGACAGGAAATGTCCTTGTCATTCCCATCATTTTCTTTTAATTTTTAAACAGTCTTTTGGCCAAGTCTCACAGCATGTGGGGACTTAGTTCCTGACCAGAAGCTGAACCCCTGCCCCCTGCACTGGGCCACCAAGCAAGTCCCTACCTTGGTTCTGCTTCTCATTAACAATGTCACCCTGCCGGGTCCCAGTTTTACAGACAATTTTCAATCCAACGCCTGATCCTACATCAGCCATGCGTTTTGGATCCCATCCCCTGCGCCTGGGAACACTGGGATGAGCAGACACCTCCAGGGCATCATTGGTTTCCATTTACACTATTTCCCTGGAGTGAAGTTTCCTTAACGCTTCACCTCGTGTTATCTGTCAGTGTTGCAAAGCATTTTTTAAAAAAGAGATGCTTTACATTTTATCCACCATGTTGTTGTTGTTCAGTCACTAAGTCATGTCTGACTCTTTGTGACCCCATGGACTGCAGCATGCCAGGCTTCTCTGTCCTTCATTATCTCCCAGAGTTTGCTCAAACTCACGTCCATTGAGTCGGTGATGCCATCCAACCATCTCATCCTCTGCTGCCCTCTTCTCCTCCTGCCTTAAATCTTTCCCAACATCAGGGTCTTTTCTAATGAGTCGGCTCTTCACATCAGGTGGCCAAAGTGTTGGAGCTTCAGCTTCAGCATCAGTCCTTCCAGTGAATATTCGGGACTGATTTCCTTTACGATGGACTGGTTGGATCTCCTTGCTGTCCAAGGGACTCTCAAGAGTCTTCTCCAGCACCACAGCATAGATGTCCACTACTTTCTGGAAGGGCTACGTGAAGTTTCTTATCTACTCTGCACCTGAGAAAAATTTTGTTTTCTGAAGAGAACTCACTCCCTGTAAAGAGAGCATTTAGGCCTGGGCACTCTTAGAGTCTGAGCACTGGATCTCATTTGGCCATCAGCTAGGTAGGGCTGGCCAGCTGGCTGCCCATTTATATAAATATTCTGTTGAAGCCAGCCATGCTCAGTTATTGGTAGACTATCTGCGACTACTCTTGATCCACAACAGCAGAGCTGAGTAGTTGTGACAGGGACCACAAGGCCTTCAAAGTCTAAAATAGTAATCATCTGGCCCTTTGCAGAAAGGTCTACCAACCCTTGAACTTGAGAATGTCTGGAAAGAAAACATTTCCTCTATCATATGTTTTCCCAACCTGTGAAACAGGCATGTCTGTCATTTCTGCTGCTCTCCTATCCCTTAGCTATGAAGGATAATTGCCAAGAAGGTGATTATTTCAACATCTTTGAAAATCCAAGCTGAAACTCTTTGTAAAAACCAAGGTCCTTTATTGTTTTAAGCAGAATCTTGGGAAAAACTAGTGAGTTTCAAAAAGCGTAGGATTATTTTAAATTTTGACATAAGAGACTCGTGACATAGTCAGAATGAGCTTTGATTTAAAACTTTGAGAATTAATCCCCAAAAGTGGTCCTGTCTGGCTAGCCTTCTGATTTTCCCTCACCCAACCTGAGTGCCAGGGGAGTGCTTGGAGCAATCTGATCCTCCAGATCTGCGATCCCCAACCTTTTTGGTCCCAAGGAATGGTTTCCTGGAAGACGATTTTTCCACGGATGGAGGTGGGAGGTAGTTTCGGGATGACTCAAGCACATTAATTGTGCACTTTATTTCTCTTATTATTACATGAGCTCTACCTCAGACCGTCAGGCATCAGATTCTG
Organism: Bison bison bison; assembly: GCF_000754665.1. Lineage (NCBI taxonomy): Eukaryota > Metazoa > Chordata > Mammalia > Artiodactyla > Bovidae > Bison > Bison bison. Next base: position 2,217,322 of record NW_011495064.1, read on the forward strand.
GAGGCTGGGGACCCCCTACTGCAGATCAAGGGCATGGAACACATGCTCAGGAAGGGTTACTGCAGCTGGAGGATGCAGTGCCCTTTCCAGAGGGGCATCACAGAGCAGAGGAGCAGAGCCATGGTCACCAGTGAGCAAGACCCATCTTTACCATCCCAGGAGCCAGGGATGGTCCCAGTGGGACTTTCTGGCCTCTAACATTGTAGCAAAGGAACGCACAGCCTCAGTGTTGGCAGAGGGTCTGACCTTTGTCAAGAGGAGATAACGTGATAACCTTTACTGTCTATCATGACTGTGGCAGTCTGTAGGAAAGGGAAATCCTGAGTGCTTGTGGGCAGCATCAATGTAGTGGTTTTTATCAAAGGGTTAAGTTCTGTTTCCAGCTAGATCTATGGCATCTGAACAAACAGCAACCAAACAAAAACCCATTTGCACAAATCCTATAGAAGTGTGATTTCTTATTAGACCAACAGAAAAATGGACAGAAGTTATAGATCTTTCTAGAAACATCTGAGAAGCCCAGCCTGATGCTGCGTGAGTGCTCAGTCACTTCAGTCCTGTCTAACTCTTTGTGACCCTATAGATGGTATAGCCCATCAGGCTCCTCCATCCGTGGGATTCTCCAGGCAAGTATACTGGAGTGGAGTGGAGGCCAGTGATTCCAGATCTGCTAGGAGTCCGGGGTAGCTAGCATCACGAGGCAGAGATCCCCGGCTCCTTGCGGAGCAGAGGATGCATAGCAGCCACGGGAGGACTGAAAGTGAGAAGTTCCTGAGCAGCCAGTTTTGCCCATGGTGCGCTGGACCACTGCCTGGCCTTGGAGGAAGGCACAGCAAGACAGTCACACGGGGACAGGAGTGTCCCTGCGCCACAAACAACAAGACCCCCCTGATCTCTTTTCCATTCACTTAACTGTCACCTACTGAGGGCCTCCCAGGGCTCTGTGCTGTAGGAGACTATACAGGGTCCTCAGGCATGGCCCAGGGGTCTCTGCTGTCAGAGGGAATGCAGCTGCCATGGGAGTACCCGTGGAGGGGGCACTCAGCTGAGAGTCTCTGACTCTGGCCTCCTACTCTCTGTTTAAATATCACTACATACAATTCATCTTTTAATTCACATTTAACTTCTTTATCTCTTCTCTGTTTCCTTCAAGAGTATCAGCTCCAGGAGACAGGGATTTTTGTCTGTTTTGTTCAAGGCTGTATTCCCAGTGACTAGAACAGGGCTTGCCATACAGCAGGTCCTCAACAAAAAAGCTGAAAGACTGAATGAATGAATGTGTGTGTGCTCAGTCACGTCCAGCTCTTTGCGGCCCCATGGACTGTAGCCCACCAAGCGCCTCTATCCTTGGGATTCTCCAGGCAAGAACACTGGAGTGGGTTGCCATGCTCTCCTCCGGGCAATCTACCCTACCCAGGGATTGAACTCGTGTTTCCTGCATTGGCGGGCGGGTTCTTTACCACTAGCGCCACCTGGGATGAGTCCTAAATAAAGATTGCATGAATGGACCCAAAGAAATCTTTTAGAAGCCTGTCATTCATTCCAACTTGTTTCTGCCACCATCTTCAACTAATCAGCTGCCATACGCTGAGACCAGATGCTACCACCTGAACCGCGGGCCCATCAGGCTGAGCCTGAACTCCTGAGCGCAGAGGCCCCCTCAGTCCTCTGGAAAGTTCCCCGGCAGCCCATGAACCACAGGGCAGGAGTCCTGGGCAAACTAGAGGGAGAAGCTGCATACAGGACAGCTCCCCCTGGATCTCACACAGGACAGGCCCCCTGGATTTCACAGAGGCTGACTCCTGGGTGTGCCTGACCACAGTCACCCTGCCTGCTCCTTCCCTCCCAGAGGGCCCCCTGCCTTGGCCGGAAGCATCCCATCTCACAGGCCCAGCACCTCAGCTCCCCTCGGAAGAGCCGCTTTCCATCGCAGAGCGTGTGCTCCTCCCACAGGACTTTGTGAGGGACGTCTGTCACGGCACCCCAAGGTCCAAGAGGGAAGAGGCGTGGATATGAGGGGCGCCAGTCTCCTTGGGCAGAGGCACTTTCAGTGCCACTTTCCTCACAGATGAGAACTGGTATTTTACAAAATGCAGTCGAGTGGGTTTATACAGGCTTGGGGGGACAGAGGACCCCAGAAACACTTTTGCTGTTTCTTCCCCACATGTCCTAAAGACACCCAGGGTGGGTGAGTCCTCATCTCATCTTTTGTAGACAACAAGAACAACTTTCACACACCTCATTTAGGTACCCCGCAGGTGGAGTTTACTCTCTGCATTTTACAGATGAAGAACCTGAGGCTCAGAGAGGTCAGACAACCTGCCCTATGTCAGACACCCCAGGATCAGCGGGGGACCCCTGCTTGGCCTCAAGCCAGGCTGCAGGAGGCAATGCCACCTGGGCTGCTAAGAAAGAAAAAAAAACAAGCTTCTCTTTGGAGGGGTAAGAGTGAGGTGAGAGGAAAGGGGGTCCCAGAGTAGAGAAAACTCGGCCAGAAGCCACAGCATCACCTACACGCCCAGACCACACACACACCTGCCGGGACAATGGCTCCTGGGGCACAGCCCCTTACCTGCCTCTCACAACTCAGAGCTGTAAAGAGGAGGGCTGTCACAGTCTTGTGGCTTGTGGTGACCCGGTTTTCAAAGTCACACTCTTCTTTCCCCAAGACTATATGAACAAAGAAAGCGCCAGAGCTTCGTGACTCACAGAAACCTGCAACCCTGCATGTAAAGAACCCAGAAAATAGTTCAAAAGGCGACGTTTTCAACTAGTTCATTTACGTCTGGAGAGGATTCTTGGTCCCAAGGAAACTGAGCTCACTGCCGAGTCACCGTGAGTGTCCTAACTCCCTCATCACCGGGGTGCAGAAATGACCCCAGCTCGGAGGCCATATCCTGGCACTCAGAACATCCGGCGGGTTGAGGGCCATACCTGGGCTTAGAGCCGTCACTGTATGTTGTATGAAATCATGAAGGATGTTTTCTTCCCAGGAAAGTGCTAATGCAGGACAAGGGAATGGAGCCGGCAGGGACATAGGAAGAACTCAGCCACCTGCCAGCTCGAGGGTCTGGGGCCCAAAGCACTTGTTTCCTGAAATGAAGGTTCTCTGACCCCGCCCCCAGGGAGACTGATGCAGGGCAGCCAGGGTGGAGTCTGAGACACTGATGCAAATAATAATATCAACAATGTTATAAGACTAGCAGCTCAGCACCATGGCCTTCCCCGTCAGCCGTGCCATGATCACAACACCGTGGGGAGGCGGCATTTATAATTCTTTAATAGTTTTATTTATTCACTTTTAAGTTTTTTAATGCAGATCACTTTTTTTTAAAGTCTTTATCATTGAATCTGTTACAGCGGTGTTTGTGTTTTGGTTTTCTGCCCTCGAGTTATGTGGGATCCTAGCTCCCTGATCAGGGATTGAACCTGCACCCCTTGGATTGGAAGGTGAGGTCTTAACCACTGGATCGCCAGGGAAGCCTTTGAAACTATAATTTATTAACATGTTTATTATGACTTTAGTGTGCCTCCCTGGTGTCTCAAACAGTAAAGAATCCGCGTGCAAGGCAGGAGACCCAGTTTCAATCCCTGGGTCGAGAAAATCCCCTGGAGAAGGGAATGGCTACCCACTCCAGTATTCTTGCCTGGAGAATTCCATGGACAGAGGAGCCTGGAGGGCTACAGTCTATGAGGTAGCAAAGAGTCGGACACGACTCAGCAGCTAACACACACACACACACTATGATTTTAACACCTCTCCCCCATGTAACTTGGGAAAGCCAGAGAGTCACTTCAGAAATGTTTATCTGGGCCTCCACTCACTTCCTAAGGAGGATGGTTACAGACTTGCTGGAGGTCACTATCCCAGAGTGGCAGGGATGGGCTCTCGGTGCCTTTCGCCCTTCCTTCTTGCTCACTCTGCCCCTAGAGATGTCATCACCCCCTCCTCCTGCCTGCTGCACCCTCTAGCCACAGCCCAGCCCCACCTGGAGGGACATCCAAGTTTCAGCCGGGGTGAGAGAGGTTCATTTTGCAACAAGCATGAAACCAACCATAGAATCAAACAACTTTTCATCTTGCTGATACCTACCAACCTGAGCCCACAAATATCATGCCTATTCTGCCACCGAGGGGCAGCCCCTTCACCCCCTCGGAGCTTTCTGTGGCTTCCATGACCTCCAGCTAGCCTTCAGAGCCCACAGGTGGCCTTAGGGGAGGTCTACCCGCTGCAGCCCACTTTCCCAAGGCGAGCAACGCCCACCTGCACACTTGAGTGCCCCAAACCCTTCTTGCTGTGGGAAAGTTTGCTTTTTCTGCCAGGCTCAGAATCTCTCTCACCCAGAAGCACAGTGCCCCTGGCCGCAGGCTGACCCCCACACAGGGTGGTCAGCGCACAGATGGGGTCCTGGGGGCAGCTGGTACCCATGTGGTAGATGCCAGGATCCCATGCCCTGTCTTCGGCCCGCAGTGCTGGTGAGAGAAAGGGGCGAGAGCCCTGCTGCAGGGAAATGGATCAACATCAGCGCATCCCATGCTCTGCGGAGAGCTTGGGGCCCGCCCATGCTGCTCGTCTCAACCACTTCCCAAGCGCCTCTCCAGCAGCAATGGAGATCTTCTTCATGGACACTTAAGAACTTGGAAGGCTGAGCTGTTTTCCCAGTAGGTCTGTCTCCTATATACAAATCTAACCTGCTGGACAAATGCAGATAATACATTTGAACAGGTTCAGGCTGCAAGGTCAGAACTCCTCCATTCCCATCCAAGGGAAGGCTCCTTCACCCCCTCCACTGCATGAGCCAGGGCCACTGGAGGGCTGAGCAGAGGAGCTCAAGCAGCCCCTCTGGCCCTGCTTGCCAGCTCTGGAGAGAGGCAGTGGGGCTAGTGGTTGAGGGGGCACCTGAGTTAAATCCTGCCCCCCTACTCACCCTCCAGGTATCCTAAAGAGAGAAGAGGACAATTCTAGGATCTCTGTCAGAGTTACAGAGAGACATAAGTCATCAAGATAATGTCTTGAGAAGCTTGAAAGGAAAGACTCAATAAATTACAGCAATGGGGGAAGTTCCAGCATCCTGTGGACCCCATCTGCAACACTGCTCTCCCAGAGTCCAGGCCCCCAGCTTGGCCAAACCTCCTGACTCTGCTGCCACTGGGCTCCCTGGCACCAAACCTGGGTGCCCACATCCTGTCACCACCTGAGGTCCTCCCAGTGGCTATGAACAGGACCCTAGGGTGAGAAGGTGACCTCCAGTGGACCTGGTGGGGACATACGAGTTTTGTAACAAGAGCTTCCCAAACTCCGTCACTCTTCACGGGGACATTGAGGCAGCCAGGGGTGGGGGGCAGTGGTGATCAATATGTACCTGAGAAATAGCACATTTGCTTAGAGACAACACGACTCAACGCTAAGGAACTTAGAAACTTGATTTATGTTTGAAACAAATGCAGACAGAAAGGGCCAGAGGCAATGCTACATGGCCCTTTACTGGAAGGAGAAAATATATTTTGATCATGATTTAGGCAACCTGGAGCTACCCACCCCACCACCTGCACTCCCTCCATTCTTTGGTGACATCTCTGTGGAACTGCGAACAAGGGACAAAGTCATGCTCTACAGGAGGGTTGGAGGTTAACCAGCCATCAATCCCCTCCTTCCATTCCCTTTCCCACAATATCCACCGGCCAGGGGTTTCCAAAATCCAGGCTAAAGGAAACGTCACAGCGGTCATGTACCATTTAAGGAACTGAAATACAGGTCTCTGATTGAGCCTTAAAGCAGATGGAGCCAGGCCACTACCTGCAGCCTCCTGGAGCCCAAAGCAATGGGCAGTGACACACTGTTCTCCTCCAGGCCTGAGAAGCTACAGGGACCACCCTCCCTTCATCCATCTGTGGGGCCAGAAGCTCTCCCTTCATCCATCAATGAGACCAGCAACCAGGTACCTCTCTGCTGCCCACTCTCACCTGGGGCAGCCCAGGTGAGACCTTCAGCACGCGATCACCCCTCCTCCTCTTGAATCTGAGCAGACCTCAGGCTTGCTTTGACCCGAAGAACACAGAGTAAGTGGCATAGGGCCAACGCCGGGCCTGTTTCTTCAGAGGCCCGGCAGCTTCCCCTTCCTGCCTCTTGGATGAAGCCCAGCTTCCAGGAAGTCCAAAGAGGACAACTCGTGGCCAGTCTCAGCCTCGATCAAGCTCCCAGCTGAATGTGGCTGCGTGAGGAACCCCTGACGACTTTGCCAGACTCCTCACCCATGTTTCATGAGAAATGATGACCGTTACTAATTTAGGCCCTGAGTTTGGGGTGGTTCATTATGTAGCAGCAAATAGCTGAAACGCTCGTCCGTGATCATTAAAGTCAGGGAAGGCAGAGCAAGCACATGGGGGAGGAGACTTCAGAACTTGGGGAAGGAGGAGGGGCACAGGGGCTCCCAGGACTGGCAGGAAGCAGGCGACCAAAGGAAGTGTTCCCTCACTCCCAGGTCATTTTGAAAGCTGGCCTCCAAAAACAACGCCCAATGGAAGTATTCCAGGTGTTATTCCATGTGTTAACAAAAGACAGAGGTTTATTCTAAATATTAGGTAGTTATGTCACTTGCTTTTGAATAAAACAATGACAGCTCATTCAGATCCTGATGTATCTTTACAACATCAACAGACAGAAGTCATTAATGTTACTTGACATGGTTAAAATAAAGATACCCTGATACTCAGAAAAGTATTGGAAACCCTTTCTGGCAAAGTCATATAATTCATATATGTCCATGCTTACTAAATAATTAGTCTCTGTTGTGTAAATCATTAAAAAAAATCCCAATTCTTAGATCGTTATATCACAGAGGTAAAAATGTTTCTATATGCTTGCAATCTGCATTTTGATCTAGGATCACACAATGGACTGTAAAAGGCTTTATTTAGACTATATGTGAAATTAATATATGCTAATTAACAAAACTGAATGGTTTTTAATTGCTACCAAAAAAAGCCGGGGTCAATGGAGATATCTCAGTGGGCTATAGGGCCGTAATCTGTGACCCCAGGTTAAGTGGGGCTGCTGCTTCTGGCTCCCCTGGAGGCAGAGCTGTTTCCTTTCTTGGCCTTCATCTTAATAGCAATGATCTTGACCCTGAACTTGACTTTGTCTTAGTAAAAATGACCTAACACCCATGGTATGCCCCCACATTAACTGGGAGATTCCTCTTGAGTCATACTCCTGAGGGCTGAGACTGTGACAAGGATCTGACGAGTTGAATCTGCACTCCCCTGAGATGAATGGCAGTCATGACTTTCTCAGATTTCAGCTCTCCACGAAGCAAGCTTCACGGGGTCCGCCCCCTGCCCTGCCCCCATGCCTCCTCAACCCCGCCATCTCACTGAGACAGTGGTTCATTCTGCTGTGTTGTTGCCTGCTTCTCTCCTGGAGGCTGAATGCTGGCAAGGCATATGGGGCATCATGGTCCCTTCATAACAAGAACCATTTACAACACCTCTGAGCCCTTCCCCAGACCGCCAAACAAAGCCAGTTCCAAATGGATTGCTCTAGCTGGGCAAAGAGCTAGAAGGGTTCTTTCCAGCCTGTACTCTCTCACTCTAGGAATATGAAAAGTTCCCAATCAAATCTGCCCATCGAAGAAGTTCTAACCAACAGTACTGGCTTGATACAGCGCTCTCCAACATGACATAAATTTCAAATTCTGGAAGGAATGCAATGAGGTCATTTATTATCCTAGCACTCTGAAGTGGATCCCACGAGGCAGTGAACAGATTTTCCAGCGTTGGGATGATTTAAGAGGTGGGTCTGAGCACCTCCTGAGCTGGCCCGACAGCTCTCTCTTGCCCTTCCCCCACTACCGTGACCTCATTGAAACCAAAACCCCACCTGTCACATGACACAGACCTGGTATCCCTACATGAGTTCTCCTCCCCAGGATTTCCTAGGAGTCAGAAAAAACCCTGCATTCTGAGATGAGGAGCTCAGTTTCGAACACGAAACACAGAGGAAGCTCTAAATTCAGGAAACTTCTAGAGCCCTCCGTGAAAGGCAGGGGCCCACCAACAGGTACCTGCTCTGGCCACCAGGTGTCAGGAGAGGGGAACATCCCTAAATATTTGATCTTGTTCATGAGGATGAGGTTGACTGCAAATCAGAAGACCTGGGTTCTAGTCCTGACCTGGCTCCTGGCATAACCAGAAGCAAACTAAACGTTTCAGGCCGTTTTTCAAGCTTTAGCCTTTATCAAGGAACTTCCTTGGTTAAGTGGTTAAGACTCTGTGCTTCCAATGAAGGGGGTGCAAGTTCGATCCCTGGTTGGGGAACTGGGAACTAAGATCCCACATGTCACACGGCATGATCAAAAATAAACAAAAAAAAAACTTTAACCTCCATCAGCACCTCCTAGAAGCTTTGTTAAAATACAGATTAATATGCCCATCCTATCCCTGGAATTCGGTCTATACCTGTGGTCTGCCCACATCTTGAGTTGTTTTAAATGTTGGATTTGTTGCCAATAACTAAGAATTAAAAAGTTTTCATTGAAAGAAAAAATAAGATTTCAGGCTTCCTTGAAAAGCAGGGAGATTGGGCTGCACAGGGCCTGCCCAAGCAGCTAGCTACAGCAGCACTGTCTACAGAACCTTCTGCAAGGATAGAAGTGTTCTGTGCTTTCCAACAGCTGAGCACCAGCCCCATTTGGCTACCGAACCCCTGAAAAATGGCAGGCGTGTTTCAGGAGAACATGCTGTACGGGAGAGTCAGCTTTGAAGTCTTTCTCCTCTCAGGAAAAAAAAAAAAAAAATCATGGGAAACACCCTGATTTCCCCAGGCACAAGAAGAGCCTGGCCCTATGGGCTTAAACCAGCTGTGAAGGAAATGAAGCCAGTTCTCTGAAGGCTCCTAAGAGACCACTTGCTCGGGTCACCTGTTATAAGCCCCAGCCCGAAGGGGCACAGCCAGGCTTTAGATTAGGAAGTTGAGCCCAGGGGCTCCCCTGGTGGTCCAGGGGTTAAGACTTCGCCTTCCAAAGCATGGGTTGTGGGTTCAATTCCTGGTTGGGGACTTAAGATTCCATATGCCTGGGGCCAGAAAATCAAAACATGAAACAGGAGCAGTATTGTAACAAATGCAAGGAAGACTTTAAAATTGGTCCACATCAAAAAAAAATCTTAAAAAAAAAACAAGTTGAGCCCATCTGATGGCTGAAGGGTGCCAGGTCAAGGGCTGGATGAGTCTCACACAGCAAGGGGTTACATGTGCCCCACCCCAGGGTGTGGGCATCCTGTAGCCAGGAGGTCAGAGGGGCTCGTGGCAGTTGACAGGAGGCTGAGGGTCAGGAGCACCCAGTGGCTGAGGGTGTGGGCTCTGGAGTCAGACCCCCCGGGCTTGAATTACTCACGGGTCACCCAAGCTCTCTGTGACCAATGAATATGACCTGGAGAGTTCGCACAGGGCTTGCAGGGTCTCTGCCCCCCACCCCAGTCAGATGATCAGGGCTGGGTGATGGCGAGGGCCAGGGCCCCTCAGAGGGTGACGACAGTGGCCACTGCTGATTAAGGGCCAGGCCCTGCCCTGGTCCCTAAGCAGCACTATAGTCCCAGAATGTAGTGCCACCCCAGGCTAACGGGAACAAGGGAACCCGCTGCTAACCAGCCATGTGCACAGAATAAGCTATTTCATTTATGAAAAATAAGTGGGGCTTCTCACCCACATTATGGAACCAATGCACACCCATTAAACAGGTAAGCGTGTGCCCCTTGCCTGGCATGCAGGAAGCATAATGCTTCACTGCCCAGTTCCATAAAAGTGCACAGGACACAGGGGATGAGGTGGGGTGAGGAGGGAGGATTTGGGTGCTGTTAGTTAGCTTCTAAAGTAAATTGTTGTTTAGTCAGCAAGTCAAGCCCGACTCTTTTGCAACCCCATGGACTGTAGCCCCCCAGGCTCCTCTGTCCATGGGGATTCTCCAGGCAGGAATACTGGAGTGGACTGCCATTTCCTTCTCCAGGGGATCTTCCTGATCCAGGGATCGAACCTAACCTGTCTCCTCTGCACTGGCAGGCAGATTCTGAGCCACCAGGAAAGCGACTAGATGAAGAAAAAAGAAACAGTAATAATAATGATCCATAATCAAAACTGCTCTTGGACTTATGTTACATCACTCTGATCTTCTTGGCTTTCAGAAAGTCAAGCATTTATGTGGCTTCTCTGCATTTCCACTAAGACCTTCCTCCTCTTGGACAAAAGGAGGCTAAGGGCCAGTTTGAAAGTATGCACGAACTGGTGAGAGATTTTCCATCCCCTTCTTCCCCGCAGGCTCTGGAGTTAAATGCCTCCCAAAGAGGCATCGCTGAGGTGGGGTGTGACTGTACAGGGTACCTATAGCCCAGGCTCAGGGGGTGGGTAACTCTGTGGCCAGCACCTGCCACAGGTGAGTGGTCCAATCCCATCACTTTGGGTTCATCACGTGCTCTACACTTTAAGTCAGACCATCTTCTAAACTAGGTAAAAATGCACCCAGGCATTTTAATGGGATACCGCAATAGACCAAAGCATACTTTGATTTACACAGATGTGGATTATTTAGAAAGTCACTTGTTTATTCTTGATGGAGGGTTTCCACTTAAACTGAAACTTCTGGCTGAAGGCGAGGTTCCCTGCACCCAGAGCCTTGATCGATGTGGACCCAGTGTAACCAGATTCACTCAGACACAGTGGGAGGAACAGGAGCCACGGGTCCAGGGAGGTGGGTCCCTGGGAGACAGGCCCTTCTAAAGGGAAATCTGGACAGAAAGCATCTGAGCCCAAAGCCGGCCTCACTCACTCAGCACCACGGCGGGCTGAAAAATGGCGGTCCACTCAGGTGACCTTCCCCAAAGAGAGATTTAAACAAAAGGCAAAGCTGTTGACTCAGCAAGGCCTTCAGGGTGACAGAATGCAGAAATGTGTTTTCCTGAAGCCTTTCCTCATGTAGTCTGGAAGTCTCTGTGGTTCTAGTCCAGACTTTGAAGACTTCCACCAACAACCAGCATGAATAGTGTTCAAGACAGAGCACACAGAGCTACCCCCAGGGATTAGAGTCAAGATGCCAACTGTCCACAAGAAGAGTGGGCTCCGAGGAAGGGGGCGGGGAGCGCTGGGCGGAGGACGCACTCACCATTACCAGCTGTGTGACCTCGGCCAAGTTGCCTACCGTCTCTGTGCCTCAGTCACCTGAACTACAGAGTGGGGCAAGTAGTATCTACCCCCAGAGTTGCTGCAATGGGAAAAATAGATGATAGAGGGCAGCGTGTAGCGCATCACCGTCTAGGGTGAGCACTCGGTGAAGGCTGGCCGCCACCTTCACCATGCCGCGTCCACGGCGCTAAACGTGCCCTTAGGTGGTGGCTCCAGAGGGACCACCTTGGGAAACACACCAGCGCGGCCTGTGGGAAGCACGGGGAAGAAATTCCAGCAGGAGCAACGCTGAGACAAATGGCTAAGATGCGTGTGGAGAAGAGGATGGAAAATGAAGGCCAGGTTAGCTGGGTATGCTGAGAAAACTCACAGAAGTAAGATTCCTTTGAGGAGGCACTGGGTCGATACAGAAGAGCATTCTTTTTTTTTAAGAATATTTTTTATTTGAGTATTTATTTATTTGGCTGTGGCAGGTCTTGGTCGTGGTGTGTGGGATCTAGTCCCCTGACCAAGGATTGAGCCTGGGTCCCCTACACTGGGAACATGGAGTCTTAGCCACTGGACCACCAGGGAAGTCCCCAGAAGAGCATCCTCGTCAAAGGAGATCAATCCTTTGTTTCTCCTGTTGATGGTTGACTTTTTTTCCTAGGACAGAGAAGGCAGATTATCACCGAATCTTGAACCAGGAGTTGGAGCCCCCAGCCCCAGAGAAAAGGCTCCAGTACCACCTATGATGGTCTCTGGAGGAATTAAGGAAAATGGCAAAGCCAGAAAGAGCAGCTGTAAGAAGTCAAGCTTTCAAAACAGGCTCACATTAGAAACTCCTTGGGACTTCCTTGGTGGTCTCCAGTGGCTAAGACTCCACACTCCCAGTGCAGGGGACCCAGGTCCGATCACTGGTCAGGGGACTAGATCCCACAGGCTGCAAGTACTTGTTTGTATGCCACAACTAAAAAGATCCCGCGTGCCGCAACGAAGACCCAGTGAAGCCAAATTAAAAAAAAAAAAAAAAAATTAGGCAAAGTCAAATTTAAAAAGCAGAAACTCCTTCTACTGTGCTCGCCCTTCAAGGTTCAACTCGTATCCAACACCTTCCTGCCACACACCTGTGCACAACCTCCTCCCTGACCAGATGAGAGGATGGAATCCTGAACTTAGGCACCGCAGACCCCCAATCCCTTTGCACATGCTTGGAACACAGTGCATGCTGAGTAAAGAGACATGCAAATGAACCTCTGGCCACCTCACCTCAAAGCCTGTCACCTCTGCTTGAGCCACCCCAGGAAAGCCCTGACCCTGCCTCCCTGCCAAGGGAACCCCTGGACCAGGGCTCCTGCCAGTGCCCCTGCCTGGCTCACCCCATGACCACCACATGACCCCCACAGTCCACGGACCGCAAATCAGGCCCTCTGTGCGGCTGTGGGCTCTGTGAGCAGGCCAGCCTGGCCACCTCTCCTCTATTGGTGAGTCATCTTTCTTTGTTTTTTGGTTTTTTTTAATAGTATTGATACCTACCATTCTGAGGAGGGAAAAAGCTGACTTTACTTCTGTCACTGAAACAGAGCTTCACTTAGGCACACTGAGAAATACAGTCATTTTCTAGCGATCAAGAGGGTGTAAGTTAAATAAATCTACCATAGGACATGATGAGTCTGCAGTTAAAAATAAGGTAGATCTTTAATGATCTGGGATGGTTTCCAAGATATATCGTTCTATGGGAAACAAAATAAGTTGTAGAACAATGATTGGATTATGCTACCACTTATATGCAAAAATATAAGACAGTACTTCCCTGGTAGTTCAGTGGTAAAGAATCTACCTGCTTATGCAGGGGACATGGGTTCGATTCCTGGTCTGGGAAGACCCTACATGCCACGGAGCAACTAAGCTGGTGCTCCACCACCACCGAAGCCTGTGCACCTAGAGCCTGTCCTTCATGACCAGAGAGGCCACCGCAGTGAGGGGCCCGCGCACCACAGCCAGAGAGCAGCCCCCACTCACAGCAGCCAGGGATAGCCCATGCACAGCCGAAACTAATGCTGTTTAAAAAATACACGACACGTAAGTAACACTACACGATCTCTTTCTCTCCACACACACACACACACACACACACACACACACGGATGCATACACATCTGGGAAAGACACCCATCAAACTGTTAACAGAGGTGATCTCAAGGAAGGGGCCTGGAATGGCAGGGGGCGCACAGGATGACTCTGAATTCTATAAGAATGTGTGCCTGTATCACTTTAAAAATAAATTTTAACATAGACATAATCATTTTGAAATACAGCAAATGCTCATCCCTTTAGTGCGTCTTAGACTGGATTCTTCTCACCGGGTTCAAAATAAAAGGTGACTCATCACTCCTCTGAAACATCCTTTTCTTCAGAGAATTGAGAAACAGGCTTAGTTTCAGAATGTGAAATCAGGCCAGGGTTCAACCATCTAGAAATGCAAAGTTAATGTAGAGTAAAAATGAAAGGGTTTGAAAAGCGGATCTGAGCAGGCAGGCAACCACCACCCAGCACTGGGCGCTGTCCTGCTCCGACCCCCACACCAGTCCGGAGATAGGGACACAGGCCCTGGTCCTTCCTTCAGTGTTTACAGCTGGAAATGTACAATTAATTCTAGCTTTTCAACAGGCTTCCCTGATAGCTCAGTTCATAAAGAATCCGCTTGCAATGCAGGAGAGCCCAGTTCAATTCCTGGGTTGGGAAGATCTGCTGGAGAAGGGATAGGCTACCCATTCCAGTATTCTTGGGCATCCCTTGTGGCTCAACTGGTAAAGAATCCACCTGCAACGCAGGAGACCTGGGTTCAATCCCTGGGTTAGGAAGATCCCATGGAGACGGGAAAGGCTACCCACTCCAGTATTCCAGCCTGGAGAAGTCCATGGACTACAGCCCATGGAGTGGCAAAGAGTCAGACATGACTGAGCGACCTTCACTTCACTTTCAATAGACAGACTTAGGTTTGGGGATGCTGGTTCCTGTATTTTCAGCTTGTATTAAAATTTCCCAGCAACCAGAAATTCTCCCAAAGGCCCTGATTTTAGGAGTGCTTTCAGAGACATGGAAAAATAGAAATCACCCACCATAAAGATATCCTTAAGAAATAAAAATCGTGAGTCAATGGCGCAGGAAGACAACTGGTCACTTTGCATGCCTCGGGTGCCCTCTTGCTGGGCCACCAGGTACCTGATCAGAGCATTTGTTGGCTACGGGGCTACAGTGAGACACCAGTCCCAGGAACCTGGGCACAGGGCTGCTCAGGATGAAACTGGCAAAGTCTACCCAAGCCCTGAGCTCCAATCAGTGAGCCAGCTTGTCCTGCAGCCCCAAGACCAAGAACCAAGCTGTATGACAGTCAGTGAAAGCCTGATGAACTCTACAAAACCATCCTAGAAGGGAGAGATACTCAGCCTGAAAAACACAGCTGAGGTTGAATCTTGCAGGCAAACATTGGCAGGGCTCCCTCTTTGGGAGACAGTCCTGGCTAGGGGCAGCAAGCTCCTGTCCCCTTGAAAGGGCTATTCCCATGTGGGGAAGAGCATCTCCTCTTCCTAAGTTGAAGGGCACGTCTGAAGATCCCATAACTCAGCAAGCCTGAGATCAACTTCCCAAGGACATGTCAACAAGGATGGAATGTTCCGGTGGGTCTGCCTCTGACCTCTGAAGCACTGGAGAGCTGAATTTCTTGCTGAAGAAGAATGAACAGCTGGGGGTCCCTGTGAGCTTAGTGAAACATGAGTTTGCCCTTAAGAGGTAAAGACTCCCTTGCAAGATTCAGTTCTGGGGACTCCTCCTCCTGGGAACTGGAAAAATCTTTCCTGTCATCCATGAGACTGTTGCCGCACGCCCTGAAGAAACCTGTTCACCAGAAAAGATTCTTCCCATTCTCACTGTGGGAGATTCTCTGAGAAAGGACAGAGCTGACCAAGGTCACCTAAGCAGTTAATGACAGGAGTTAAGAGGGGACTCAGTCTGTTCTCAAAGCACTTGGATCTCAAAGCACTTGGTGAAAGGGCTGCCATTCTGGTGCAGTCAAGGAGTGTAGTGGGGCTTTCTCTAAGAACAGCATCACTTCCCCACCCCAGTGAAGGGATCTGAGTTGTTCTGATTTGTCCTCCCTAATGGAGAAGAAGTCAAAGAGGAGGGAAGAAGAGCAGAAACTGAAGAAGATATAGACTACTTGTGCCCCCATGGAAATACATCCATGAGTCACACAAATTGTAACACTAGCATCCCATGGAGGGACACTTAGACTAGCTCTGATTTCCACTCAAGGGGCCCAGCTGTTGAGTTCTCAAAGGTTGCTCATTACAGCGAGTTGCTGTTGTTCAGTCACTCAGTCATGTCCTGCTCTTTGCAACCCTATGGACTGCAACATGCCAGGCCTCCCTGTCCTTCACTATCTACCAGACTTTGCTTAAATTCATGTCCATTGAGTCGATGATGCTATCCAACCATCTCCTCCTCTATCGTCCCCTTCTCCTCCTGCCCTCACTGTTTCCCAGCATCAGGGTCTTTTCCAATGAGTCGGCTCTTTGCATCAGGTGGCCAAAGTATGGAGCTTCAGTTTCAGCATCAGTCCTTCCAATGAATATTCAGTGTTGATTTCCTTTAGGATTGACTGGTTTGATCTCCTTGCTGTCCAAGGAACTCTCAAGAGTCTTCTCCAGCATCACAGTTCGAAAGCATCAGTTCTTAGGCACTCAGTCTTCTTTACAGTCCAATTCTCACATCCGTACATGATTACTGGAAAAACAGTGAGTACTGAAGGAAAAACAAAAGACCTACAGGTATATCTGCCTCCATACAGACAAGCATGTTCACATAAGGTGCAGGGTCCTGGGTGAGAACCCTGGAGCCATTCGTGCTGGGCACACGGCTGCAGGCATCCTGCCCCTCCTGAGTGAGACGAGTCCTCATCCAGATCAGAGTCAGGAAACTTGGGTTTTGTTTCTGCCCTGTCACCAAACAGCTGGGAGACTCAGAGAAAACCCCCTTAATCTTCTAGGCTTCTGTTTCTTCTCTATTTTCTACTACTTTGTTCTGAATATAAAACCAGTGTGAGACTTCCCTGGTGGTCCAGTGGCTAAGACTCTGAGTTCCCAATGCAGGCAGCCCACCAGGGTCAATCCCTGGTCCAGGAACTAGATCCCATACCCCACAACTAAGATCTGGCGCAGCCAAATAAATAAATACGTAGTAAAACCAATGCACATTCAGTGTAGAATATGCAGAAAGCCCAGAATAAAATAAAGAGGAAATAATCATGGATAATTTCATTGTCAAAAAGCAAGCACTGCTCATGGTTCAACAAATTTCTCTCCAGTCTTATTTTACACATATTGACATGGCTTTTTACCCCTGAGAATGTAACTAGAGTGTGCTGTACAATACAACTCAGAGTTAAGCTTTTTGTTTTAACCCAACATTATATTGTGAGCATCTTTCCATGTTATTAAAAACTGCCTGTGCATTACTTTCACGCCCATGTAACATTCCATGATGGGAATGCATCATAAGTGATCTAACCCACTCCTCTTGCTATGTTGTTTCCAATGCTGTAAATCATGACTAATGGAGAGAAACTTTTCTGTGGCATGAAATGACTTCTGCAAATAAGATCATCCATATCATTTTTCTAGAGGCAACACATATACATTAATATATGATATTTGCTTTTCTCTGACTTACTTCACTCTGTATGGCAGTCTCTAGGTCCATCCGTGTCTGCAAATGGTGCGATTCCATCCCTTTTTCTGGCTGAGTAATATTCCTTTGTATATATGTTCCACGTCTTCTTTATCCATTTCTCTGTTGATGGGCATTTAGGTTGTTTCCACATCTTGGCTATTGTGACTAGCGCTGTGATTAAAAGAGGGGTGCATGTATCTTTTTTAATTATAGATTTCTCTGGATATACACCCAGGAGTGGGATTGCTGGGTCATATGTTAGTTTTAATTTTAGTTTTTTAAGTCTCAGCCGGAGCAGGGAAAGCAGCTGTTACAAATGCCTGTTCAGAAGCAGAACCTAAGAGGCTCCTTTTGCTCTCTTTCTCCATCATTCTGTCCCTCCCATCCATCTTCAGAAATCAGACAAAAGTCCTGCCTGAATGAAACCCCAGTGATGCTCGGAAGAGGCTACTTTTCCAACAGAGCAAGTGGCCGAGCCCCTGGGGTCTGCTGAGGCCAGTCTGGGAGGCCTGGGAGGGACACATGTGTCCCCGAGTAGGTATGTGTGGCACACAAGGGCTCTCGGCCTCCCAGGCCTCGCGATTCTCAATGGGCCACATCACAACTCTGCTAGCAGTTGCAGACATGCCCCAGAATAGAGAAACAGGAAAAAAAAAAAAACAATTCTGAGAACTCAAATCCCTTTTCACAAAGCCCAAGAGGTGCCTTTTATGCATCTGCCATCTGTCATCACGAAATTCACAACAGTTCCCCAAGTCTCACAACACGGACGTTCCTGATGGGGTCACCAGAGCAGCTGAGATGCCCTGACAGTCAAACAATGTGCAGCAAGGTGAAGCCCGGTGAGAAAATCCCACTAAACAAACACTGAGGGGTCACCAGCTCAGAAAGCAAGGTGCACTTAAACCCACTAATTGGAAATAACTCCAAGCGTTTCAGACATGACGTATTGACAATAAGGGGCAAACGTGGGATTAGCGACCTCCAAAAGACAGAGAGGGCTTTTGTTCCATCTTTGTCAGAGCAGAAGTCCCCACCCTGTGTTTTGAAATTCCCATCAACTACCCTGTGCCAATTTCCACATTTCCAGATTTTAATAATGTGGCCAGGGTTAGATTTTTAGTTTCCCCCATTCTAGGTCAGGGAGCAGAACTAATGTGAGGAAGGGGGAACGGGCAGGGAATCAATAAAGCATCGGAAGTACCAGGGAGGGCGTATCATCCTGGTCTTTCCCAGAGGTCAGCTAAGCAGACAGACACCCTACACTGCTGTCCCAATGGGAAAAGCCACACACGTTCTCAGAGGTTTGGGTTTTGGTGGTGGTTGTTTTCAAGGCCATCTTGTCAAGCTGTATTTGCCAAGGTTCTCGTTGCCGCTCGGTTGCTCAGTCACATCCAACTCTTTGCGAGCCCATGGACTTGCAGCACGCCAGGCTTCCCTGTCCTTCACCATCTCCCGGAGCTTGCTGACTCCTAGATGGAGGTTTCTTGGTTTTGTTTTTGTTGTTTCTTGTCTTAATATGCTGCAGAATTTCACTGAGCTTGATAAGCAACTAAAAAGAAAGCAAAGGGTTTCTGAAAGTGCCTTATGAGCCTGGAACCTGGTTTGGTTTTGGAGGCATGAACATTTTGTCAAACAATACTGAAACAAATCCATTTCCGAAACAGAATAGCTTGGGACTTCTAGGAACCCTTGTAGAATTTACTGTCAACTTTGGTTTGGTAGTATACTCATACCCAGCATCACTTCCACCGGGAGAATGCGGGAGCCCAGGGGCAAAGGGAGACACTGTATTTTTGTTTAATATGGACCATTTTTAAGACCTTTATTGAATCTGTTACAACATTGATTCTGTTGTTTAGGTTTTGGTCTTTTGGTCTCTAGGTGTGTGGAATTAGGGGATCTTAGCTCCCTCACTAGGGATCAAACCCACACCCCCTGCATTGGAAGGCAAAGGTTTA
This sequence comes from Bison bison bison, assembly GCF_000754665.1. Classification (NCBI taxonomy): domain Eukaryota; kingdom Metazoa; phylum Chordata; class Mammalia; order Artiodactyla; family Bovidae; genus Bison; species Bison bison. Next base: position 2,236,162 of record NW_011495064.1, read on the forward strand.
ACCACTGGACTGCCGGGGAAGTCCCCTAGGGGGACATTTTCATCAACTAGCTCCATATGTAGTCCCCAAGATGCAGATAAGCCCAGCTGTGGCTTCCTGAGCGCTCTGTGTCAGGCTTGCCTTGCACAGAATCACCCAGCTATGGAGTAGAGGAACAGACAAGAACCCAAGTCTGCCTCTCCAAACATCCTGGTCCCTACAGTGCAGAGCTGGGTGGAGCTCTAGCCATAGAGGAAGGCTCTTAGGTCCCCCAAGCATCCCACCTCCTGCACTAAGATCCACAGTCTTGAGTTAAGTACACACGATAGACCAGCTGGGGACAGAGGCCACATCTCAGCCTAGGTCAGGCTCAAAGCGGCTGCTCTGAAAGGGATGATGTCACTCAGGACAGGTGATGTTATTCAAGACACCGCAGCCCCTTACCACAGTGGAGTTGATAAGGGGCCTGCCCCAGTCTTTACACGGGATTACAGAATGGCTGTCTAGGTGACAACGTCACGCATACAGACACAAGTGGAAAGCTTGCTGCACTGGATAAAAGAACAGGTGTAAAACCAGGGCTGTTTGTTTTGGCTGCAAGTTACGTGGGATCTTAGCTCTCCAATGAGGGATCAAATCTGCACCCCCTGCACTGGAAGGTGAAGTCTTAACCACTGGACCACCAGAGAAGTTCCCCTTAGGAAGACATTTTAATCCACCAGCTCCGTTGTTCCCAAGATTCAGATAAGCCCAGCTGCCACCTCCCAGGGGCTCCATGCCAGGTGTGCATTGCCATGTGCAAAAACCCACTGAGGAGGCAAAAAGAGGATGGTGTGTTGAGGGCTAAGCAAGTTGCATGAACTGGGCTGAGGCTGTTGGAACGTCCTTGTGGCTAAAGAAAGGTTTCCCAAGGATTCTAGAAGTTGCCTCCTCTCTCCTGTCTCTGGTGAGACTGAGAGGCACTCGGGGAGACCTAGCATGGTCCCCAGGGCCAGATATATCGCTCACATGCAAACGCTTCGGTCAGTGTTCCCACTGGGTGCCAAGCGCCTGGGGAGCATATGTGCTAAGTCACTTCAGTCATGTCTGATTCTTTGCAACCCTATGGGCTGTAGCCTGCCAGGCTCCTCTGTCTGTGGGATTTCCCAGGCAAGAATACTGGAATAGGTTGCCATTTCCTCCTCCAGGGGATCTTGCCAACCCAGGGATCGAACCTGTGCCTCTTACGTCTCCTGCATTGGCAGGCAGGTTCTTTACCACTAGCGCCACCTGGGAAGCCCATACACTCAGCAAATAAGAGATCGGCCCAGCCACCCAACCCTCCTGTTTGCAAAGCACCCTAAAATAAGATTCCACAAGTTGGAGATGCCATCAGGTTTCACATTTGGCCAAGCACTTGGCCATGGGACACGTCAGAGGTCAATGGCAGCTGTGTTTCCTGCTCCTGGGAGCCCAGTGGGCCCCCCTCCCTCCCCCGCAGGTGAACGCCTGCTCGAGGCCGCCCTAGTGAATCCCCCTTTCACAGTGATCTGATGAATAGATGGTCTGTGTTTTCTTTAGCATTCTCTTTAACGGCCTGCACCATGTACCAGCAACCCAGCTGTGCGTGTCAAATAAAATGTATTGGGGTCAGATGGATTCTCACAGAGCACCGAAACGCACAGCGCACCAAGCAAAGGGCACCCAACCACAGTACGCATATTCTAGAAAGTTCTGCGAAGAACAGTGGGACTGCTCCAAGAGCCAGCTGGGTTACCAAAATATTGAGTCAGGTGGCATCCTTTCATATCATTACCCCATTCTCTTTCTCTTTTCTTTAAGATTTTTCAAATACAGTTATGCAAAAGACTTCTGTTTTTAAACTCACTGTGCAAACACTAACATTTTACCCAGCCCAGGTAGATAACATCAGCTCAGGTTGAACGCGAAGCTATAACTGATTCAGCTTTGCAATGTGACCTTTAATTGTCCTGCAGAAATGAAAAGCGGATTTAGAGAAATGGTGAATTGCTTTTGATGTTATATACACAGGGACTGCCCCTCTGAAGCATGTGAGCTCTCTTCAAAGGAGCCAATGCTTACAAACCGAAGGAACACCAGAAGGCAGGCTTGCGGAGGAAGAGGGGGGCTTTTAAACCTATACTAGAACAGGTGGGTTCAAGAAACGCAGAAAAGGGTACGTGGAAACAGACTTTTACTGACATGGTGATACTTGAAAGAAAAAATAAACACGTGTCTCTTGTTCCATAACTAAATGAAATAAGCTAAAGTCATAAGGAGAGTACGTGTGTTTACAACCCAGCCCAGAGTCAACTCGTTACCTCTGACTTTCTGTTCTGGTTAAAAACATCTCTTTCTTTAGCCTGCTGGCAAATACGCCCTCACAGTCAAGAGCAGATGTGGCTCACAGCGCCCAGGGAAACACACGCCAGGCAACAGACCGCTGCCGCGGGCTCCCACACCTGCAGGTGATGTCACCCAGCTCCATCTCACCCCAGAAGTCTATTAACATGAAGAAGCAGGTGCCATCAAACCAAAACCCACTCTTAGAAAGCATTTGCCTCATCCGCCGGAGAGTGGAAATGACAAATGAGATGCTGCACTTCCACTCACCTTCCATGTCTGACAAGGGGGGGAAGGGGGGCCCTCCCCAGCTCCCCCATCTTTCCAGGACACCTGTTTCCTAATATTCCAAGGACTCCAGATGCAGCCAGAACAAAAGCTGGGGAGAAAACCCTGATCCCTGGATACTGCGTGCTCCTTTGTTTCAAGGAATTTAGTCTTTTCTCTTTAGCAAAAAGGTAGTTAATCCCGGGTCAGTCTTCACTAATCTCTTGTCCCTGAAACAGCTTTCCTCTTTGGTGAGTGACCATGCATATAGAAAGGACTCAACATATACAAGCTTCCCTGGTGGCTCAGTGGTAAAGAATCCACCTGCCAATGCAGGAGCTGCAAGTTCAATCCCTGGGTCAGGAAGAGCCCCTGGAGAAGGAAATGGCAACCCACTCCAGTATTCTTGCCTGGAAATCCCATGCACAGAGGAGCCCAGCGGGCTACAGTCCATGGGGCTAGGGCCCCAGTTCCCAGGGTCACGAATAGTTGGACACAACTTAGCAACTAAACAATATATATACAAAGCACATAAAAATTATATATCTGGAATTCCTTTTAAGTACTCCAGCAGGAGAAGGGCAGGACAGAGATGAATTAAAATTGTCAAAATATTAATAACTAGAAACCAGGAGATGAGTATTTGGGAATTACCTATGCTACGCCCCTGGTGTATGAAATTTGCCATAATGAAAATATGTTTTAAATATGCAACATTTCAGTTGTTGGTCCAACTCCTTTTTCCTACCCTCCTTAGTATCAGAGTCCCAGTTTTATTCATGTCATCACCCTCCTCCATGGAGTCACTGTGCTTCATTAAACCAACTCACCTTTTCAGTGATGGCCTTAGGAATGGACAGCTACTTTATCTGGCCAATGAGAGATGAGGGGAGGTTTCTTGAAGGGTTTTGGGGGAAAAAAGTAACTGCTACAAAGTGACATATAGACACTCTTCTGCCACATGTTGTATCAGCATGTGACAGCAAGAACCGCAGCAGTCACTTTGTCACCATGAGGCAGTCGGTCAAAGACAAACCGATATGCTGAGGACTGCAGAGAGGGAAGATCAGAGCAACCCTGGTCCTTGGGGATGTCGTGGCACTCACAAATAACCACCCTGAAACTGCCTCATGTCAGGAATCATTAAGTGAGAAAACAACACACTTACCACTTAAAACAGTCCAGCCAGGGTTTCCTGTTACTCATAGCTAAAGGCATCCTGCTTGATACAAAATAACTGCAGGGCAACAAGACAAGAATGATGAAGAAGACTGACACATGGGGAGAATTATCATAGTCTCAGCAGCATCTGAGTTAGAATCAGCATAGCTGTTACTCTAAGCAAGACTTGAGATTTACTCTGTATATCCCCTTAGCATACAAGGCCTTCTCTCTTATTTCATGGAACATATTATATATATCTGGGTTTCCCTGGTGGCTCAGTGGTAAAGACTCTGCCTGCCAATGCAGGAGACACGGGTTCGATCCCTGCGTGGGGAAGATCCCCTGGAGAAGGAAATGGCTACCCACTCCAGTATTCTTGCCTGGGAAATCCCAAGGACAGAGGAGCCTGGAGGCTACAGTCCATGGGGTCACAAAGAGTCAGACACAATTACACATTGTGTACATCCAACCCTAAGAATCTGCAGGTTCCACATTGGTAGATTCAACCAACAATAGATCAAAGATATTTGAAAAAAATTCCATAAAGTTCCAAAAAGCAAAACTTGAATTTGTTGCATACCAGGAGCTATATACATAGCATGTACACTGCATACAGGCAATGTGCATAAGTTTTATTCAAATACTGTTTACATATACAGGACATGAGCACCCTTGGATTTTAGTATCCCGAGGGTTCCTAAAATTCATTCTCTGAGGACACAGAGGGATAACTCTAGTTTATATCGTTGACCATCAATCAGGTGTATCTTGTATCTTCTCATGCAAAGATGCTCTTTGATTTGTTTGGAGCATTTTCTCAAATGGTATATTGTATTCACAGGTTAGTGGGGGCTCCTAATATACCATAAAGAGCCCGGTCTTTATTAAGTGGCTGTGTGGCCTTGGTCAAATTCCCCAACCTCTCTGAGTCTATAAAACAGAATCAGTAATACTTATCTTAGGGGCTAACAGACTTAAATGGGGATGTCTACAGTGTCTAAAGCATAGCACACTTCCATTGCATCCATACCAAGACCGGTTTCAAGGTCAAGGTTAACTGTTAGGAACTAGCAGTACCGCTTTTTTTTCCTTCTTTTACCCTGTTTGAGGTATACAAAAAAGTAACAAGTTTAAAGAAGAAGCAACACAATTTCCTTTTCTACCAACAGGCTTGTCTCTAACACCTAACATTTCTTTCTCCCCCATCAACTTTCATCACAAAGGATATGTGATTAAAAAGAAGATCCTTTAAAAAATGGTACAAATGAACTTATTTAGAAAACAGAAATAGAGTCACAGATGTAGAAAACAAACAAACTTGTGGTTACCAGCCGGGAAGGGAAAGGGATAAATTTGGAAATTAGAACTAACATAGACACAGTGCTGCTGCTGCTGCTAAGTCGCTTCAGTCGTGTCCGACTCTGTGGGACCCCAGAGACGGCAGCCCACCAGGCTCCCCCGTCCCTGGGATTCTCCAGGCAAGAACACTGGAGTGGGTTGCCATTTCCTTCTCCAGTGCATAAAAGTGAAAAGTGAAAGTGAAGTCGCTCAGTCATGTCCGACTCTTCACGACCGCATGGACTGCCGCCTACCAGGCTCCTCCGTCCATGGGATTCTCCAGGCAAGAGTACTGGAGTGGGGTGCCATTGCCTTCTCCGTGCCTTCTCCTACTATATATAAAATAGATAACTAATAAGAACCTGCTGTATAGCACAGAGAACTTTACTCAGTACTCTGTAATGACAAATATGGAAAAAAAATCTTAAAAAAGTATACATATAACTGATCAACACATGCACACCCATGGCAGATTCATATCAGTGTATGGCAAAACCAATACAATATTGTAAAGTAATTAGCCTCCAATTAAAATAAATTTATATTAAAAAAAGTACATGTATAACTGATCAACTTTGTTGTACAACTGAAACTAACACAACAAGGTAAACCAACTATACTCCAATAAAAATTAACTTAAAAAAAGAAAATAAAAAGAAGTCACTAAAAGGTCTTCCTTGAGAATGAAAGGCTCCGTGGGGTCAGTCAACTCTCTCAATTGGGAAAGAGTTTCTTGGAACACAGGTTGGTGGCTCCTCCCCCTCTACTCCTGGCCCCAAGTCCTACATCAGGTGTGAGAGACTGGGGTGGGAGAGGTTGAGGGACCAGTTGAGCAGAGCAGCGGTCTCTGAACTCATAACCCTGCACCAGACAGACAAGGGCCACTGCTCCCTCCTCTTTTCAAGGGATGAAATGAAAACTCGGAAAACCCTGGTCCCTCCTGGATCACTTGAAAAGGGGTCCCCGCTCCCCTGGGGTTGAGCAGGCTTTCTAGACCTCTGACTCTGGACAGCCCTTGTGGATGGCTTCCATGATATCAACACACCACCCGAAGTCTCTAACATGCTTCCATAAATCAACTCAGTTTTCACGTCAGTAAAGTTATTTTAGATGGAAATTTTCTATCAGCATAGCCTGCCCTTCCATCACCATTTAATTTAATTTAATTACAAACTAACACCCCTCCCCAGGGGCTGGGGCTGGAACAAGATTGTAAGCCACATGAGTCATCTCCAGGGACCACCTCCCCCCATCACCATGCAACAATATGGGCTTCCCATATTGGTTAAGAATCCACCTACCAAGCAGGAGACTTGGGTTCCATCTCTAGGTTGAGAAGATCCCCTGGAGAAGGAAATGGGAACTCACTCCAGTATTCTTGCCTGGGAAATCCCATGGACAGAGGAGCCTGGCAGGCTACAGTCCATGGGGTCACAAAGAGTTGGACACGACTTAATGACTAAACAACAACAACAACCATTCTCTCCTGATTTAATTTCTATGTTTAAACAAACAAGCAAAGAGATAAAATAGAACCAAACGATTTTCAGGGAATATTAGCTGGTGTTTTGTCAACACAGAAGCCAACATAGCTTGTGAGCCTCTTAATAACAGATTTGATTCAATCTCTGCTACTGGGTACTTGATACCTGCCAGCCCTGAAGACGCGAAGAGCAATGAATACTCTGCTGACGTTGAGAAGCTCTCAGTCTTTCTCCACCTTGGGGACTGTTCACATTTGAGTCCAGATAGCTCTTTGTGGGGAGAGACTGTCATGTGCCTTGTGGGATAATCAGCAGCATCCTCGGCCATGGATGCCAGCGGGACCCAACCTCCTTGTTGGATCAACCAAAAACATCACCAGATATCCCTGGGAAGTAAAATCACCCCAGTGTAAAACCACTGGTCTTGGGGTGTAAGTAAATAACCACACACATGCCACAAATTAGGAGACCAACATGGATGGGGTGAGGATGACACAGCAGCTTGCTCTCCAGACAAGAAATGCCGTGGCCATCAGGAGACCTACACATGAGGACACAAAGCTCCTTCCGTGCCTCGAGCTCCCATCACCACCTCCACCCCCATGGGCTCCCAGGAGGTAGAGACTCTTGTATAACTGAGCAAGCTGCTGCAACCAGCAGTCCTGTCTACCTTATAAAAGATGGGGGAGCATAAATTTACATATTTACTTCTCTGCATGGCACTTGACACTCTACCAACCTCAGCAGGAAACATGATCAAGTGATAAGACACCTCAGGAAGACAAAAAAAAAAAAGCTGCCTTGGCACAATTCCTCTTGCACTGGGCCCACAGCAGATGGCACGCAGGAGGATCCCCTTCAGGAGGAATCCCAGGTGCCCTGGAGGCCCATTCCCCTGTGCAATTTAGAGTCTGCAGGATGGCTTTGATGTCCAGGCAGTCTGAGTCACAGAAGAGGCCAAAATGTCATTCATATACAACAACTTAATAAACAAGGTACCTTGATGACTCAAAGGAGGTGAACCTAGAACTTTCTGTGGCTAGCGTAACAGTCTCAGGATTACTTTTCGCCAATCGAACTGTGCATTACAGCTCGAGAAACAGGAACTTCCCCGGTGGTACAGTGGATAGGAATCCGTCTGCCAATGCTGGGGACACAGGTTTGATCCCTGGTCTGAAGATCCTAAAAGCTTCGGTGATAATAAGGCCCTAGCGCCACAACTACCGAGCCCCTGCTCTAGAACCCATGCGTGCTAAGTCACTTCAGTCACGTCCAACTCTTGAGGACCTTACTGACTGCAGCCCACCCAGCTCCTCTGTCCATGGGATTCTCAAAGCAAGAATACCGGAGTGGGTTTCCATCCCCTCCTTCAGGCAATCTTCCCAACTCAGGGATGGAGCCCATGTCTCTTTTGTCCCCTGCATCGGCAGGCGGGTTCTTTACCACTGGGCCCAGGAGCCCCAACTACTGAAGCCTATGTACCTAGAGCCTGTGCTCCGCAACAAGAGAAGCCACGACAAGGAGAAGCCCCCGCAACACGATGAAGAGGAGTCGCGGCTCCCTGCCACTAGAGAAAAGCCTGCAGGTAGCGACGAACACCCAAAAATAAAATAAATAGGTTATCTAAAAAGGAGAAAGAAAAAGGGTTAAGCTAAAAAATATTAACAAGAAAGAAAAAAAGAAAGAAACTTGAGAAACACCCTTGAGGATGAAGATGTGTAGAACCTTCCGTCCAGCTTACAGGTCAGCCATAGAGAAGCCTCGGGTATGCCAGGCTCCTCAGGGCGTCAGCCTGAACAGAGAACCCCAGGCCCTCTCCCACTTAATGGAAATACTAACAAGGCCTTAGCAAACGCTGCTCCCATCAAACGGGTGATGCATGCCCACTGCCACAGGACCCGCTGGACCAGGGCATTAGGGTGCTGATTAAAGGAATACATAGAAGACCCTGCATGTCCCTTCATGCAGTGGGGCTGCCATAAGCACTGGCCTGCTCAGTAGCCCCAAGCTGGGCAGAGCAACTGTTTCTCTAAGAATGAGGAAAATCCTGCCGGTGGACTTCATCCAGCTCGGTTCTCTGTGAAGAGGGTGCCCCATTCACTGGGTGCCGGGTGCCCTGCCCGCCGTCCAGAGCAGTCAACCAAGTGGGAGTTAGGGTGACCCCTGCCACACTCGCCCGAGCAGCTGGGGGTGGCATACAGAGCTGTCTTCTCACCACTTTCTCACCGGCGAGATCTAGAAGCAGCTGCAGCCTGGACCCTGGGTCTCGGCCGAGGAGTTTTGCAGATGGATGAGGTGGGCAGCGCCTCTCGGAACGTGACCCCGGGCACCTGCACTGGAGCCCCCGTTCCCCGATGGAGGGAGCCAGCCCGGCCCAGCGTGTCATCCCAGCATCCCTTAGTGGGCAGAGGGCCCGGGATGGAGAGCGAGCTCTGGGCAACCCTGGTGGCCCCTCTAGTGCTCCTTGCCCTGGCAGCAGCCTTGTGGGTGAAGAATGAGGTCAAATCAAATTGCCTCCTGCTGAGCCACCCCCACTGAGAGGATCTCACTCCATCCAGCACCTTTCGATCTAAAAGGCCCACAGGGACTTGCCTGGTGGTGCGGTGGATGGGAATCCGCCTGCCAGAGCAGGAGACATGGGTTCATTCCCTGATCCGGGAAGATCCCACATGCCATGCAGCAACTAACCCCGTGCCCCAAAACTACTGAGCCTGCGCTCTGGAGCCCAGGTGCCTCAACTACTCAAGCCCACATGCTCTAGACCCCATGCTCCACAACAGGATAAGCCACAGCAATGACAAGCCTGCACACCGCCAGGAAGAGTGGCCCCTGCTTGCCGTAAGTAGAGAAAACCTTTGCAAAGCAATGAAGATGCAGGGCAGTCAAACAGTAAATTTTAAAAAAAAGTTTTAAATAAGAAGCTCACGGCTGACAGAAGTCCTGACCACATCTGTGAAACAGCTTCAAGAGCCCAGCCAGTTAAACTGCATCTTGTTAGAGGTGTCCACTCTCCTTAATGTAGATGGTGAAGGGAACAAAGTAAGGGAATGGATGCCTCATTTTGAGCACACAAAACACAGCCTAAATCCAAAGGCAGGGCCCCTGAGACCACAGCCCGAAGCACGTGGAATCAGGACTGTCCCTGCAGCCTCAGACTCGGTGGTCTCAGCGCTTACAGGGGCCTGGGCTCTCTCCACCCTTGACTGTCTTTAGTTCAACGTGAAATTCACACATTCTTGGTGTTACAGTTCTATGACTTGGTGGTTGTTGTTGTTTCTTTTTTTTTTTACTGAAAACATTATATTTACTTAGATATAGATTTTTACCATATATCACGTGAGGAAAACTTTAGTTAAGAAAATTAGTCTGCATAGTCCTAAAAACTTCTTCATAAAATATACCTCTACTAAATTTAGTTTTTATCTTGGACTTATCGTTTTCCATGTTTCTCAACACATTATTCTCTGTTTCCTTCAAGTTGGTTGGTGATGCAGCATTTCTTGAAATATCCCTCTTTTGCTGTCTCCAAGGATTGTCTTTTGAGTCTCTGATAACCATTCTGAAAGTTGTGAGGCTGGTGCTTTTTTCTATTTGAAAGCTCATAGTTTTAGGTTTTTTTCAGTTGAATTAAATTTTGCTGAAACTGAAGCAGCTTCTGTTCAAAAACAACAGGAAGTTTTTAAACAAATTGATGTTTCAATACTCTAACAGTATCTTGTGTGATGCCTGAATTTGGTCATTCTAGCCCCTCGTTACAGTTTGCTTTATCTATTTCGACGGAAATAGTTCTGAGGTTTGACAAACATGTACAGTCTTGCAACTGCCACCAAAATTTAGAATATTTTGTCTACCTCCCCCGCCAAAAATCCCTCATGTCACCTTCTCAACCCCACCCTCAACCATGACAACCACTGACCTGTTTTCTTCCCTGTGTGTGTGTGTGTGTGTGTGCACGCTCAGTCGCTCAATCATGTCCAGCTCTTTGCAACCCCAAGGACTGCAGCCCACCAGGCTCCTCTGTCCATGGTATTTCCCAGCCAAGAATCCTGGAGTGGGCAGCCATTTCCTTCTCCAAGGGGTCTTCCTGATCCAGGGATTGAACCCACACCTCCTGCATTGGCAGGTGGATTCTTTACCTCTGAGCCACCTCGGAAGCCCTTTCTTCCCTATCATTCTCCCTTTTTCAGAATGTCATACGAATGGAAGCATACAGTCTGTGCTTTCGAATCTGGCTTCTTTCATTCCGCAGGGTGCCTTCTTACTACTGAGTCATATTTCGGGTACAGATGTGCCAGTGAAATATGGGATGTAGAAGTTTGTTTATCCAACTTCCTGGGTGAAGGACAGTAAAGACTGTTTTCCATTTGGGGCTATATTATGAATAGAGATGCTGTGGACATGTGCTTATAAGTCTTGGTGTGGGTAAATGTTTTCATTTCTCTTAGTACAATCTGGAGTAGAGTCACTGGATCATACAGCAAGGTAATTGTTAACGTTTCCCTGGTGGCTCAGACGGTAAAGAATGTGCCTGCAATGCAGGAGACCCAGGTTCGATCCCTGGGTTGGGAAGATCCCCTGGAGGAGGAAATGGCAACCCACTCCAGTATTCTTGCCTGGAGAATTCCACAGACAGAGGCACCTGGCAGGCTACAGTCCATGGAGTCCCCAACAGGTGGACATGACTGAGCAGCTAACTACGAGAAACTACCGAAGTGTTTTCCAAAATTGCCACACCATTTTGCCTTCCCACCAGCAAAGAATGAGAGTTGCTGTTTCTCCAAGTCCTCATCAGCACTCTCATATCATCAGGGTTTCTGCATTTTGTGTTTTATTGTTGTGCTTGGTTTTTTTATTTAAGCCATTCTGATATATGTCTAACGGTGTCTCATTGTGTCCTTAATTTGCATTTCCTTAATGCTAATGATGCTGAACTTCTCTTCATAGGCTGAAGAGAAGTTCAATGGCCATCTGCAGCTCTTCTGTGGTCAAGTACATCAGTTGAAGAATTGTTGCCCACTTATTAAATTGCTTTCCTGTCAAACACTTGTGACAGTTCTACATGTATTCTGGATGCGAGTCCTTTATCAGATAAGTGTTTTGAAAATATTTTCTTCTGGTTTGTTTTTCTGTCTTTTAGTTTCTTAGCAGCGGTTTTTCACAGCACAGATGTTTTTACCTTTGATAAAATCCATTTTAGCAACTTTTATACTTTATGCTTTTTGTGTCTGAAGCAACCTTTGCCTGGCCCAAGGTCACAAGATTTTCCTGCTACATTTTCTTCTATAAAGTTTTTACTTATTCCTTTTACTTTAGGCTCATGACCCACTTTTGCTCATTGTTATACAAGTTGTAAGGAATGGGTTGAGGCTTTGAGGTTTTGATTTTTCTTTCTTTGTTGGGTCACCTTGGTACTTCTGTGCCAATCAGTTGGTCATTTATGTGTGGGTCTACCTGTAGCTGTTACTGTGTTCCATTGACCTATATACCTGTCTTCCACCAATACCACACTATCTTAGCTACTGTAGCTTTAGGATAAGTCCTGAAGTTAGGAAGCACAACTTCTCCAACTCTGTTCCTTTGCAAAATTGCTTTGGCTATTCTAAGTCTTTTGCCTTGATATGTAAATTTTTGAGCTGTCATTTTTTGAATTAGCTTATCATTACACAAAACATTTATGCTTATGCTTCTATTTATTTATTTATTCTTGGCTGTGTCAGGTCTTAGTAATAGCATGTGGGCTTCTTCCCGATTGTGGTGCGTAGATCCTGGAGTGCACGGGCTATGGAGTTGTGGCCAACGGGCTCGGCAGCCCCGCGGCACGTGGGCTCTTAGTTTCCCGACTGGGGACTGAACCCACGTCTCCTGCGTTGGAAGGCGGACTCTTAACCCCTGGACCACCGGGGAAGTCCCATTTGTTTATGTTTCTACCTTTTCACTTGAGCTGCGTTCATCAAAGTGAGCTGGGTGCCTTATCTTCTTGAAAGTAAAAGAGTGGTTATCTTTCAGAGACCAACCAGTGCCTCCCAGACCACTCACACAGAATGGCTTTGCCAAATGGCCTTGGCTGTGAGGGCTGGGCTGTGGAGCGCACACATTCTGATCTGGAGGGGCACATGCTGTGGGGAAGAAGGAGGTAATCTGCCTCTCCAGCCTGCTGCCTGAGACAGGAAGGAAAAGACACAAAAAGGAAAAGCTCTGAGAAGCACCCCTGAGACCTACAACAGGAAGGAATATGGCTCCTTGACAAATAGGTGAAGAGGAGATAACACAGAAGGGGCCACTGGAGGGTGCATAGGAGTTCACTGACGCAAGACAGAAAGAAAGTTAATTCTTCAAAGGAAAATGCCAGAGCAAGGGGTGAAGGAGGCAAGAAGCTCACGGCAGCAAAGTGGCAGGAGACAGAGGCTGGGGGCGAGGTCTGGAATCCCCTGCGAAGGGTCAGGGGATTCCTTATGCTATTCCACATAAGGAAGCCCATGGAAGCTCCTGAGTGGGAAGGGCATTACAGATCTGTATTTGAGAAAGATCTTTTGGGTGGCAAGCAAAAGATTCCCCAGGGGTCATTTTGTGGATATGGCAACAGATATGTGATGAGTACGTTTGACTGGGGAAATGGCCAGGATCCTGGACCAGAAGATCCCTAAAAGACAAAAACACCAACTGGAGATACCAGACAAGAGATTAAAAGGGGATGGAGAATCAAAAACTGAGCAGAAGACCTAAACAGACACTTTTCCCAAGAAGACATACAGATGGCCAACAGGCACATGAAAAGATGCTCAACACTGCTAATGATGAGAGAAATGCAAATAAAAACTACAGTGAGGCATTCCCTCACACCAGTCAGAATGGCCATCATCCAAAAGTCTATAGATAATAGATGCTGGAGAGGGTATGAAGAAAAGGGAGCCCTCCTACACTGTTGGTGGGAATGCAAGTCAGCGCAGCCACTAAGTAGAACAGTGTGGAGGTTTCTCAAAAAAGCTAAAACAGAGTTACCATGAGACCTAGCAACCCCACTCCTGGGCATATATTTGGAAAAGACGAAATCTATAATTTGAAAAGATACATGTACCCCAGTGTTCGTTGACAATAAACAAGACACAGAAGCAATCTAAGTGTCCATGGACAGAGGACTAGATAAAGAAGACGTGGTGCAAAAATACACACATTGGGATATTGTGTGTGTTAGTCATTCAGTTGTGTCGGACTCTTTGCGACCCCAGGACTGTAGCCCACCAGGCTCCTTGGTCCATGGGATTCTCCAGGCAAGAATACTGGAGTGGGTTGCCATTCCTTTCTCCAGGAGATCTTCCTGATGCAGGGATCAAACCCAGGTCTTCTGCATTGCAGGTGGACTCTTTACTGACTAAGCCATCAGGGAAGCCCAGAAATAGAATATTACTCAACCATTTAAAAAGGAATGAAATAATGCTATTTGCAGCCACATGGATGGACCCAGAGATGATCACACTAAGTGAAGTAAGTCAGACAGAGAAGGGCAAATATCATATGATATCACTTATATGTAGAATCTTAAAAGAATGATACAAATGAACTTATTTACAAAACAGAAACAGGCTCACAGACATAGAAAACAAATTCATGGTTACCATTGGGAAAGGGGGTGAGAGAAGGGTAAATTATGAGTTTGGGATCAGCAGATACACACTACTATACATACAATAGATAAACAACAAGGAAGCGCTGCATAGCGCAGGGAACTATATTCAGTATCTTGTAATAACCTATGATGGAAAAGAATCTGAAAAAAGTATATGTGTGTGTGTGTGTGTGTGTGTGTGTATTCTGGTGCACAGTCACTTTGCTGTACACCAGAAACTAACACAACATTGTAAATCGACTGTATTTCCATTTTTAAACAGGGTGGGGATGGAGAGGAACATGCATCTACCCCTTACTCCCCTGGACCTTGAAAAGCATCCACCTCTCACCAGGTACATCCACAACCCCCTGCCGAGTTCAGCTGTACAACCCCAGCCCCCAGCATCCTCACTCAGAGCATCTAACTCAGACACCCTGTGAATATTCATATGCTGCTCTTCAGGGGGCAATCTTTTGTGCTAAGTTTGTCTAAAGAAGGAAGCTAAAGCCGCAGCTGGTGCTCTGGGACCACACAGAGGGGTAGGCTGGGGAGGGAGGAGGGAGCGGGTTTCAGGATGGGGGGAAATGTGTGTGTACCTATTGCGATTTATGTTGATAAGTGGCAGAAACCCTCAAAGTACTGTAAAGTAACTGTCCTCCAATTAAAATAAATAAATTAGTTGTTTTTAAAAAAGAATGCAATCTTCCAAAAGATGGCATTGCTTTTAAGATTATACCATGGGAGCTGGATAAATTTCTTGGCAACCTTGAGTATAAATCTAGTTGGAGCCTCAATGTGAAGTCTGAAAAACAGACAGACGGAACAGTCGGCCGGAGAGCCCGAGTAACAGGATCAACTATTCCCTGGAAGGGGAAAAAAGGCCAGAAAGGCATCTCTGTTTATTTTCACAGAATGTGGAGAATAAGCGTCTCCATGAGATCAAACCAGCTCCAGATGGGAGTCGCTAGGTGTTTAAAGTCAATGTCCCAATGTCCTAATGGCCCTGCTTCGGTATGCTCCTCCCTTTGCATCTCAAAATTACAATTTCATCTGTTCATTCTGCTTCATCTACGAACTTCAAACTCTTCTTCTAATCTAAATCAGAACACAAAAGTACAAGACTCCTTCACTTCCTGCTTGGCCCACTTCTCTATGGGCTCATTCAAAACCAATACCTGAAGGCAGTCTTGGAATAACCTATAATCAGGGAGTCTGCCTTTTCTGTGTCTGGAGAAGGCAATGGCACCCCACTCCAGTACTCTTGCCTGGAAAATCCCATGGACGGAGGAGCCTGGTGGGCTGCTGTCTATGGGGTCACACAGAGTCAGACACGACTGAAGCGACTTAGCAGCAGTAGCAGCAGCAGCCTTTTCTGTGAGAGGCCACGCCCACCTTAGTCCAGCTCTGAATTGATCAAGCTGTCAACTCGCCCACTTTCCTGGGACTAATCACAGTCAAGTCTCCTCTGCCCTCGCCAGCCCTCAGATCTCAAAGCCTTTTAGGGGGTTGGTACCTTCAACTCTAAGATTAGGCTTAGAGCACAGGCCTGAATGGGGTACTGATTCTATCAAAGAAATTGACAGAAAAAAGTCAGCTGTGAAAATGATACACCTTTGGTACTGGTTTCGTGTCTAAGTCGTGTCTGCCTCTTTGTGACCCCATGGACTGTAGGTCCGCCAGGCTCCTCTGCCCATGGGATTTCCCAGGCAAGGATACAGGAGTGGGTTGTCATTTCCTTCTCCAGGGGATCTTCCTGACCCAGGGGTGGAACCCATGTCTCCTGCACTGCAGGCGTATTCTTTACCACTGAGCCACCAGGGAAGCCCTATGATACACTTTTAGTCTTCATCTAAAAGTCAGAACTCCGTGGCTTTCCATTTGACTAAAACAAGTGAAAACTTCCCTTCCTCCCTCATTTACTTCTTTATATTGAAGTAGTGGTTGGTTCACAATGTTGTGTTGGTTTCTGGTGCATGGCAAAGAATTGGTATATATGTGTGTATGCACATTCTTCTTCATATTCCTTTCTATTATAGTTTATTACCAGATATTGAATACAGCTTTCCTGAGCTATCAGTAGAAGCTTGTTGTTCATCTATTTTATGCACAGCCCTTTGCTTCTGCTAACCCCAAGCTCCTCGTTTATCCCTCCCTTACCCCCTTGTCCCTTTGGTAATCTTACAAGTCTGTTCTCTATGTCTGTGAGTCTGCTTCTGTTTTGTAAATAGGTTCTGCTGCTGCTGCTGCTAAGTCGCATCAGTCGTGTCCGACTCTGTGCGACCCCATAGACGGCAGCCCACCAGGCTCCCCCGTCCCTGGGATTCTCCAGGCAAGAACACTGGAGTGGGTTACCATTTCCTTCTCTAATGCATGAAAGTGAAAAGTGAAAGTGAAGTCGCTCAGTCGTGTCCGACTCTTCGCGACATCATGGACTGCAGCCTACCAGGCTCCTCCGTCCATGGGATTTTCCAGGCAAGAGTACTGGAGTGGGGTCCCATGGCCTTCTCTGAAATAGGTTCATTTGTATCATATTTTAGAGTCCACAAAGAAGTGATATCATATGGTATTTGTCTTTGTCTGACTGACTTCACTTCGTATGATCATCTCTAGATCCAGCCACCCTTCCTTGTTTATTTAAAAACGACAAAATATTAAAAGAAACCAATTCTGTCAGGGGTTGCTTTGCTGCTCTCATACCATACCTTCATGAGCCTTTCTTAGAAACATGGTCATGAGTGCCACGTGCCAAACTGTCCTGCTGTTGGTACACGTGACCTCTCCATCGCATCAGAGAACGAGAGCCAAAGCTGAGTGGATCCCTCTTGAGCCCGGTTCCCCTTGGCCCAGGGGTTCCTGTCAGGAGGGAGCAGGCATCCTCAGGTTGCTGCCCTGTGACAGGCAGGAAGAACACCTAAACTCTCTTACAATCTTGTCAAAAAAGAAAAAACAAAACACCCACACGGTGGGGGAACAATTTCCCCCACCGTGTGGGTGGCGGGGCCCCTGAGCTGTTATCTGCAAAGGGCACTTCTGGGGGTTACCCAGCTGTCACCACTGTGTGGATTCCACCCGAAAAACCTCAAGCCGAACAGTGGGGAATGAACAGCAAGACAATTTTCCACTCTGTGAAAATGACATGACTTTACACAAATAAACGAAAATGCCCAATAAATGAAATGAGTGCAGGATTTGCCGTCAAAGGCACGGGCGGTCACGGCTGATGCTCTT
>NW_011495064.1:2253670-2265441 GCF_000754665.1 Bison bison bison
ACCGTCCCAGCTCCTCAGTCTTCTATCCTACACCACATCTCACACACACACACACACACACACACACACACACACACGCTCGCACTCCTCTACCACACACACAGGTCTAGAGTAACAGGTGTAGCAGGAGTTTGAACGATGCCTGGGGCAGAAGTGGGGATGGTTGGGGTGTGCGTGTATTAGTGTAGAGCTGGGGGTAGGGTTGAGGGGTCCTAACTCTGAACACCGTGCGTGGTATTAATAAGAGATATTTGAGAGCCGAGGCACCAGTGCAGATGCATGGAAACAAAACCAGCATCCTTTGAGCCTCAAGCCCCTTTCTTGCCACACAAGAGCCCCTCTGGCTCCAGGCAGCTCTGCCCCCATGCGTCTGCAGCAGCCTAAGAGGTTCTGCCTGCTCACAGGGTTATTGGATCTTAGCGGGCCCTTTCCCTCCCACACTCAAATCCTTTACAGCCCCCTAGCCTGTTCCTCTTCACACTGAGGAATGTCCTCCCAAAAGTAGCCTCTTGGAACCATGCCTCCTCTCTGCCCTCTATCTCACCTCCATCCACGGAGGCTGTCTGCCAGGGTTTCTCTTCCACCTCGCTTGGCCCTGGCTCTCCTGTTGTGTTTGTGTGTGACCAGCCTCTCAGTCATGTCCAGCTCTTTGGGACCCCAAGGACTGTAGCCTGCCAGGCTCCTCTGTCCATGGAATTTTTCAGGCAAGAATACTGGAGTCAGTTGCCATTTCCCACTCCAGGGAGATCTTCTTGACCCAGGGATCGAACCCATGTCTCCTGCAGTGGCAGGTGGCTTCTTTACCACTGAGCCACGTGGGAAGCCCCCATATGGCTCTCCTGTTAGAATTCTGGAAAGAGACTGGGTGATTAGAACCTAAAGTCCCAAATCTTGTTTCCCAAAATATCCCTATCCACACAAGAAAGACCAAGGAAAACCTCAATTCTGTCATCTGGGTTCTGGGCAAATGCAACAAGAGAAATGGAAATCATTTCTCAATAGCAACTATGAGCTCTTGAAGTGACCAAGAACTGTACAGACACAAGCTACAACCCCATGAATATATGTGTACATATAGCTGGATCACTTTGCTGTACTCTGGAAACTAACATGACATTGTCAAACTATAAAATAAAATAAAAATTAAATTGAAAATAAGATAAACTACAAGGATATATTATACAATACAAGGAATATAGCCAATATTTTATAATAACTATATGTGGAGTATAACCTTTAAAAATTATGAATCACTATTTTGTACACCTGTAACTTACATAATATTGTACCGCAACTACACTTCAATTAAAAAGATTTTTAAAAATGTAAAAAAAATTAAAATTAAAAAAGTAATAAACAGGAAAACAGTATAGCAGCTCTTAAACAGTCTAAAAATAAAATTACCAAAGGACCCACCATGCAAAAGAATAGAAAGCAAAGTTTCAAAGAGATATTTGTACTCCCATACAAAAAAGTGAATTTATTTGCAAAACAGAAATAGACTCAAACATAGAAAACAAACTTATGGTTACCAAAGCAGGGGAGGGATAAATTAAGAATGTGGCATTGGCAGATACAAACTACTGTACATTAAATCGATAGCCAACAAGGTCCTCCTGTATAGCACAAGGGGGTATACTCAGTATAATAACCTACAGTGGAAAAGAATCTGAAAAAGAAATATATAAACATATGTATATATAACTGAGGCAATTTGCTGTACACTTGAAACATTGTAAATTAACCACACTTCAGTAAGTAAATAAATATATAAATAAAATGGCAAAATCTATCTTAGATATAATTTACACACATTAAAAAAGTGATCAACAAAAGGATAGAAGTTTCAAGTACTCTAAATAAGATAGTGGGATTTTTAAAGAAAGGATTCAACCAGAAACCCACTCCCTTCATCACCCTGCACCTCCAGAGGACAGAGGTGGGTAACAGAGCCAGGTGGCTGGAGGAGCAGAAGAGACATCACCAGGCAACATGGTGACGTGCGTGCATCTGGGAGGGAAGGCTGGTCCCTTCTGCGCCCACTGGCCCCAGAGACAGGACAGAGGCAACGGGACAAGATGCAGGTTGTGCAGCCTTGACCTCCAACCCCATGAAGATGGGACAGGGGAGAGCAAATCTGACTCCATACTGGATCTGTTTCTTTAACTTTTGTATCCCGCTGCTTTTGCTACAAGTTAATCATTAAGAGAATGTTGCTTATAGCTTTAAATATACAGGGTAGCCCAGCTTTTAAGGCTCTGACCTTTAAAGGTATAACACTTTTCCATTCCTGTAGAGATAAAAAGTTGCAGAACGGAGAATAACCATTTGTCTTGTTGGAGGTTTATAGGAACATTATGCCCTGACCTACATGGACAGCTGCAAGAACAAAGGATTCCAGCACCAAGGGGCTTGTAAAAACCAGCCACCACCACCCTCCAGCCCTGGGCTCCTCTTAAAGACTGAATTCTAACCAGGGTAAATGATTCTTTGGGACACCAGTCCACCATCTTGGCAGTCTGCTGACTTTCTGAATAAAGTCACTGTTCCATGCCCAACAACTGGTCTCAATTGACTGGCCTGTCATGTGAGTAGCAACAGGGATGTGCTTATTGCCTCTCCGTTGGGCTGTGTCTTAATTAATTCAGCATCTTAATACATTTTGATGCGTGCAAAGGGGAAAGGTTAATACAAGTATAAGAAACAAACGTTTTTGATAAACGTGATGCAAGCGGAGACAAAGGCAGAAATCACAAAACAAAACAAAAAGAGGGACTTCGATTCATTATCAGATGGACCCAAGGCAGGAGTCGGAGAGCTCTGCATTGAGGGGGCAAGGACTTCATTAACAAGCCCTCACCTGGCTTTCTGGCCTCATCTCTCACGCAGGATACCCCTGTCTCCAGTTCTCACCCTCAGTTTAGAGTTCACTACCAGAAGTGACCTCTGTATCCCAGCCCTAGCGTGTTACATTTTTGGTTTTGAAAGAAATGACCTATCTACCACTACTTTTACATAAAAATCTTACTCCTCCAAATAGTGATCAACTCTCACCAATCAGCAACTAGATCAATTTCATCACACTGCTGTGCTACTGACATTGTGGGTAGAGCAGCCAACAAAATTCAGCTTAGAAACATGCAGACTCAAGCCAACCAAAAGCTATGAATCAAGAAGGATACTCTAAAAGAAGATGTAACTTTACCTACCTGTGGCTATAGCGAATGGCTATCGTCAGACCAAGCTGCAATTAAAAAAAGAGAGGAATACATATTAAATAATACCAAGCATACGCTGAATTCACAAGAAAACTAACTTGACATAGCCAATTTTTAAAACATTTCTTAAAACACCCTCCTCCTAATGCTTCATAATAACATGCTTTTGTTGCTGCTGTTTTTGAATAATTTTATTTTTTCCAATCTTGTGTTAACTTTAACTTTCCATAGCACCTTGGCAATGTTGAAAACAAAAATACAAATACAAACGTGTACTCATTTTAAGATAATACACATGAGTATTCGTCACATCATTAGGAGGGGGCGGTTCTGACAAGAACAAACACACGCAATGAACAAGAGAAACCAGATAACGACTTCTGACTCCCAAGCCCAAACATTTAAGAGCTGTCACTCAAGGGACATATGAATCAGGAAAAAACAGAAAACAAAACTCAGTAATGATGTGGACTGCTTCTTAATCAGTGTTTTGTGCTACAAAACTGATAATAAAACAATTTTATTTTATAGACAGCCCATTGATATCTCACTTGTACTTTTGTTATTTTTAATAACACATTTTAATGATTGATCTTTACTTTCAATTTAGTTATTAAAAGAATCATTGTATTTTGAAAGGGTCTTAAGGAGGCTACAATATTCCATTGTGGATTAGACAGAAGGTGTCTCTTATCAGGAAAGACTTCTTCCCCACCCCCTCCTTTTTTAAAAATGTTTTAATGTTTATCTTTTATTTTCTACGAGGTGTAATTGACAAGTAAAAGTGTATCTATGTAAAGTGATGACTTTAAATATATATATATATACACATTGCAAAATGGTTACTGTACATATCATTTTAATTAACATATTCATTTCCTCACAGTTACTTTTTATTTCTTTTTTCGGTGAAAACACTTAATATCTGCTCTCTTAGCCACTTTCAACTGTACAATAGAGTATTGTTAACTACAGTCACCCCACTGTACATGAGATGCTCAGAACTTACTCGTCTTAGAACTGTAAGTCGGTCCCCTTTGACCAGCACTTTCCACTCACCCCCACCCTGCAGCCTCTGGCAACCACCATTCTACTGTCTGTTTCCAAGAGCAAAACAGGGTTCTTTCAGCTCTGAGACAAAGCCATGAAAGGACGGGATGGCAGAGTACAGCTGATTCTGAGGTTCACATTAGGAAAGCATGGCCAAGCCTGGGTCCTGGAAGGTTCCCCTGGCTGCCCCCACCCCGGGGGGTGATACCTGGGCCAGGGCCTCCCTGGGGAGGGGATCGGCACAGACTTCACACCAAGCCTGTCAGTTCAAGGTCAGCAAGGCAGCTCTGAAGACCGCAAGGAAATTGCACCTGTGATATACACGTGACATCAAGAGAAAGTGTGCATGATGCCGGGCACGACCACAAGCGGAGACTCAAGGTGACACGGTGATTTCCTCCCTGCCTTGTGGGGGTGCCAGGGAAACCTCTCAAGCACCACCAGGGGTCGAACCGTACAGCGTGGGCCTCAACCAGTTCACAGCAAGGGATTTCAACTCTCAGAGCCTCAGTGTTCACAACTGCAAAATGGGCCACTTAACAATGTTGTCACCAGGTTAACATAAGGACAAAGCAGCTTTTCTATGTGTTTCTCTCTGGATATATGCCCACGCATGTGCCTACTGACAGATGGGGTGGTGTGTATGCTTGGTTGCTGAGTCGTGTTTGACTCTTTGCGACCCCCTGGACTGTAGCCCGCCAGGCTCTTCCATGGGATTTTTCAGGCAAGAATACTGGAGTGGGTTGCCATTTCCTTCTCCAGGGGATCTTCCTGACCCAGGGATCGAACCCTGATTTTCTGTATTGTAGGCAGACTCTTTACTGTCTGAGCCACCAGGGATGGATGGGGAAAACTCTATAAATAAGCAATACCACTATTTATAGGCAATACTCCCTGGGTGAAAATGTCATCACATTTCAAAATTTAATTTTGAAGTTTTTTTTTAAACTTTAAGTTTTGCAACCTTGTATTTCATCATGGCTTCCCAGGTGGCCCTAGTGATAAAGAATCTGCCTGCCAATGCAGGAGCCACAAAAGATGCAGGTTTGATCCCTGGGTCAGGAAGATCCCCTGAGAAGGAAATAGCAACCCACTCCAGTATTCTTGCCTGGAAAATCCCACAGACAGAGAAGCCTGGCGGGCTACAGTCCATGCATGGGATTGCAAAGAGTCGGACATGACAGCATCTGAGCATTCCCATTCCATCATGTAAAATACTCAGTGCTCAGCCCTAATCATGCCTATGGAAGTCTCATTCACCCACTTATGGCTGAATTACTACATGACTAAGAATCCCAGTGGCAGTTAAAAACCAAAGCACCAGCTATAACATCATTTCTGGCAAAAAAAAAAAAAAAGTCTGCCTAAGTTAGACCTTACATCCCCAAACACATCACTGACAGTCCCCTTGATGTCAGCTCTCACAGAAGTAGGGGTGGGGCGGTGACTTTTGGGGGTGCTGTCTTGGGTGCTACAAGATGACATGAGGGTACCTGGGGCAGTGGGAGGGTGGATGGGGTGGGCACGAGCCAAGAAGAGGAAGAGTTAGGAGAAATCTTAGGGCTACGAAAGCCCAGTGCTTCTAACCAGCTCTGGTTACTGCAGAATCCCCTAGCTACTCTGGGAATGGCTCAGCTCCAGAATCGTTCAGCTAGGCATTATCACTGATTGCCCTGGAAATAGGGAACCAGTGACAGTGAGGCTTCATGTTACCAAAAGCATATCTAAAAGGGAAGACGTAACATATTGAGTTCACACACCCCTCACCTGAATGTACTCAATTGTCTATCTCACCTCAGCCAGGAGGGCACCTTCTTTGAGATTTTAACAAACAGACGAGGAAGACGCCTGAGGGACCATTAAGAATTTAAAGAACAAGGAAGAACGTATTGGGGGAACAAAATACAAGTAGAAACTGCAGCCCCCAAAAGGTTAGGATGAGCCAGTTACCAACTTCACATGCTGGGTAGCTTCACATTTCCTGGGGTGAAAAAGTTCTGGCTTCCAGTTAGGCTAATGATGAGACAATGTGACTGCCTGAATATTTTGATAAGCTTTGGAGTACTGTTTAATTGGTAGCTTTTCCACAGTTAAAAGATAAGCCCTATCTAGAGCAGGGAGAGGAAATAGGACTGGGGAGGGACAAGAATAAAAAAGAATCAGAAAAAGTTCTTACATGACAGCTGTGCTGGGTTAAAAGGGGCTGGGAGATAAATCCTTCATGGCAGTGAATTTCGATTTATCGTTTTTATTAGTCTTTTCCTGGCTTCTGAATCGAATATGGTTTACAGTCTTTTTTTTATAAATATACTTTTTAAATGTTATTTTATTGAAGGACAGTTGATTTCCAATGTTAAGTTCTGCTGTACAGCAGAGTGATTCATTTATATGTGAATACATTCTCTTCTTTTTGGCCATGCCACCCAGCATGCAAGATCTTAGTTCCCCAATCAGGGTTCAGACCCTTCCCCCTCTGCACTGGAAACATGGAGTCCTAACCACTGGACTACCAGGGAAGTCCCTACAGCCATTTCAAAGAACACTTTTGTTAAGAAAGAAACAGAGAATCTTGGAATCATACAGACCAGCCACAGAATCCCGCAGGTCTTTGAAAACGCGCACAGGGGCTCCTCTGGGGCCCAGCAGCAAAGACTCCTGCTCCCAGTGCAGGGGGCCCAGCTTGATCCCTGGCCAGGGAACCTGATCCCACAGGCTGCAATTAAGCCCAGCATAACCAAATAAATAAGTATTTTTAAAAAGATGCACTAGGAAATAGGATGACTGGAATCTGTATGAAGGTCCCAGAGCTACTGATGGGGGTGGATGAGCACAGGCCACTGCACAGTCCTTCTGGAAACCTGCATTAAATGCCACATAGAATGCACTGCATCTGATTAGGCAGTCCTGAGAAGGTGCTGGAACAGTGTAGAAAGTTCTGTGGGCCTTGCCATGAAACCCCCATATGGAGCAGGCAAACAAGGCCAGTGAGCTGTGTAAAGTCAAAGTTAAATTAAATTGTTAATTGCTCAATCGTGTCTGACTCTTTGTGACACTATGGACTATAGCCCGCCAGGCTCCTCCATCCATGGGATCCTCCAGGCAAGAATACTGGAGTGGTAGCCATTCTTTTCTCCAGGGGACCTTTCTGACCCAGGGATTGAACCTGAGTCTCCTCCATTGGCAGGCAGGTTCTTTACCACTGAGCCACCTGGGAAGCCTAATATTTGCATACACCAGTATATATACACACAGACACACATTTCTACAGCTGTGCACATGCCCTCACACACACACACAGACACTCTGGCATCTGGAGAGGCCCCTAGAGCCTCTGAGACAAAGGGAAGCTCAGACAATTAATCCTTTTGTGGCTGATCTCAGCAGGGGCCGTGGGGTTGGAGGAGAGGGAGGACCCGGGGTCAGTCCCCTGACCCAGCCCCGCCTGGGCTGAGGCTCCGGGACACAGAGGTCATCGGAGTTCTGTGCAGCCCCCTGCCCTGGAGAACACCCTCCTCCTCAGGACATAGTGTGGGTATTACCAGCGAGCACCTAACAAACTCCCATTCAGAGTACTTCTTTCCTGGTGGTTTAGTCCCTCAGTCGTGTCTGACTCTTTGCGACCCCATGGACTGTAGTCTGCCAGACTCCTCTGTCCATGGAATTCTCCAGGCAAGAACACTGGAGTGGGTTGCCATTTCCTTCTCCAGTACTTCTTTCGAGATTTCCACAATTTGCTAATACCAAAATTCAATCACCTTTCAATGGCCAGGAAAGAGTCATTTAACTTTTTTCCCCCCCAGATCTCCACCAACAACAAAAACCTTTTTCCTGCTGCTTCAGCCCCCAAAACACTCCTTTTTTGGAACAACTGAGCCAGGCAGCTGTTTTGTATCAAGTCCAGGGGTTTTCTATATGACCCAGGGAGCTCAGACAACTGGCAGGCCTTCCTGCATTAAGGGGTAATCTGAGAATAATTTGCCATAAAACACCCAGAAGTGCCCCAGCTGTAGCCAGATATGCCCTAGAAAGCACCACTTGCACTGCGCGGACTTTACAAAATAATCATAATTTTAGAACACACATTTTTTTTTAATCCATTTTTGGAAACTATTTTAAAGGAAAGAAGTAACCGGCACCATCTGAGAAGAAGGCCACAGGGAACTTCCCTTACAGGTACACAGACTGTCCCCAAGCACCTCTTCTCAGCAGCTCAGTCAGTGAAGAATCTGCCTGCAGCGCAGGAGGTCTGGTTCAATTCCTGGGTTGGGAGGATGCCCTGGAGAAGGCAATGGCAGCCCACTCCAGGACTCTTGCCTGGAAAATCCCACGGACAGAGGAGCCTGGCGGGCTGCAGGCCGGGGGTCGCCCAGAGTCGGCGCGACTGAGGACTAAGACTTTCACCTTCACCTCCTCCTTACTGCCCGCTGGCCCGAGTCCTGTGCTGCCAGGGCTGCACAGGGCTCCACGTTTACAATGTGCTCTCACACACAGGCTGCCGAGGCAGGTGAGAAGGATGAGTCCAGTAAGCGCAAGCCTCCAAGTCACCTGCTGGTGAGTATTGCTCCTTCCTGGGTGAAGTACCAGAACCTTCTAGACTAGGGGCAGGCTGTGATCAGGAGTCAAGTCCCTTCACAAGGTCCACCACCAGCCAGCCACAGACCGTACAACAGCGCTCCCCGCTCCTCAGAGACGAAGCTGGACACCAAGGGTTTTATTATGAAAACTCCTACGTCTGAGACTGATTTGACTATTTTTCAAATACTACGGGAGCCAAACAAAACATGTCAGTGGAATTTGGCCAGGGGGCCACTGATCCGCAACCTTGCTTTCCAGCTTTCTGTGCTGCCAAGCCTCTCCTCGGGTTTTCCAAGCTTCCAATCTGAATTCACAAGTTTGTGACCAACTTGGAAAAAGCCTTCCCGCTACATGTGACTCTTCCCTCCCTTACCTACACTTCAGAGGTGATTTTCCTATAGTTTATTTTTTAATTTCAAGAGTCCAAAATTTATAATGTCACAAAATAAACTCAAAGAGAAAAGGCTGTTGTTTATTTCCCTCCTATATTTTTTGTAATGATTCCCTCTGCCTTTCCTGGGAAAGATGGTAGAAGAGCATGAAGAGAAGACCAAGGGTCACAGCATGGACAGAATCCCACAAAAACAGAGCCATGGTGAGCGGGCACTATGGATGGGGCGCAGGGAGGAAGAGACCCACCAAGAGCATTCCACTGGGCTGGGGGCTTCCTTGGTGATGCAGATGGTGAAGAATCTGCCTGCAATGCAGAAGGCCCAGGTTCACTCTCTGGGTTGGGACGATCCCCTGGAGAAGGGAATGGCAACCCACTCCAGTGTTCTTGCCTGCAGAATTCCATGGACAGAAGAGCCTGGTGGGCTGCAGTCCATGGGGTCGCAAAGAATCAGACATGACTGAGGAACTAACACTTTCACCCTTTCCCTGGCTCTCCTTCCAGCACTTTTCTCCCCTCCTAATGGCCAGCCCCCCAGGCAGCACCGTCCATGGCTGGCCTGTCCTGCAGGCATCACCTCCAGACTTCCTGCTCCTCCAACCCAGACTCTGAAACCCCACCACACATGCCACAACCCACCAGTCCTTGGCTGTGGGCTGTCTTAGTCACTCACTACTTCCTCTGAAAAATTAACTACTGTAGGTCAAAGCATGCTCATGGTCAGCCACAGTGAGCTTTGTGGTCTGGTACCCGACCTTTTCTTGCCTGTTTCCTCATCATAAAATTGTGTCTGACTCTTTGTGACCCTATGGACGGTAGCCCGCCAGGCTCCTCTGTCCATGGGATTCTCCAGGCAAGAACACTGGAGGGGGTTGCCGTGCCCTGGATCTCTCCAACCCAGGGATCGAACATGCATCTCTTATGTCTCCTGCATTGGCAGGCGGGTTCTTTACCTGTAGTACCACCTGGGAAGCCCCCGAAATGGGAATAATGTTACCTATTTCGTGGGGTCGTTTCAGGCAGATTAACGTAGATCTCAGAGAAGAGGAGCAGCAGTGCCAGCATCTCCTGCAAACTCATGACAGATGCAAGTGCTCAGGCCTTGACCCAGACAGACCCGCTGAGCCAGAAACTGGTGGGGGAGAGGGCTCAAGTGTAGGAATCACCAAACGAGATGATGTATGCAAAGAACTTAGCAACAGGATGGGCACACATGAATTCTTAGTAACTATGACAACAGTGATGATGATGATGATGATGATACACCTCATAGGAAAAGAAAGTGTTTTTGTCTCATGTCCTCTTAATATCATGTTAATGTCCTACACTCAACTTCAGGGATTACAGTCACCAGCTGGCAGCCTTGGGGTGATGTTTGGGGAGATGAGAACTCCTGGTGCTCACAGGTGATCACCCGCTCGGCAGGGAAAGGTGTCCTTAGCCTGCTGAGATCCACTCTGTGCTGTCCACAAACACGTTCAGGGCGGGCTTCACGGAGGCCCGTGGCAAGGCTCCACAGGCTGCAGCCCCACCCCTCCCCGAGCTGTGCCTCTCTCGGTCATTCCCATCAAAAGACGGGGAGGCATCAAGAGAGGGGGAGGAAGAAAAACGACGTCGCACTTTCCATTATTTTTCATGATGTTATCCCTCCCTTGTCCTTTTAAATTAACAAACAAAAAAAACTAAAAAAGCTAAAGTCCCACTCAAATTTTAAAAAAGGGGATACATACACACACACACACACACACACACACACACGTATATATAATGTAAGGCTCCTTCCAGCTTTGTCAGAAACCTAGTAATTCAGATCTGAAACTTTCAAAACCTGATGCAAAAGACAACTTGCTAAATCAATGGAAATTCACATTGAACCAACATCAAAACGTAGGCGTTGATTGCTTTAACCAACCTAAGAAAACAAGTTGTTTTTAAGCCGCTAAGCCCCACAGGAGTGACAAGGTAAGACGGGCGATGCTGCTGTGCCTCCCTGCGGTCCCCAGGAACCCGAGCCAGGCACCATCTTTTTGGACTGAAAGTTACACTGCTCTGCTTGGAAAGCTTGGAGATGAGTTTTCACAAGGACTTGCTTTGTCCACCAGTTCGCACAAATTAAAAACATCTGTGAGTCTTGAGTTGCTGCCTGCCATCTCCCCCGACCAGCAACAGCACCTGGGCCCCTTCTGCCAGGCATCTTCCAGGGACTGAGCCCCAGGAGTCATGGGTCGAGGAACCTGCCCCCACCCCCAACCTCAGTACCACCCTCTGCAGAAAGCCGAGAGTAGCTGCAGCCCCTCCCCAGGAGACAGGGGAATGGACTCTCATGGCCTCAATGCAGGACTCCAGGAGGCCAGCTGTCACCCTGGTCACTGGCAACAAGTGGGCATAATCTATCTACCTATGTTACTGCTTACTCATCTTTGTGTGGCTGGGACCTAGAGCTGGATGAACAGGGCTACCAAACCACTTCATGAACCACTTAATCCACTCCAGGGAGTTCTTCTGACACTTGTACCTTGTCAGTGACCCTACTTTTT
>NW_011495064.1:2265541-2274212 GCF_000754665.1 Bison bison bison
GGTAACCCTACTTTTTTTTTTTTTTTTTAAGGTTTTAGGTTTCCAACAAAATAATTGATGACTGGCTTCTTAGCTTCTCTTAATATGAACGGTTGGTTATTCGATAATATGAAGAAACCACACTCTCTTTTCCTAGAAACCGTAACTCGCACATAAAAGAAATCGGCTTGGCGATGGATGTGCACTCTGTGTGCAGCTTACGTCACGGAACACCTAACCCGGAAAATTCTGGAACTCTGGATGGCAAATACTACTTTTTAAGTGAAAGCTTGATTATGAAGTCAGAGTCGGCCAGGGCAGAAGGAAGAGACAGAAGAGAAGGAAATGTACGAGGACTGAAGGGGAACATGTGGCGCCCTCGTGTGCATCAATAACAAGTATTTAGGGCATTTTGGGGTGGATTTTGGCCTGTTAAATACAAGAAAATGAAGGGCCACTCAGAGCCTGTCACTGCAGCTCAGAGACTCCAAAACAGCGCGTGGACCCACTCTGACTCCCAGATCCTCACCAGACCCAAAAGTAAAACTCCCAGGAAAGGAAATTCCTTTTTAATGTAAGACACAAAAGTACTTTTAAGGAACCTGTTTCAGAGAAAGAAAACCACTTTTCTTCCTTCCAGCTTTTACCTCCTTTCTCCTCTAATCAAATTCTTACCAAAAAAATTCACAGAACAGACAAAAAGCCCTGCACCCAGGTATACGGGATACAGGCAGACGTGAAGCACCCCGTGAAGTATGACAGGAGCCGTCAAGAGAGGTGCGGTAGGGGACTCCCCGAGGCTCCCACGGTGAAGGCTCCACGCTTTCAATGCAGGGGGCACGGATTCGATCTTTGGTCAGGGAACTAAGATCCCACATGCCTCGTGGTGTGGCCCAAAAATAAATTTTTTAAAAAAATGTAGTAGATCCACTCTAGAAAAAGAGACACTATATTTCTAAAAAGGAAATTCTGAATTATAAGATAACTGTAGACTCACACACAGGAGGAATAATAAAGGAAGGAATAAGAAAGGAATAATAGAGGAAGCCCCGTGTATCCTTCGCCCAGTAGCCGCCGATGGTGACATCTTCGCGCAGTACCCGTGAGTACATTGACATCGATCAATACAGTTCAGCAACAGAATGTCTCTGTCAGCTTGTGCTGCCCTTGTATAAATGCAGCCACTTTCTCCCCACACACATCCCAGTTCAGACACTGGTAACCAGCCATCTGTTCTCCAGTTTTGTAATTTTGTCATTTCAAGAATGTAACCAAAATGGAAGCCTACGGTATGCTACCTGTGGGGCTCAGGCCTTTTCGTTCAGGATCATTCTCTGGAGACTGATCAGCTGGCTGCACTCCTTCTCACTGCAGAGCAGCATTCCACGGCTTTGGGTGTACCACAGCCCAGTCATCTGTTAAAGGACACCTGAGCTGTCCTCAGTTTGGAACTATTACACATAAAGCTACAATGGACATTCGTGTGCAGGTAGTATTTGCATGAATAAGTTTTCATTTCCCTGGGATAAATGCCCAGGAGTGCAACTGCTGGATTATATGATAGTTTAGTTTCAGAAGGAACTGCCAAACTCGTTTCCCAAGTGACCGTCCTGTTTTATAATCCCACCAGAAACGTATGAATGACGCTGTTTTTCTGCGTCCTTACTAGCCTTTTGGTGTTATCACTTTTTTAAAAAGTTTAAGCCATTCTGATAGGTATTATTTAGATAGCCACTGTGGTTTCAATTTACACTTCCCTAAATGTCTAATGATGCTGAACATCATCTTTTCGTGTGTTTATCTGCCAACATTTGCCCATTTTCTATTCGGATTGGTTGTTTTTCACTGTTGAGCTTTGAGAACTCTTTATTACTCCTTTGTCAGATATGTGGTTTACAAATATTTTCTCCCAGTCTATAACTTGTCTTTGCAAACAAGGTCTTTACAAAGCAAAATTTATTTGTTTTTATGAAGTCGAACCTACCAACTCTTTCTTTAAGGGATTATGCCTTGGTGTCTATTCTAAAAACTCTTTGCATACTCTTAGATCCCAAAGATTTTCTATTTTTTCTGAATGTTATATAAAGTTATGTCTTACATTTAAAACCACAATCTATTTTGAGTTAACTTTTGTATAAGGTGTGAGACATTTTTTTAAATTTTAATTTTACTGGAGTCTAGTTGATTTACTATGTTTTGCTAGTTTTGTGTGTACTGCAAAGTGGTTTAGTTACAACTGCACATATATTTACTCTTTTTCAGATTTTTTTCTCATATAGGTTATCACAGAATATTGGGTAGAGCTCCCTGTGCTAACATTTGAGGTGGGGGGGCGGGCATTATCTGTTGGTTTATAAATGTCCAGTTACTCATTTGTTAAAAGGCTATTGTTCCTTCCACTGATTTTCCTTTGCACTTTTGTAAAGAATCAGTTGGGTATATTTATTGGGGTTTATTTCTGGGCTCTCTATGCTGTTCCATTGATCTATTTGTCTATCTCTCCGCCAAAACCACTAGACTTGATTACTATATGTCTTGAAATTGAGTAGACTGACTCAATCTACCTTACTCTTAAAAAAAAAAAAAAAATGTTTATTCTGCTTCCTTTGCCTTTCCATATAAACTCTAGACTAACTTGTGTATATTCAACAAAAAAAAATTTTTGCTGGAATTTTGATAGAAATTGCATTAAACCTGTATATTGATTTTGAAGAAAACTGGCATCAGTATTATCATGTGGAGTCACCCAATCCATAAACAAGGTATACAGTTCAACTCGTTTAGATCTTTTATTTCTTTCACTGGCATTGTATAATCACATAATTTTCAGCATACAAGTCCTATACATGTTTGGTAGATTTACTTCTGAGAATTTCTCCTCATTTTCAGGCAAATGCAAATTATTTTGGTGTCCACATGTTGCTCTTAATATACTGAAGAAAGCTGAGCACCAAAGAATTGATGCTTTTGAACTGCAGTGCTGGGGAAGACTCTTGGGAATCCCTTGGGCTGCAAGGAGATCAAACCAGTCAATCCTAAAGGACATCAACCCTAAATATTCATTGGAAGGACTGATGCTGAAGTGGAAGCTCCAATACTTTGGCCATCTGGTGTGAAGAGGCAACTCACTGGAAAAGACCCTGGGGCTGGGAAAGATTGAAGGCAAAAGGAGAAGGCAGAAGCAGAGAATGAGATGGTTAGATAGCATCACCACCTCAATGGAGATGAGCCTGAGCAAACTTGGGGAGATAGTGAAGGACAGAGAAGCCTGGCATGCTACAGTCCTTGGGTTAGAAAGAGTCAGACACAACTTAGCGACTAAACAACAACCAAATGTTGTTGCTAATATTCAGAAATACAATTGATTTTTGTTTGTTTATCCTGTGTACTGGGACTTGCTAAATTCACTTAGCAGGTTTAGGAGATTTTTTTGTAGGTTCCTTGGGCTTTCTAGACAGACAAGCATCTTGTCTACATGGAAAGGCTGGTTTTTCCTTTTCTCGTCCAAATGCATTTTCTTTTCTTGCTTTATTGTACCAGCTGGAAGACCCAGAACTACGCTGAGTAACAGCAGTGAACGCATACACACTTGCCTTGTTCCCAACTTTAGGGGAAAAGCGTACAGTCATTCACCACTATATATACTGCTAACTGTATGGGGGGTGGGGGTTGTAGATGTTCTTTATCAAGTTGAGGAAGTTCCCTTCCACTTCTATTTTTTTCTGACAGTTTTATCATGAATGGATGTTGAATTTGTCAAATGCTTATTAAAAACACTCATCCTTCTTTTAATTGTCCCCTCTCTTCTCTGTTTAGTTTTTTTAAAAATATACAAAACAGATGAAAAATCAAGCCCATCATCCAGGTATATAGAGCATAAGCTAAGATGAGGCTTTCCATAAAACACAATTATAGCTGTTAAAAGAAGACTGCAGTAGGGACTTCCTCAGTGGTCCAGCGGTCAAGACTCTGAGCTTCCACTGCAGGGGCACGGGGCCAGTCCCTAGTCAGGGAACTAAGATTTCACATGCTACGGGGCATGGCCAAAAAAAAAGGTGTGCCGTAGACCCACTGTGAATCCACTGCGAAAACTGACACAACATACTTTTTATTTCTCCTTTTGTGCCTCCTTTCCCTTTATTTTTTTAAATTTATTTATTTTAATTGGAGGCTAATTACTTTGCATTATTGTAGTGGTTTTTGCCATACATTGACATGAATCAG
The DNA here is from genome assembly GCF_000754665.1 of Bison bison bison. Lineage (NCBI taxonomy): Eukaryota > Metazoa > Chordata > Mammalia > Artiodactyla > Bovidae > Bison > Bison bison. The sequence continues at coordinate 2,269,745 of NW_011495064.1, forward strand.
CCATGTGTCCCCATCCTGAACCCCCCTCCCACCTCCCTCCCCATCCCATCCCTCTGGGTCATCCCAGTGCATCAGCCCTGAGTGCCCTGTCTCATGCATCGAACCTGGACTGGCGGTTCATTTCACATATGATAATCTACATGTTTCAATGCTATTCTCTCCCAAATCATCCCACCCTTGCCCTCTCCCAGAGTCCAAAAGTCTGTTCTTTACATCTGTGTCTCTTTTGCTGTCTCACATATAGGCATCATTACCATCTTTCTAAATTCCATATATATGTATTAGTATACTATACTGGTGTTTTCTTTCTGGCTTACTTCACTCTGTATAATAGGCTCCAGTTTCATACACCTCATTAGAACTGATTCGAATGCATTCTTTTTAATGGCTGAGTAATACTCCATTGTGTATATGTACCACAGCTTTCTTATCCATTTGTCTGCCGATGGACATCTGGGTTGCTTCCATGTCCTGGCTATTGTAAACAGTGCTGTTATGAACATTGGGGTACACATGTCTCTTTCAATTCTGGTTTCCTCGGTGTGTATGCCCAGCAGTGGGATTGCTGGATCATAAGGCAGTTCTATTTCCAGTTTTTTAAGGAATCTCCACACTGTCCTCCATAGTGGCTGTACTAGTTTGCATTCCCACCAACAGTGTAAGAGGGTTCCCTTTTCTCCACACCCTCTCCAGCATTTATTGCTTGTAGACTTTTGGATAGCAGCCGTTCTGACTGGCGTGAGATGATCCCTCATTGTGGTTTTGATTTGCATTTCTCTGATAATGAGTGATGTTGAGTATCTTTTCATGTGTTTGCTAGCCCTCTGTATGTCTTCTTTGGAGAAACATCTGTTTAGTTCTTTGGCCCATTTTTGGATTGGGTCGTTTATTTTTCTGGAATTGAGCTGCAGGAGCTGCTTGTATATTTTTGAGATTAATTCTTTGTCAGTTGCTTTGTTTGCTATTATTTTCTCCCATTCTGAAGGCTGTCTTTTCACCTTGCTTATGGTTTCCTTTGTTCACAACATACTTTTAAACAAACACAAATTTTAAAAATTGCAGGTACAGAGTAAACATGCATAAATTATAAATATAATCTATATATAGGTTATATAATATAATGATTGTAATTATATATAGATATATATAGATAGATAATTTAATACATATATAGATACATATCATATAATATAATCATTAGGAAGGACCCTGGAAGACTAAATGCCAATTGTTGGATGGCAAGGGTGAGGTAGATGTGGATTTTCACTCTCCATCACTTTATACTCTGTAATTTTTAAAAGATCTAATAAGGGGGAAACAATTACCTTGCAAAAATGCTATGACCCATATACTTTTGGCATACCTGAGTGCGAGCCTTCTCTTAAGGTTCTGTCTTTGTCAGCCTGAAACATAGATTCTTTGACAGAGACATATTATTAAACTGTGTTCTACCTGCACTCACATTCACATTGAATAAAAAGAACAAAATTTTGAAATAAAGATTCAAGAAAGGGAGTAAAAACACGAGGGCACATCTCATAGAAAGAAAGTCTTCCAGCCGGACTCCAGGAGAGCCTCACAACGCTTCCCTTTCATGACCGGGATCTTTAGTCAGTATAACTTAAGTAGGGTCACAAGAAGCTGCACGCAGCTGAGCATGTAAGGAGAAGGGGAACTTGAAGCCGGTCACTTCGGGCATTGATGGGAGGGGAGACAGTTCACCTAAATTGGTGGGTTGACGGAGACGATGCACACACACTCAGCAGAGGACGGGGAAGACAAGACCAGACAAAGAGGGCCCTGCTGAAGTGCGAGTGTGTGGCCACTGGGACTCAGAGGAGAAATGAAGAACACCTTCCCTAGTTTACAGGCTCTGCTGTGACTCATCGCTGCCTCCTCAGGTGACAGAATAAGTAGTCTGAGTTTTCTCCATGCTTCCAGGACAATTCTCAACGGTGCCTTCTCTTCCTCTGAAGAGAAAAACCCACTTCCCAAGGAGTAATCAAACCAAGCAGTCTCCACAGGGGAGCTGGCACTTGAGCGAGGCCTCAAGGGACTGGAAGAGTCAGTCTGGTGAGATGAGACCATCACACGGGGGCCGCAGCGTGAGTAATGGCTCAGCAGTAAGGACTCTGAGTCAGGCAGGAAGTCTGGGCAATAATACACCTGTGGGCGGTAACCACCAAGCACTTTCTGCAGGTTGAATGTGGTGCCAAGCACAGCAGAAATGTCACTTCGTCTAAGCCTTGTAAAAACTCTGAGAAGGACGCAGAACTATCCCCATTCGGGGATGGGAAGATGGAGACTCAGAGACTCTGCTACCTTGCCTAAGATCACATAGCCACAAAGTCACTGAATCCCTGGGGATATTTGGACTGAAGTACTGAGCATCTTTTTTTAGATTAAACAAGTAAGTTTCTTTTGTTGTTTTTTATAAGTCGTCTGAAGATGAGTGAATGCTGATGTTAGTTTAGTTGCTCAACAATGTCCTTAGGGACCAAGCCCTATAGGTCCATGTTTAGCAACTAGCTGCTCATCCTTGTGCTCGTTGCCTTGTGGTCACAAAGTGGCTGCCACAGCCCCAAGCATCATGCCATATTGAGAGTCTTAAGTACAATGGAAAACATTGGGAGTATGAGCCTGGAGACACTAGAGAGATGCAGAAGGTGCGTGACTAAGGTAGACATACTTAGCAGTGCTTCTGCAAGGTTCACCTCGGCCTTTGCATAAGAGATGCTGGAGGAGACGCTGAGAGAAAAATTCCCTCTAGTGTGCTCTATTTTTGTCCAAAGACGCCTTTCATTCTTTGTTGGTAAGCAACCAGTTTGGTAATGGGCAATTAAATGAAACATCCAGTTTTGTGGGGATCGTGGAAGTTTCAGGGGCTGTCTGTCCTTTCACATCAGACTCCCCTAACTCCTCTCAGGCAGGTGCTCTGAAGCATCTCTAAGTCTTCTGGAATATCCAGCACTCCTCTCTCTCCAATCCTTCAAGCCTTTCTGCTACCAGTTATACTCAGAAAACCAGCCCAGGCCTTCAGTCAACCACAGAAGGAAGCACAAGTCACATCAAAATGAAGAAAATGAGTATTTTTTCAGAATTCTAAGAAAAACCTCCACTGTGGCTGGGTGCCCAAGACATTTCTCCACGAAGATATCAGAGTCATGTCTAAACAGGAAGGACATCTGATGCAGCACTGTCTTCTAAAAGCAAAGCCTGGGAACAACATAAGCGTCCACCAGGAGAGGGTTCAGCCGCAGTGAGTTACTATACAGCGTTTCAAAGACTGAGAGAAGTTTCTATACATTGACTCGGAAAGGTCTCCAGCCAGAATTTCACTTCCTGGGACTTCCCTGATGGGCCAGTGGCTAAGACTCCGAACTCCCAACGTAGGGGGCACACACTCAATCCCTGGTCAGGGAACTAGATCCCACGTGCCACAACTAAGAGTTCCCATGTCACGACTGAGGAAGAGCTCCCCTTCCACGGTGGAGCCACAGCTAAGACCCAGCACAGCCAAAAAATCCCTTTAAATGATTTATTTGTCTGCCAGTGCAGGAGATGCAGGTTTGATTCCTGGGTCAGGAGGATCGCCTGGAGGAGGAAATGGCAACCGACTCCAGCATCCTTGCCTGGGAGATCCCATGGACAGAGGAGCCTGGCAGGCTACAATTCATGGGGTCACAAAGAGTCGGGCATGACTGAGCAACTGAGCATGCACGCACTGAGTGAAAAAGAGGATTCATAAGGTGCTATGTAAAGGCAGGGTTGTACCAGAGGAAAGGCCATACTTAAATTCCTCCTCTCCCTTTCAAAAATTCTACTTAATTAAAAAAACAGAGTATAGGTAGAGAGTACACTTCTTATGTTAAGCACATCTAGTGATCTGAAGCTCAGTCACACACAAACATTGACAAAAGTGTCCTTTAATCTCAGATGTATTTCGCAGCAGTAGAAGGATCTCGTTTGGTTGACAAGGTGAGTTCCTTTCAAAGACAAGTCTGGAGCGTGGATAGAAACAAAGCCTGGATGAGATGCTAGACATGAGAAATGGAGACTGGCCCCTCAGCGCCTCACACTGTGACAGTTATGTATTCAGGCATGAAAACTGGGCCATCATTCTTGCCACGCTAATCAGACAAAGAAATGAGATATGCAAATATTTTTTAAAAGTCGACTCACGACAACATTCTCATCAGGCAAAAAGTTAATGAAGAAAATAGGACCCCGTAGAGTCAACCCGGGGCCAGGGCCTATCATTCTGACTGCCTGACCTATAATACCCCTGGGAACAAACGTCAAGTTCAAGTCTAGGGCTGTCCCCAGAATCCTGGGGACAGACGGGACCCAAGGCTCAGAATGGCCTCGGCTCAAAGGTCAGAGGTTGCCCAAGCAAGAGGCAGGGAAGTCGCCAGCGATCCAAGACGCTGCACTTGAGGCCCCAGGTCTAGTGCTCATTCTCCAGTGC
>NW_011495064.1:2274312-2289774 GCF_000754665.1 Bison bison bison
CCTGCTGGTGTCGGGGGTCGGGGTGTGGACTGCATCCCTGGTCAGAGAACTAAGATCCCGCACGCTGCAGGGAACCTGAGCACGTGTGCTGCAACTACGGAGCCCATGCGCTCTAGAGCCCGAGCTCGGCAGCCAGAAGAGCCACCGCAGTGAGAAACCCATGGCAACCAGAGAGCAGCCCCTGCTCGCCGCTAGAGAGAAGCCCTCGAAGCAGTGATGACCCAGCGCAGCCAAAACTAATAAAAGAAAGAAAGCAAGCAGTCTTTGGCAAGAGGAGTTCAGGGGGGCCCCTCTGGGGTGGGGTGGGCACAATACTGCCCCACTCCCCATGAGCTGTTTGCCTTTGCCAAGCTACTTCACTTCCCAGCCTCTGTCTTCTCATCTATAAAATGGGAATCACTGCAAAGCTGCTGTGCACACTGGGTGAGAGAAGGCACGCTGAGCATCACACAGCTGGCCCACTACGGGCATTCAGCACATGCCAGTGCCCCTTCCTGGCTCCTGGAGCCCGAGAGCATGAAGATGCTTGTGATGGGCGGGGGAAGTCACAGGGCTGGGCCAGCTCACAGGTATTTTTTGAGGGGCCGCTAACAGAGCAGCAGCTAGTGCTGCGTGAAACCCTGCCCTCCAGGAGCTCACAGTCTAAGGGGCAATCGGAGATGAGACGACAGTTAACACCAGGGCTGAGATAAACCAGGTGCTGCACAAGCTCTATACCCAGAAAGGCAGCCACAAGAGCCTGAGGTCTCCTGGAGACCTAAAAGAGCAGGTGAGCAGGAACGGGAGAGCCTGGGAGGGTCGAGGGTGCAGAAACGGTTTGTGTGGACCTGGGAGGTGGCAGCAGGTCGACTGCTGGACACTGAGATCAGTTTCTCTCCCTCAGAAAGAGTTCCCTCAACCCAGCCCCTCTGCAGTCTGGGGCCAGGGCTGCTCTCCAAGCTTGAAACCTATCACACGACCGCCTTTAGAAACATCCTCAGACCTGTGGTCACACACCCGAACGGCACCACTGTCACACCGACAGTGTGTTGTCAGTGTGACTCACCCATGAGCAGTGTGCAAGGGTGAGCTAGGGAGCGAATGAGCGCTGCAGGAGACAAACACAGAGTCTCTGCCCGGACACACGCGTGCCTGGGCTGCAAGCACGCTGGCGGGGCAGGTCCCAAAGTCACACGACAAAGATCTGGACACACACACAAGAAATGGAGAATGTTCACTGCCGTTGCTTCAAGATGCAGATCAGAGTTCCCGTATCCATAATACAGCTGAAATACCGCATCTGATCTCCACAGAGCTCATTTGGACTGATTTATTCTGCACTAAAGACATCTTCCCTTCACCATGATATTCATCCATCCATCCATCCACCAAGTGCTTAACCAAGTCCAAAGCAGACAAGAGTGACCACGAAGACATAGGTCCTAATCAATCTCTGGAGGCTGACATTCCCAATGACCAGCCTGAAACTTTGAGGACCCTAGACGAGACCTACTTGCCCACTTCATGGCAAACAGAAAGGGAAGAAGTGGAAGCAGTGACAGACTTTATTTCCTTGGCTCCAAAGTCACTGCAGACAGTGACTGCAGACATGAAATTAAAAGACGCTTGCTCCTTGGAAGGAAAGCTATGACCAACCTAGATAGCATATTAAAAAGCAGAGACATTATTTTGCCAACAAAGGTCCATCTAGTCAGCTGCTGCTGCTAAGTCACTTCAGTCATGTCCAACTCTGCATGACTCCATAGACGGCAGCCCACCAGGCTCCCCCGTCCCTGGGATTCTCCAGGCAAGAACACTGGAGTGGGTTGCCATTTCCTTCTCCAATGCATGAAAGTGAAAAGTGAAAGTGAAGTCGCTCAGTCGTGTCCAACCCTCAGTGACCCCATGGACTGCAGCCCACCAGTCTCATCCATCCATGGTATTTTCCAGGCAAGAGTACTGGAGTGGGGTGCCATTGCCTTCTCCATATAGTCTAAGCTAATGCTTTTCCAGTAGTCCTGTAAGGATGTGAGATTTGGACCATAAAGAAGGCTGAGCACTGAAGAATTGATGCTTTCAAATTGTGGTGCTGGAGAAGACTCTTGAGAGTCCCTCGGACTGCAAGGAGATCAAACTAGTCAATGCTAAAGGAAATCAACCCTGAATATTTATTAGGACTGATGATGAAGCTGAAGCTTCAATACTTTGGCCATCTGATGCAAAGAGCCAACTCACTAGAAAAGACCCTGATTCTGGGAAGGGAAAAGGAGAAAGGGGCAGCAGAGGATGAGATGGTCAGATAGCATCACTGACTCAACGGACAGGAATTTGCGTGAACTCCTGGAGATAGTGAAGGGCAGAGGAGTCCTGTGGCGCATTCCATGGTATTGCAAAGAGTTGGGCATGCTTAGCAACTGACCAACAACAACAAAAAGAAGTGTGAACGTCTTTGGCTTGTTCAATTTCACTGTGGTAGACAGAAACATTCAGAAATCATTCTGTTGGACTGAGCTCAGAGCTGAACACACTCAATGAACATGATACATGATAAACAGACCTTCTCCCCATAAAAGGACATTCAGTATGAAGTCTGGAGTGGCCCATCTCCCCTCCCTGCTCCTGCTCCCAGTGCACAGCCGCTCAGAACCACAGTGACACGGGACCATCAGGCAAAGATAGCGGTGCCACTTGACAAAGTCAGGTCCCAGCTCGCAGCAGGGAAGGAAGCCTGAATTCTGGCCCCAAGGCTAACCATTCAGCATCTGCCAAACCCCAGTTTGGGAGGATTCTCCATGTTTTCCAATGTAGACAGTGAATTATTTTGCATCTTGGTCTGGTTTACCAAAGCAAATATAACTGTGAGCCAAAGTGGTCCGAAGATGACAGGGAGCACAGTCGAAGCTGAACTCAAAGAACCTCTTGCTTGAGGGTGACTAAGCAGCCCAGTGTGAGTCAGGGCTGGACTCCAGCACCAGACTGCTGCAGCGGGAGACCCAGAAAACTCCAGACAAGCTGTCACCTCCTTCTGCATCTCAGTTTTCTCAACCGGAAAATGGGAATCACGACAGTATCCATCTTACAGGACTGCTGTTTCAATTAAAAAAAAAAAAGAAAAAACAATGATGGGCTTCCCTGGTGGCTCAGAGGCCAAGTTTCCACCTGCCAATGCAGGAGACACAGGTTCAATCCCTGGTCAGGGTAAATCCCACATACTGCAGGGACAGCTAAGCCCATGCGCCAAAACTACTGAGCCTGTGCCCTGGAGGCTGGGAGCCGCAACTACCGAGCCCAAACATTCTAGAGCCTGTGCTCGGCAAAAAGAGAATCCCTAGAGAGTGGCCCGCCCACGCTCTCCACAACTAGAGAAGAGCCCACTCAGTGATGAAGACCCAGCACAGCCATATAGATACAGAAATAAAGCAATTGAAAAAAAAGATGTATAAAAGGCTCAGAATGTGTCCTTCGAACAGGGAGGCACTAGATGGATTCCTCAGCAGGGACGAGGGAATGAGTGACGAAGCATGGAGGGAGGGGAAGGCGCGCAGTCCTTGTGCTACAGGGAGCATCAAGTTTCAGGTGGAAAATCTCCTAAGGACGGCACACCATCCATCCGTCATCCACGCCTGGCCTTCCAGGTGGCACAGACAGCACTCCCTAGAGGCAGACAACAGGGCTTCCGTGGCGAGGTGAAGCTCCCTGCAGCTGCAGCCCGCACACCCCTTCTGCCTGCCCTAGGTGAACAGGCTGCTGCTAAAACCGAGGCAGGCAAGCCCCTTCCAAGCAGGACCCAGGCCCAGAGCAAGCTGGGATCGCTCTGCACTGACAACACCATCCCTCGTTCCCTCACAGCTCCCACGGCCACGCCCAGGGTTTGAGGAGACTGGGGTTTCCCACAAGGTTGACTCAGCCTCTGATGACTTAGTTGAAGGGAGTCCTGTTCCTTGGAGGCTTCCCTGGTGGCTCAGTGGTAAAGAATCCACCTGCAATGCAGAAGATGCGCGTTGGATCCCTGGGTCAGGAAGATCCCCCAGAGGAGGAAATGGCAACCCACTCCAACATTCTCGCCTAGAAAGTCCCATGGACAGAGGAGCCTGGTGGGCCACAGGCCATGCGGCCGCAAGAGTTGGACACAACTGAGTGACTCAACCACTATACACACCCACAGTTTTACATATATGTTACATATATATACACACACACATATAAATAACAGCAACCGACACTGTAAACAAACACTGTACATCAACTATACTTCAATTTTTAAAAATAAATTAAAAAAAAAGATAACTCCACATCCTAGAGTCTTGATCTTGAGCCCAACAATTATTACCCTGATGAATTCCAATTCTCCTTATATCGACCACTTTGTAAAAAGCAACACTCACAACTGATAGGAAGCTAATGAGAACAAAAAATCCCAACCAAGTCTTGAATAGAAAAGTAAACAAAATGTAAAGGGAAGACATCTGCAAATCATTATTGGTATTTGTCGCCCTCTGGTGGTCAGCCTCAAGAAGTGTCTACATCAGAAAATCCTGGAAACTGTATTTTACAGATGGTCCCTCTACGGATCATTCAGGCCAAAGCTCTCATCCCATGGGACTTCCCCAGCATTTGAGCAAGTTCTGCTACTCTGCTCCCCACTCCATGTGTGTATGTGAGCGCGTGTTAGGATGCTAAAGAAAGAATAACTCCAACCTGTGTAGAACAAGATGAGCTTATGATTCTGCTCCCTCGGGACACATGTAACGCATCTGAAAAGACAGACAGCTGACACGGAGGAGCCCCTGTCTTCATCTCTCCAGTACCACTCTCTGTGTGAAGAGATGACTGGCCATGCTACGAAAGGGTTGGGACTTCCGTGGTCCAGTGGCTAGGACTGAACACTCCCAACGAAGGGGGCCCAGGTTTGATCCCTCGTCAGGGAGCTAGAGGGGCTTCCCAAGTGGCTCAGCAGTAAAGAACTCGACTGCGGTGCAGGAGATTTGGGTTCGATCCCTGGGTTGGGAAGATCCCCTGGAGAAGGAAATGGCAACTCACTCCAGCATTCTTGCCTGGAGAATCCCATGGACAGGGGGCCTGGTGGGCTGCAGTCTGGGGGGTCACAACTGAGCATGCATGCAGGGAGCTAGATACCACGAGCTGCAACTAAGACCCAGAGAAGCCAAATAAATATTTTTTTAAGTGCCAAGAGAATAAACATCCAGCAACTTCGGTTTACCAGTTCCAACAGAACACACATTTGTGGGTAGCACATATCTTCAAGACATTACTCCAGGGAACCCATCCCCTCCTCTCCATTCCACCCTCTTTATGCCACACTGTTTGATGGGGCAGAGGTCTCACCATGCTCATTATCACAGCGCTTCCACCTCCTTCCAGACATATTCATTTCAGTCCCCCCCCGACCCTGAAGCTCTTAGACTCACACGGCCCTACAGAGATGCCCCTTATTCGAGCCTACTGCTGGAAGAGAGCTGTATGCTTCTGGCCTCTCCTGACACACCCCTGCCTGGGGAGGTTTTTCTAATACGTGATGTCCATTCAGTGAGTGGCTGCTTTTCTCGAGAATATTCCACAGCTCCCACTAACTACTAAATCATAGAGGAACTGATCATCACTGCGTTCAGAGTCTTTGTAGTAGAATGGGTGAGTTGGCAGATGATGGATGAGCGGATGTTCGTGCGTGCTAAGTCACTTCAGTCGTCTCCGACTCTTTATGACCCCATGGACTGAAGCCCACCAGTCTCCTCTGTCCATGGGATTCTCCAGGTAAGTGGTGGAGTGGCTTTCCACGCCCTCCTCTAAGGGATCTTCCCGACCCAGGGACTAAACTCGCGTCTCGTGTCTCCTGCGTTGGCAGGTGGGTTCTTTACCACCAGCACCACCTTTCTTCCTTCCATTTCCCCCTCTCCCTTCCTTCCACACATGCGTGTGCTCATACATACACCTATCCACCAACACACTCACACATTTGCCTGTCCATTCAGCTGTCTGTCTTTTCATTCATTCATCCACCCACCCACCCATCCATTTATCCACCCATCCACTCATCCATCCCTCCTTCCATCCCTCCTCCCACCCACCCACTTATTTACCTCCCACCTTTTCACTCATCTGGGCTTTCCAGGAGGTGGAATTAAACGGACAAAAATCTGATAGCTTCATAGTGGTAAGTGTAAGTGTCAGTCGCTCAGTCGTGTCTGACTCTTTGTAACCCCATGAACTATAGCCCACCAGTTTCCTCTGTCCATGGCGATTCTCCAGCAAGAACACTCCAGCCACAGCCTCCCCCAGGGGATTTTCCTGACCCAGGGATTGAACCCAGGTCTCCTGCATTGCAGGTGGATTCTTTACCATCTGAGTAGTAGCCACAGAAATTAAAATTATGAATATAAGAGGACTGAGTGAGCTTCACCAGAGGAAAGGAAGTCACAACATCTGGTTTGAGGTCAACAGAGCAGATAGGATGTTAGTTACACCCTGAAACCAGCTCCCCAGCCCTGGCCCGTGACTGAGGCACACAAGCATGGCACTACAGGGCTGGATGCAGGAACCAGACACTGGGGAAGAGAACCCCGATGTCATTTCTGGGGAGGGCTTCCCTGGTAGCTCAGCTGCTAAAGAATCCACCTGCAATGTAGAAGGAAGTTCAATTCCTGGGTTGGAAAGATAACCTGGAGAAGGATAGGCTACCCATTCCAGTATTCTTGGGCTTCCCTGGTGGCTCAGATGGTAAAGAATCTGCCTGCAATGTGGGAGACCTGGCTTCAATCCCTGGGTTGGGAAGATTGCCCTGGAGGAGGGCATGGCAACTCACTCCGGTATTCTTCCCTGGAGTATCCCCATGGACAGAGGAGCCTAGCAGGCTGCAGTCCATGGGGTCACAGAGAGTTGGACACGACTGAGCGACTGAGCACAGACATAGAGAACACCCCAAGACCAGACCAGAGAGCAGCAGGAGCCCAAAGCCTGCTCTGCCTTGTGTTCACCCAAGCGACGACGGCACCACGTCACCCTCTTAGACCAACAGCCGCCTCCGTCTCAGGAGACTCAGCTGCCCCCAGCCTCCTCCTCTTTGCTGTTCCAATGTCCCATGAACCATCAGAAGGTCTTGGAAAGGTCGTTCGAGGACGCAAGGTCCCAAACTCCCATCAGTAGAGGAGAGGGACTCTTGAAAAGGCTTCCCCGGTGGCCCCGTGACAAAGACCAGAAGGAGACCATGCAGGAGATGCATGTTCAACCCCAGGGTCAGGAAGATGCCCTGGAGAAGGAAACGGCAACCCACTCCAGTGTTCCTGCCTGGGAAACCCCATGGACAGAGGAGCCTGGTGGGCTACAGTCCATGAGGTTGCAAAAAGTTGGACATGACTAGCAGATTAAACAACAACTCCCTGAATAAGAACCACCAAAATCAAAGGCAGCATAGTGAATGCCCACCTCAGACAGATTCCTTTACCTCCTCAGTTTCCCCATATGTAAAATGAGGAGATGGATGGAGCCCTCTCAGAGTTGTTTGAGGAGAAATGAGTTAATACCTGTGAAGCATGTATCATGGGCATGGCTTATAGTAAGCAAGGGGTTGGTGTCATGGGCATGGCTTATAGTCAGCAAGGGGTGGGGGGGGCATTGCTTTTTATTTATTTGGCTGTGCCAGGTCCTAGCTATGGCACGTGGGATCTTTGATCTTCGTTGTAGCATGCAAACTGTTAGTCATATGGGATCTAGTCCCCCGACCAGAGATCAAACCCAGCCCCCTACACTGGGAGCTCGGAGACCTAGCCACTGGACCACCAGAGAAGTCCCAAATCCGTCTGTTCTGGGCAGCCATTCTCCAAGTGTGGTTCTGGACCAGTAACCGCAGCATCACCTGGGGCCTTGGAGGAAACGCAGATTCTCTGGCCCCATGCCGGTGCTGCTGCACCAGGAACCCTGAGGGTGGGCCCCAGCTGCGGAGTAACACCTACTTAAAGGATGAGGGAGACTCTTAAAGTGGGGACCAGCTTTTCTTATGCTAAAATATTGTTGTTGTTGCCAGGTCTGACTCTTCACAACCCCACAGACTGCAGCACAACAGGCTTCCCTGTCCCTCTCCCAGAGTTTGCCCAAGTTCATGCCCCTTGCATCGGAGATGCCATCCAACCATCTCGTCCTAAAATGCGAAAGTATTACTTTCCTGCAAAATCAACCCAAAACTCTGAGCTCGGTCTCATGTGTGTTTCTGACTCCTCCTCTGCCTCCCAACTCACAGTGACTCTCCCTAGATCCCTTCCTCCTTCAGAAAAGGCTCCCCAGCATCCCCCTCTACTTCAGCTGCAGAATTCGATCAATGCGCCCTCCCCAATCCCTGCCAAATGTCTTAGCTTCCTTTCCTCTAGTCCCTGCTAATAATTTAATCGGACATGGCATCTGGGGGCACAAATGACAGCAAGGCTATTACAGCAAGTCTTTAAGAGAAAACCTGAAAGGACTGAGAAATGTGACGAAAATGAGAGGCAACCATGGCAGCGGGGAAAAAAGACATCTGGGCAGAGTTTTAAAGCAGCAGGCGCGCCCGGCCTTGAGCAAACAGGGAGCTGCGGTGACAGTTTTCTAACACAGGCGGAACGAGCGTCAGAGAAAGTGATCCATTCTCTGCTCATCAGCAAGTGCGGGGCAAGCAGGACCATCTGAGGTTTCCCCTGAGACAGCATCTGTCCCGTGGTTGAGCCGTGAGAGAAGAGGAGCTGCCAAGAGAGGCGAGGTCATTCTCATCCAAGAGGCTCACGATGAGATCACAATGGCCCGGGTCTGTCAGGGACAACACCCCGGCAGCATCTGGACCCCTCGGGTCTGAGCCCGTCCAGCTCTGCAGCGGGCCTCTGCTCACTGGGAAAACCTGCCTCCCGCACAGAGCAAGTGCTGGCTCATCACCGCTGTGTCACATCACTGCACACACGTCCTCACTCAGGCTGCACTGTGACCAGAAGGCCAATTTTACAGATGAAGAAACTGAGGCTTAAAGAAGGCTACCAGGACTTCCCTGGTGGATCAGGGGTTAGGAATCCACCTGCCAATGCAAGAGACTCAGGTTTGATCCCTGGTCTGGGAAGATCCCACATGCCACGGAGCAATTAAGCCCGTGCCCCACCACTCCGTGGCATGTGAGATCTTCCCAGCCAGCGCTCTGGAGCCAAGGAGCCTACTCAGGCAACTACTAAGCCCAAGTGCTGCAACGACTGACGCCTGCTTGCCTAGAGCCGATGCTCAGAAACAAGAGAAGCCACCGCAGTGAAAATCCCACACACTGCAACTAGAGAAAGCCTATATGCAGCAAGGAAGACCCAGTGCAGTCAAAAATAAATAAATACATCAAAATTAATTTTAAAAAAAGTTGATTCTCTCCCAAAAGTACCCACTCCAGTGCCCCATCTCCACCACCCTATGCCAGCCACCCTGGGAGTCCACCAGTGGCCCCTGGCAGTACAGACATCCTTCCCATGGCATCACCCACTCCAGCACAGGGCTTCCAGAGTACCTTTATAGCCACGAACCAGTGTGTGGCTTTAATATTCAGCAGCACGCCCCTCCGAGGGGCCCAGAGGCTACTGCGATCCAAGGAGCCCTCGTGCAGCCACAGCGGCCATCACAGCACCAGGGAACCCTGAGCAGATTTCTTTCCCGTCTGCTCTACAGAGCAATTCTAGGTGCGTCTGCTTTCTCAGCTTTTGCCTTCTGGAGTCTGAGAGATGGCTGAAACGGTGTCTATCCCAGACGCGGGAGAAGTATTTATTTTATTTATTTGTATCTGACAGCCCTGGCTCTTTGTTGCTATGTGCAGGCTTTCTCTAGCTGCAGGGACTGGCGGCTCCTCTCCAGCTGTGGTGCGAAAGCCTCTCCCTGCAGAGGCTTCTCTCGGTGCAGGGCACAGGCTCCAGGCACAGGGGGCTTCAGTAGCCGTGGCTCCCGGGCTCTAGAGCACAGGCTCGATCGTTGTGGCACCGGGCTTAGTAGCCTCGAGGCATGTGGGATCTTTCCGGACCAGGGATCCAATTCATGTCTCCTGCACGGGCAGGTTGGTTCTTCACCGCTGGACCCCCAGGAGAAGTACTGGCTTGGCCAAAGGGTCTTTCAGGTTTTTGTGTAACATCGCACATATGAGCTCTTGGCCAGCCCAGTATTTCCCTCTGCGCTTTGCTGCTGGATCAGCGCCTTGGAGTCACTCCTGGGCCCACATCCTGAGGTTCTCCTGGAGCCTCACCCACTCAGTTGGTTTGGCTGAGACCCACCGGGCCACTCCAGACCTGGGTCTTCAGAACTGAACACGCACCTCACCCACTTTAAAGAGCCAGCGAGAATAAGCACAGAAGCAGCACCCACAAGCAGGCCGGCAGTAACCAGCTCAGGACTGAGTATCACAGCTGCGCCCACGGCGGGGAAGAGCACCATGGAGGCGGAGCGCGGCCAGGCGGGCTTGTGAGCCGCACAGACCCGGCAGAGGGAGGGAGGGAAGGTTTTCCTGCTATTCCTGACGCCAGGCCTGGGGTCAAGTGAACGGAACTCATCCCTTCTCAGTGGAGAAGCCGGGTGCCAGCCACACATGGATGTTTGCTGGTATCTCAATGTTCCGTGCAGCTTCCCCCTGCTCCGTGGAGCCTAAGAGGGGAAAGAAATGGGAAGGAACCAGAGGGCAGGCAGTGCTGCACTCTGAAGAGGAGGCAGCTTGCAGAGCACTCTCTCCCGGCTGCTGTTTCCAAGTCAGAGTATAGCAGGCGTGGGGAAAGCGGGGTACGACTGGCTCCTGGAGGTCTGACCGCATGGTCCTGCCTGTGACGGTGACGGTCACGTGCCAAGCAGACGTGCGCGCATCAACACTCCCCGATGGACTCAGCCAAGACACGCAGGCTGTTACCCACTAGTCAGCTCTTAGCTGCTTTTCCAGAAGATGTGCTCCTTCCGAAGGACCTGTTCTCCAGGGGCCCACCTTTAGTGGCCTTGTTGCTGTAAGGACCAGGCTCCACCCACCGTAATCCACAGCACACATGTGGATGTAGAGGGATGGTGAGAAGGCTGCAGAAAGTTCTCTGTGTAGAGCTAACTGGCACTGGCATTTAACCAGCAACCCAAGCCACCTTGTGCCCACTGTGGTTCAAGAAGCTCAGTTCCTGAGATTGTTACCCAGCTCTGGACACGTGGAAACCAAACATTGAGGGAAACTAGTCAGTTACCTTCATGGAGCCCATAGCTTGGAAAGTCACAGCGAGTCTGGAAGGGGTCAGCGCCGCCAGCATCGCATTGAATCTCGCACTCTTGTCCTTAATGGGGGAGTGGTACTGCCCATCTGGAGCCACAGAACCGAACCTGCGGTGTGGGGGGGTGGAAAGGAGAGGTGGGGTGAGCGTAGGAGGAGGACATCAAGCCTGGAAATGAAGGCAGGTGGCTCCCACAGGCACACGCAGGGAAGTCACGCAGGGCTCCCCGTCCTGCAACCTCCCTCCCAAGACAGTAGCCTGAGGGGCAGGACAAGCGCCCCCCCAGGAGACGCTGAGAGAGGCTGAGTCATGGAAAGTAAGAGCCGATATCCTGCCACTACCATCTGCGGCTCAGTGGTGCCCCAGACACAGAGGCATGAGGACTGCCATCATTAACCCAACTCTGGAGCCTGGCAGTCCATCCACAATACACCATAAACTTCATCCTTTTAAACTGCTCAATGGTCTTTAGTATATTCACAAAGTTGCACAACCATGACTACTATTCGGTTCCTAAACACCTCATCGCCCCAAAAGAAACCCCATGCCATTAGCACTCACATCCCAGATTCCCTACCCTTTAGGGCCTGGCGGCTATTCACCTATTCTCTAACTCTCTGGATCTGTCAATTCTGGACGTTTCACGTAAGCAGCGTCACACAACGTGTGCTCTTTGTGTCTGGCTTCTTTCACCTGACACACTTTTCTCAAGGTTCGCACGTGTCTTCACATGGATCGGTGGTTGTTGTTCAGTCACCAGCTGAGCAACAGATCTGTGTCTGACTCTGTGCCCCATGGACCGCAGCCTCCAGGCCTCTGTCTCGCTCCCCATTTCCCGCAGTTTGCCCGAGTATCAGTGCTTCATTCCTTTTAAGGCCAAATGATATTCCTTTGTACGGGTATACCTTAGGTTGCTTATCCATTCATCGGTTGATGGATATTTCTGTTGTTGCCACTCTTTTGGCTGTTATGAATAACTGTTATGAACATCCGTATACAAGTTTTTTTGTGGATATATTTTCAGTTCTCTTGTGGACAATGTTTTCATACAGACCAAGCAGTAGAATTGGTAAGTGCCATGAAGACGTTAACTTTTGAAATTGTACTTATTTATTTATTTTTGGCTGCACTGGGTCTTCACCGCTATACGCAGGCTTCCTCTAGTTGCGACAGGCAGGGCTCCTCTCTGGCTGTGGCGCACAGGCTTCTCACTGCAGTGGCTTCTCCTGTTGCAGAGCACAGGGTCGAGAGTGAGGGCTCAGCAGTTGTGGCACATGGGCTCCGTTGCCCCGTGGCATGTGGGATCTTCCCGGACCAAGGATCGAACCCGTGTCCCCTGAATTGGCAGGCAGATTCTTTACCACTAGGCTACCGGGAAGTCTGACTTTAAACTTTTGAAGAGCTGACAAGCTCTTTTCCCAATTGACAACACCGGTTTACATCCCCACCAGCAATAGATGAGGGCTCGAATTTCTCTAAATCTTTGCCAACACTTGTTATCATCTGTCTCTTTTATTATAGCCATGAAGTGAGTACAAAATGGTACTTCACTGTGGTTTTTTAACTGGCATTTCCTCGCTGACACTGATGTTGAACATCGTTACATGTACTCATTAGCCTTCTTCTGTATCTTCTTTGGATAAATGTCCATTCCTATTTCTGCCCATTTTCTAGTTGGGTCATTTGTCTTTTTATAGTTGAGCTGTAATGTGGTTCCTTTTATAGTCTGGATATTAGGTTCTTATACATGATTCACAAATCTTCTCTGCCACTCTGTGGATGTCTTTTCACTCTCTTCATAGCGTCCTTTGCTGCACAAGGTTTTCAAATTTGGATGAAGTCCAGGGTATCTATTTTTGCTTTGGTTCTTTGTGCTCTTGCTGTCAAATCTCAGAAATCATTGCCTAAACAAGGTCACAAAGATTTACACCTATGTTTTCTCTTATGAGTTTTATGGGTTTAGCTCTTATATTTAGAGCTGTGATCCACCTTCTGTTAATTTTTGTACATCGTATGCAATAAAGGTCCAAGTTCATGTATTTGCATATGGATATCCAGTTGTTCCAGCACCATTTGTTGAGAAGACCTTTCTTTCCCCATTAAATTATCTTGTCACCCTTGCTAAATATCAACTGACTATAAACACTAGAATTTCTCTCTAGATCCTCTATTCTGTTCCATTCTCCATCCATCTAGCCTTATACCAGCACCACAGTGACCTGACAACTTTAGGTTTGTAGTAATTTTTCAAATCAGGAATGGGAGTCCTCCTGCTCTGTTTTCCATTATCCAGATTATTTTGGCTACTCTTGAGTGTCTTGCATCTCCATCTGAATTTTAGGACCAGCTTCTCCATTCCTTCAAAAAAAAAAGCAACTGAAGTTTTGATAAGGGTTTCAACGGATCTGTACATCTATTTACAAGCCCATTTTTGATCAAGTGATAAACCAACACCCCCAAGTGTGTTGCCTCTGCTGTTTCGTAGTATTTGGGGGGCTATACCAATGGAATAGTTTTCAATCAAATCTTACCAAAGAATATTCTATACACTCTCATACCTTCTACAGACCTTGGAGCCCCCTATCATTTTTCTTTCTGATTGAATGTGACTTTCTAATCTCTAGTGCATTGGATAAATGCTAAACCAGTTGGATGAGGTTCTGATAGAGGACTGTCCAATCCACTAAGATCCCATTTGGGTGAGTAAGAGAGAGGGCACACCACATCTACAGCTTCTCTTGCCTCTTCCCCATCTCTGAGAGTGGAGTGATACTGGTAAGCGACAGGAAGCATGCAGGGAAGGCTGGTGGTCCTCAGATCTGCTGGCATGGGCACTGGTTGTTTCTGAGGGGCCTGGGGGCTTCATCACCTACTGGGATACCTACAAAATGCTTTTGTTGCCCACATTTTGTGCGTGTGTGCTGAGTCACTCAGTCGTATCCATCTCTTTATAATCCCAGGGACTGTGTCCCGCCAGGCTCCTCTGTCCATGGGATTCTCCAGGCAAGAATACTGGAGTGGGTTGCCATTTCGTCCTCCAGGGTATCCTTTTCACGAAGGGATTGAATCGGGTCACCTGTGGTGCAGGCAGATTCTTTACTGTCTGAGATACAAGGGAAGCCCCTGTTTCCATTTTATTTCCTACTAATTCACAAGGGGAAAAAAGTTAACAAACCGAATTTGGTTCATTTTAAGTTTGTTTCACCCATTAGTTTATTTAAACTTTTTATATCTATGACATATATTTGCTGGCAAGAACTTGAAGACAACAGAAAAGAGTAAAATGTTCAAGGAAAATCTATAGGAAAGCACGGAGCAAGACTGATGGCTTGCCTTTTCACAGATTTAAATATCACTGTAGTTCAGGATTGTTATTGGATTCATGAAAAGATGCTGAGAAAAGTAAAAGTAATTGGTGTTTCTCAGCCTGCATTAAGGAGAAGGCAATGGCACCCCACTCCAGTACTCTTGCCTGGAAAATCCCATGGATGGAGGAGCCTGGTAGGCTGCAGTCCATGGGGTCGCTAAGAGTCGGACACGACTGAGCGACTTCACTTTCACTTTTCACTTTCATGCATTGGAGGAGGAAATGGCAACCCACTCCAGTGTTCTTGCCTGGAGAATCCCAGGGATGGAGGAGCCTGTTGAGCTGCCGTCTATGGGGTCGCACAGAGTCGGACACGACTGAAGCGACTTAGCAGCAGCAGCCTGCTTAAGCATTGTGAACTCCTGGGCTCCACACCTGGAATGCACCTGTGGAAGTGCATTCACCTCAATGGAATGCACCTTGATCTCACTGAGGGATGCTGGGAAACGACACTAAACACTTGTGACACTGGGCTTCCCTGGTGGCTCAGTGGTAAAAAAAAATCTGCCTGCCAAGCAGGAGATGTGAGTTCAATCCCTGGGTCAAGAAGATGCCCTGGAGAAGGAAATGGCAACCCACTCCAGTATTCTTGTGTGGAAAATCCCACGGACAGAGGATCCTGACAAGCTACAGTCCATGGGGCCCCAAAAGAACTGGATACAACTTAGCAACTAAACAACAACAACTTAAGACATTATTCACCCAATCAGTTCAGTTCAGTTGCTCAGTCGTGTCTGACTCTTTGCGACCCCATGAACTGCAGCACGCCAGGCCTCCCTGTCCATCACCAACTCCCAGAGTCTACCCAAACCCATGTCCATCGAGTCGGTGATGCCATCCAGCCATCTCATCCTCCGTTGTCCCCTTCTCCTCCTGCCCTCAAAG
>NW_011495064.1:2289874-2304413 GCF_000754665.1 Bison bison bison
ATCCAGCCATCTCATCCTCCGTTGTCCCCTTCTCCTCCTGCCCTCAATCTTTCCCAGCATCAGGGTCTTTTCCAATGAGTCAGCTCTTCGCATCAGGTGGCCAAAGTATTGGAGTTTCAGCTTCAACATCAGTCCTTCAAATGAACACCCAGGACTGATCTCCTTTACGATGGACTGGTTGGATCTCCTTGCAGTCCAAGGGACTCTCAAGAGTCTTCTCCAACACCACAATTCAAAAGCATCAATTCTTTGGCGGTCAGCTTTCTTTATAGTCCAATTCTCACATCCATATATGACCACTGGAAAAACCACAGTCTTGACTAGACAGACCTTTGTTGACAGAGTAATGTCTCTGCTTTTTAATACGCTGTCTAGGGTGGTCATAACTTTCCTTCCAAGGAGTGTCTTTTAATTTCATGGCTGCAATCACCATCTGCAGTGACTTTGGAGCCAAAAAAAAATAAAGTCAGCCACTGTTCCCACTGTTTCCCCATCTATTTCCCATGAAGTGATGGGACCAGATGCCATGATCTTAGTTTTCTGAATGTTGAGCTTTAAGCCAACTTTTTCAGTCTCCTCTTTCACTTTCATCAAGAGGGTCTTTAGTTCTTCTTCACTTTCTGCCATAAGGGTGGTGTCATCTGCATATCTGAGGTTATTGATATTTCTCCCAGCAATCTTGATTCCAGCTTGTGCTTCATCCAGCCCAGCATTTCTCATGATGTACTCTGCATATAAGTTAAATAAGCAGGGTGACAATATACAGCCTTGATGTACTCCTTTTCCTATTTGGAACCAGTCTGTTGTTCCATGTCCAGTTCTAACTGTTGCTTCCTGACCTGCATACAGGTTTCTCAAGAGGCAGGTCAGGTGGTCTGGTATTCCCATCCCTTTCAGAATTTTCCACAGTACTGGTTATAATAGCCTCCAAAGCTGAAAGAGGGTACCTTACCTCCTGCCATCCACAAAGGAAGCAATAACACTGTTTTATGATAACCAAAAAAAAAAATTAAGGGAAATAATCTAAATACCCAACAATAAGGGACTGATTATATAACTTACAGATAATTTATTTAACAGCTTATGATGGCAATATTAAAAATGATAATGCCTATGTGTATTTCAGGCTTCCCTGGTAGCTCAGACAGTAAAGAATCTGTCCACAATGCAGGAGACCCAGGTTCAATCCCTGGGTCGGGAAGATCCCCTGAAGAAGGAAATGGCAACCCACTCCAATATCCTTGCCTGGAGAATTCCATAGACAGAGGAGCCTGACAGGCTACAGTCTATGGGGGTCTCAAAGAATCAGACACAACTGAGCAACTAACATTTTCTATGTGTATTTATTGTTGCATAGAAACTTTGGACATATTTTGTTAAACAGAAACTACAAGTTATAAAAAAAAATAGAATTTCTAAGTGGATCTCATTCAGTAAAAATCAAACATCTCTCTCTCTCTTTAGTATCTACTCATAGAGAAAAGTCTAAAATGTTAAACACAAAAGTGTAATAAACATTGTGGATAGATGATCAAACCAGTCAATCCTAAAGGAAATCAACTCTGAATATTCACTGGAAGGACGGATACTGAAGCTGAAGCTCCAATACTTTGGCCACCTGATGCAAAGAGCTGACTCATTGGAAAAGACCCTGATGCTGGGAAAGACTGAGGACAGGAGGAAAAGGGGATGACCAATGAAATGGTTGGATGGTATCATTGACTCAACGGACATGAGTTTGCACAAACTCCCAGAGATAGTGAAGGAGGGTGAAACTGGCGTCCTGTAGTCCATGGGGCTGCAAAGAGTTGGACACAACTTAGCGACTGGACAACAACATCAAAGGTGATAGTACTGGGGATAATTTTAGATTTCCTTTTATTTGTTTATCCACCTTTCCTGACTGGTAAAACTGTAAACGTGGCTACAAGAAGACAGCTGGGCGTACAGCCCATGAGACCTAGGAACCAGGCCTGGGAGGCAAGGAGCTCACAGCTGCAGCACGTCTGAGTTAAGGAGGCAGCTACTCACTTATCCAGCAGGTTCTCCCTTGGTATCCGAACACTGTCAAATCTCAGAATCCCGTTATCCACACCATGTAGACCTAGAGAGAACAGACAGGAAATGGAGCTGCAGGTGGGACAAGCTTATGAGCATCAGAAATACTGTCCCATGGGACTTCCCTGGTGGTCCAGTGGCTAAGAGTCTGCACTCCCAACGCAGGAGGCTCGGGTGTGATCCCTGCTCAGAGAGCTAGATCCAGCTTGCCACAACTAAGGGTTTGCATGTTGCTTTTGCTGCTCAGTCAGGAAGTTGTGTCCAACTCTGCGACCCCATGGACTGCAGCACGCCAGGCTTCCCTGTCCTCCAGTACCTTCTGGAGTTTGCTCAAGTAGAGGTTGTATGCTACAGCTAAAAGAGCCCACACGCTGTGACTAAGACCTGCTGCAGCCAAATATACAAACACATTTCTTAAAAAAATACACACCAAGACATTTTTCAAAACAGTTATACCATCGCTGCCACTTTCTAGGTTGGACATCACTGAAACGCAAAGCCCTTCTTCCACTTCCAGAATCGTGGCTGCTTTCTTATCTGGGGTGAAGATGCCATCTGCTTGTTTCCACGCAGCGCGGTGCCTGTCTGTCCAGCTGCCTCCTCACTAATGAGAACGGAGGAGGAAGTGCTGGACTTTCTAGGGCTCAGCCGGGGCCACAGCTGTCTGCCTGGGCAGTTGCTGAGGCTGGAAAAGGGGAGAATTCCAGGCAGCCGAGAGAACATCTGACTGAACATACAGAAGCAGCAAAGCTCATTCAGCCCTGCCAGTGACCCCAAACTCAATTTCTCCTCCTTCCCAATGCTTCCTCCTCCGAACACAGGGTGAATTTGCAATAGCAAAGGCCTAAAAGACACTGGAAAACGGCCAGAGGGACAGCAGCGGGTGGGCAGAGTGGTCCCTTCAAAACCAGTCTCTTCTGCCTTCACTGCTTTGGTGAGTTAGGCTAGACTCAGGTGGGGAAAAGTGGAAACAGTGACAGATTTCGTTTTCTGGGGCTCCAAAATCACTGTAGACAGTGATGCAGCCATGAAATTAAAAGATGCTTGCTCCTTGGAAGAAAAGCTATGATAAATCTAGACAGTATATTAAAAAGTAGAGACATCACTTTGCCAACAAAGGTCTGTAGAGTCAAAGCTATGGTTTTTCCAGTAGTCATTAACAGATGTGAAAGTTGAACCATAAAGATGGTTAAGTGCTGAAAAACTGATACTTTTGAACCGCAGTGCTTGAGAAGATTCTTGAGTCTCTTGGACAGCAAGATCAAACCAGTAAATCCTAAAGGAAATCAATCCTGAATATTCATTGGAAGGACTGATGCTGAAGCTGAAGCTACAGTACTTTGACCACCTGATGGGAAGCGCTGGTTCTTTGGAAAAGATACTGTGCTGGGAAAGATTGAGGGCAGGGAGAGAAGGAGGCGATAGAGGATGAGATGGTTGGATGGCATCACTGATTCAATGGACATGAGTGTGAATAAACTGCGGGAGATGGTGAAGGACAGGGAAGCCTGGTGTGCTACAGTTCACGGGGTCACAGAGAGTAGAACATGACTTAGAGACTGAACACCAAGAGCTGGTAGGGTCGGGTGGGGAGGAGGCAGGAAGTGCAAAGGAGGGTGGAAGAAGGGTCACCCTCAAACTCACCTTCTTTATGCATCATATCAACGACTGTCACTCCTGGGTACAAGCTTCCATTTTCATCTCGGACAGGAACGATGAAGCAGTGGGGCCCTAAGGACGGTGAAAAGACACTTTACTAAAGTCTCTAAAGATGTGAGCAAGGCTTTCCTAATTTCCAGTGTGCAATTATGTTGATTCTGAAATTCATCCTGTTGTATGACTGTGCACTGCCCATAATAGTGTACAGTGTTAAAGGTAACGATAAATTGTTTCATCATGTATATTTAGGAGACCAAGTGCTGAATTTTTTAAAAGGCAAATAACTCAATTTCTTATGTAGCGGTGCCACACTGCATGTGGGATCTTAGTACCCCAATCTGCAGTGGAAGCACAGAGTCTTAACCACTGGACTGACAGGGCTAAGTTCCAGTGTGAATTTTTTACAAGATAAAAACAGCCCTTGGAAGGGGAAGGATTCTGTAAAGCACTCATGGGAGAACAGTGCTAATAAAGAGAAACGGCCTAGGATTCTGTGTTGGTGACAAACCTTGAGATCTTCCGTTTATGATGAGCTGGGCAAAGACTGCTGCATAATTCCCGTACATCGCATTTCCAATGTACATCTTCTCAGCGTTTTTACACGGTGTGTCAATGACAAACTCCTGCACAGAAACACCAAAGCAACAGAGTTTTCTTCCTTACGGTTCCTTTCAACCCCTGGGCTCAGTGCAATGAACACCATGAAACAGATTCACGTTGCATAGCTGCGCCCACTTAGGCGACCTCAAGAAAAGGTGTAGGTGACCCAAAATCGTTTAGTTCACCCTCACGTTCCTTCCCTTCTTGCTGGCTGCTCTTCTTTGTCAGGTTGGACTAGCACGTGTCACATTCGTCCGAGCCTGTGGCTTACACGTACGAATCCTTCTTCAGTGAGCTTCTTTCTCTCGAGGCTGCTCCACACTGAGGTGACTTTTAAATAGCCCAGCACCCAAACCCCTAACAGCCCTGGTGATCTGTATTCAGCTCTCACCACAGCCCTCGCTCCCAAACACTCCACCTGCAGGTCTCACAAGAAACGATGGCGTACCCAGCGATCTGGGGCCCAGTTCGATGAGCCATGCCTGTGCATTTCATCTGCTGGACACTGTCCCTCCTGGGGCAATGGCATGGTTCCTCAGGTCCTCCATGATGCTGGGCCGCAGGCACTCCTGCATCTAAGGTATGAGTCATCGTCTGAACAGCAACTAACCAAAGGTTAAACACGTCGGGGCAGGGGTGCTAAGTCACTTCAGTCGTGTCCACCTCTTTGCAACCCTATGGACTTAGCCCGTCAGTCTCCTCTGTCCATGGGATTCTCCAGGCAAGAATACTGGAGTGGGTTCCCATGCCCTCCGCCAGAGCATCCTCCCAACCCAGGCATTGAACCCATATCCCTGATGTCTCCTGCGTTGGCAGGTGGTTTCTTTACCACTAGCGCCACCTGGGAAGCCCTTAAATGTGTACATCTGAACACAAACAAGACTAATAAACAACTGTGACCTAGTCCCACGATTGCTTAGAATCTCATCCCAGACAATTTTGATTTTTATAAAAAGAAATATCTCATTTAAGCCTTGGGGTGACTGTTTCAAAATCTCTCTCCATGTTCTTGATCAATGAATATGATAATGAAAGGTTCCCTCAAAACTCATGTGAGTAAGCCCTTAAACCAAAAAGCATGTGTCAACAATTCTCCATCTTATAAGGGAATGAATCTTAGAACACACCATCTAGCTTGTCTCCAAAATATGACCATGGAGTCTAGCTCAAAACAGTCTGAAGTTAACACTGGTCAGGAAAAAGCAGGAGGGAAATAATTAGCTTTTTGTTTTCAGTCTCTGCTCAAAATTCTGCCTCGTTTTTTCTTCCTCTCCAGGAACCAGAACAGGATCACCATGGAAACACCTCTCTTCCCTTCTTGGTCCTCTCTCATGCGGCTTGCTACCTGGGATACCCTTCAGCCTCTTGTTAAGGAGAGACAGACCATAACTGCCAAGTCTGCATCCTGGGTGCCTGGAACAGGTCGAAGAATCCAGGGAGTAGGGGGAAGGAAAGGGGAAGCGGGGTGGGGCATGATGGCAAAAAAACAGAACCGCAAATTTAATCGAAGCTGACAATATCAAATATGTGGCTGAACCAAACCAACAAGCTATTGATCGTGTAAAGATCATCTCGGATTTCAGATTTTCAAGTATATGGACTGCACTTTCCCTCTGGCCAAGAAATACAGTCTTGGAGCCCAAGAAAACATTCTCTGACACATGTGCACACAGGGAAACTTTTAACATAGGCAAGGGCTTTTCAGAAACATAAATGGATGAGCTGATCATTTTTAAGTCTCTGGAGGCTGCTGCCCTTGTCTCATCGGGCCAGCCAGGAACTTCTTAAAGAAAGGAGTTTTTATGAGGCTGGTGGGTGCAGTAACACACAACACGTGGTGAGGGGATGCATTAAATAGCACCCCACGGGTGGGAAGGGAAGTAGCAGAGAAAGGCTAACCTGGCAGAAAAGATCTGGTAGTGTGGGGAGGAGACAGGAGGCCATTCGTCCCCATCAACATTTGATCCTCTCTGAGAAAGGAGTTCTGTCACTTCTGGCAAAAAGACTTGATTTGGAAAGTCTGCCTCAGCCAAAACGCTGGCGTTTAAAGCTGGATCTAAATAATGCACACCATGTGTGTTGGTTCCTATTATAATTAGTCGTTGAAGACTGACAAAACAGTCAGTCCTATAAACACTCATGGCTTTGGCCAGAGAGCTCTTAAAGCCTCATTTATTTTTGTGATTTTGCATAAAGTGTAAAACTCTCTCTTACCTCAAAGCCTTCCATGCCGCTACTCAACCTACCATCCAAAAATAAAAATAAAACAGCCAACCCACAGGAACGAATAACAAAAAAACTGAAGACATTAAAACTGCTCCGGAGGGAGAGAGAGCTCATTTGATATGCTCGAACATTTGAAAAGGGAAATGAAGGGGAAAACACAGAAATCAACGAAGGGGAAAGCCGTTCTCGGCTAAGCAGCCCTCAGCGGCCTGAGTCTATGATACGCTTATTCCCTCCCTCACTCCCCCGGGAGGCAGCAAGTTCACCAGAGTCTTCTCATCATTACGATCTCAACTTTGCAACTCCCCTGCAGAGAGTGGCAGCTGCCAAAGCACACCAGGTAGCTAAATCATTTATGCTGTTTGGGGAAAACAGGACCAACACAGGGAAACCATTTTTGTGCAAAAAAATAATTATAAGAAGAAAACAAATAAATAAGAATTGTGGCTGGGTTTTTTTCCCTTAAAGGACAGCAAGGTGACCTCAATACTACAGTTTTGGGAGAAAAAAAAATGGGGCAGGCAGAACCCTATGATGTTTGGTCAATCTGCCATGTTTGACAGGAAAGCTAAGCTCTTAAGGGCAATCTCCTTGAACCTGAGATTCACTTATTAACTTCATAGCCATAGTTTCTCCGCCTGAAAAATAAGGACAAAAATATGTTCCTATAAGATTATAGAACATTTAACCCAATGTTGCACTGCAGAGTGCTTGGCCTGGTGCCTAGCACACACGCAGTAGCTTAATTATTACATCTATGGGATTGTTGCTGTAGGAGAATGATACAACTCTTTTCGACCCTATGGATCATAGCCCTGTCAGGCGAGTCCATGGGGATTCTCCAGGCAAGAATACTGGAGTGGGTTGCCATGCCCTCCTCCAGGGGATCTTCCCAACCCAGGGGTCCAACCCGCATTTCTTACGTCTCCTGCACTGGCAGGCAAGTTCTTTACCACTAGCCCCACCTGGGGAGCAGATGAATGTGGTAGTATACTATACAGAGAGAGTTTGAGGCAGAGCCTGGCACAGAGCGACCATTCAATAGGCGACAGTCCTTATTCTGGCCCTTATTGTGACCTTAGACATCACTGGCTACTGCAGAGAACTAGCATTGGGGCCAGAGACAAGGCAGGACATCCTCTCACACAACCCTCACCTGCATGTGTCATTCTAAATGTTGACCGCCTCCAGCTAGCGTTCTTGGGTCAGAAAACCCTAGGAACAGAACTCCAGATTCCAAAGGACAACAGCCAAAATGAAGAAAAGGCTGAGTCACCACATGCTCAGGCAAATGGCCACACCCACAAGCACATGGCCACACCCATAGCACATGGCCACACCCACAGCACATGGCCACATTCATAGCTTATGGCCACACCCACAGCACATGGCCAAACCCACAGCACATGGCCACACCCACAGCACATGGCCACATACATATCTTATGGCCACACAGCTTGCACACTCATTCACACACACATTTCTAGAAAAAAACTGCAAAATGTATTTATCCCTTTCTGGTTTTTAGGAATACCTAATATCAAACAAGAAACTAGAAAGGAGAATGAAATAAGTAGATCGTTGCTTTCTTTATTTGAGGACAGGAAGTAGGAGCTAAAGAGATGGGGGGTAGGATTTATAGAACAGGATTTTTGCTGTTACCCATTCATAGAGAGCTATAGATTTAGAGGGTCTTACCAACATTTTGGAGTTTATCCCATACAATAGGGCTTCCCTGGTGGCTTAGAGGTAAAGAATCCGCCTTCCAAGCAGGAGAGACAGGTTTGATCCCTGAGTCAGAAAGATCCCCTAGAGAAGGAAATGGCAGCCCACTCCAGGTATCCTTGCCTGGAAAATCCCACAGACAGAGGAGCCTGACAGGCTACAGTCCATGGGGCCACAAAAGAGTCAGACACGACTGAGTAAGTAAACAACAACAACCCGTGTAATAAAGTCAGATTGTTTTGTCAAATCTTATTTTGGTTGCCTTGTGGATTTTTGTCCATATACAGTTAAAGATGGAGAAGGCAATGGCAACCCACTCCAGTATTCTTGCCTGGAAAATCCCATGGATGGAGGAGCTTGGAAGGCTGCAGTCCATGGGGTCGCTAAGAGTCAGACACGACTGAGTGACTTCACTCTCACTTTTCACTTTCCTGCACTGGAGAAGGAAATGGCAGCCCACTCCAGTGTTCTTGCCTGGAGAATCCCATGGACGGAGGAGCCTGGTGGGCTGCCGTCTATGGGGTTGCACAGAGTTGGACACAACTGAAGCGACTTAGCAGCAGCAGTTAAAGATATTGCATCATGCTGAGACAGACCTGGGACCTGCGACCCTTTGCTGCAATGCTTGCACCTGTCTACACCTCTCCTCAAACAACACAGTATATAAAGATACAATACTGGACTAAAAATAACTGCGTGCATGCTCAGTTGGGGCAAAATTATAGAGAAAACATACAAAGAGACCAAAAAACCCAACTGCCAATTTTGAAGAGCCTGGAGAAAAAGCAGGGTGTCGAGAGCAAAAACAGGATACTGAGCTACCCCCTGCACACAACACCACCTCAGGGGTGGGCAAACCATCTAAGCCATCCCTCTGGCCTGACCCCTTGACACACCCGTATACTCACCCCATGTAAGGGATCGGCTCACCCCCCACTCAGGGAGTGAGCAAGCAAGAGAACCTGATGCTTGTTCTCACCTCCCCCTGCTGCAGCAGGGGCCCCAGGAGAGCCTTGCCTGAATTTCTTGTCTGGCCTCTGATCAGCTTCTACTGAATGGGGAAGGTCAAGAAGCCTGGTTGGTATCAATGCCAGCACCAAGGACTCGGCTCCCGGAAGGAGGTACAGCGCACACAGTGCCCTCCTGCCCCACGGGGTGACGCGCCCACAGAGACCTCTTATACCCATGTATCTGCTGCAGTTCGGAAGAACCACAAGATGGTGGAGGTCCTGCTCCCACCAAGTTTCCCCAAAGCATTAAGTTAATAAGTGCACCTCAAATGTCTCAGCAGTGTCCTCCCAAGGTAGGTGCTGTGCAAGTGTTGGCATTAGACTCAGGGAGGCTGAGCACACACCCACCTCCACTGAAACTCGGACACTTCCGAATCCGAGCACCTCTGGCTAGAGAGCCCACACGGTGTGGGCGGACACGGCCTCGGGAGGAAGCGGAGGGAGGGTCTGCTGGGTTCAAGTCTTCTGCCCACAGGACTGCAGAACCACACGAAGAATCCTCACCTGTGCGGAGAAGTCAAAGGTGGCTTCGGTCTGGATCGCTCTGACGTTGCTCCCGTGGCCCCTCTCAGTCATTGCAAACATCCCCGTGTATTTCTGCTCCTGGAGTTGACCGGGTTAGAAGGGAATCAGCTAGTCAAACGGCTGCTCTAACTGCCGACCTCTCAGATCATTATCTCAGAGGACAGGATGGCTGGATGGCATCACTGACTCAATGGACATGAGTTTGAACAAACTCCATGAGATGGTGAAGGACAGGGAAGCCTGGCATGCTGCAGTCCATGGGGTTACAAAGAGTTGGACAGGACTAAGCGACTCAACAACTGAACAACAGATCATTAAGAACATCAGCGAGAGAGGGAGTAGTGAGTTGGAGATATTATAAAAATTCAGTCTGGTGACAACCAGGGCGATAACAATATGACAGACCTGTGCAATCTAAAAAAGGGAGTCTTAGGATTCTCATTTCAAACAAAGCTCTGGATGACACTAATTCTATATTTTATTTTCTTTTTCTGCAAACACACACACACCCCTAGCTACTGTGACATTTTGCTACCCACTCCAGTATTCTGGTCTGGAGAATTCCATGGACTGTATGGTCCACGGGTCAGAAAGAGTAGGACACAACTGAGCGACTTTCATTTTCATTTTCATAGAAACTATCTAGGGTGGTCCATGCCATACCTGGAGAGGCTGAAGCCACTGAGTTACGTGTGCTGGGCCTCCAAGACTTCTGATGGCCCCACCGAACAGCCAGTAAATTATTCCACACTGGAAACAAGCACAGGACAGATCATTGTTAGAAACAGTCAACAACTTAATGACGACCGAACCCACTGGGCAAAAGCATTCAAGGAACACCGATCAGCTCATCAAGCTCTACCTTCGCCCCACAAGCAGCAAGGCATCCACGCCCTCCCCTTCGCGGCCTGTCCAGCCCCAGTCCCCCTGGGCAGGCACGGCTCTCAGTTCCCCTTTGTGCAGAGGTCACCCCAGCAGCACAGCCCACCCATCCCCTATCCTCAGAGAAGCCTGGTGCACCCCATCACTCTGCCTTGTCTGAAAAAAGGGAAAGTGTTAGCCACTCAGTCATGTCTAACTCTTGGTAACCCTACAGACTGTAGGGTCCGTGGATTCTGTCCTCTGTCCGTGGGACTCTCCAAGCAAGAATACTGATGCCTTCCTCCAGGGGATCTTCCCGACCCAGGGAATATAACCCGGGTCTCCCTCACTGCAGGCAGATTCTCTACTATTTGAACCACCAGGAAAGCCCCTGCCTTGTCTGCTCAGGGTTTAATTTGGTGCCTTGTAGGTCAAAGATATGCAACAGTCTTTGTGCGCAACAGATCCCAGGTGCTGACTGCAGCCTGGAGAGTCCACGAGAAACAGTCTGCAAACAGGAAGGTGGATGGAAGAGGTCAGGCTACAGCATGAGCAGCCACTGGGCTCAGGTGAGGCAGGCCAGACTCACCCCCGCTCAGCGCCCCGCCAGCTGGGGACCCTGCACAATGACACAATGCCTGAGTTTCCCCATCTGACAAAAGCGGTGAATGGTGAGCCCCACCTACTGTGCCTCCCGCCTTCCAGGGTCTGAGCTCCACACACTCACTGCCTATCACGACCATCCCAGGAGGAAAGCACAATTCCCCTCACTTGATAATTGGCAATTCCCTCACCAGGCTTCCCTGGTGGCCAGTTAAAACTCTTCCCGCAATGCTGGAGACCCAGGTTCAATCCCTGAGTCGGGAAGATCCCCTGGAGAAGGGAATGGCTACCTACTCCAGCATTCTTGCCTGGAGAATTCCACGGACAGAGGAGCCTGGAGGGCTACAGTCCATGGAATCGCAAAGAGTCAGACATGATGAAGCAACTGACACTTTCACCTCCACTTCCTCACTTGACAGATGAGGACAGTGAGGTTCAGGAGAAGGAAGTGACCTGTCCACAGCTGCACCTGAGGAAGCACGTGGGGCTGGGGTTCAAGTCCAAGCTGCCTGACACCCAACAGCCCTTCGTAGCAAGGTTCAGTGAGAGGCAACTGCCAAGCACTTTGGTCAAGAGGAGGAGAAAGAAGAAAAGGAAGGGTGGCTTGAGCAGGGCCGTTTGATGGGAGCAGGGGACTGACTGCAAAGACAGAAGAGCTCAGGTGTTCAGACATTTGCTGTGCTTGCTGTTCAGCATCCCCATAGGAACACAGCCCCAGCTTTCCTCTTGGGAGCCCTCTTCCCCCAGATTCAGTCCAAGTGGCTCGTGGCCAATGTCAACCTCCAGTCCAGCTTTCAGATGAGCCTGGGACCCAGGACTGGCCAATCTGCCTAACATTGTGGCCAAGGGGATGCTTTGGGATGAATCTGTGATCTGGGTGGGTCCTATCAGACTGGCCACTGGACACAGGAGTCAGCTATTAGAGAAGAGAAACTCTATCTTTTATTGGAAGTAATGGAACTTGGAAGAAGGGAGGGTGGGGATTGCTCTTGCCATCAAAAGAGCTGGTGAAGGAAGCCAGTGCATGGGGGTCAAGAAGTTGAGAGATGAGAGGAACCAGGTCCCACACACCCACATCTGAAGTGAGTGGACCCTGGACTCTTCGAGTACAGCAGCCAATAGGTCCTTTTTTCTGGGGTCACTGCAATGGAATGCATCCCAGTGGACACAGTGACCCCAAGGAAGACCTTGCAGGTAAGTGGCAGAAACAGCATCTTCACATGCTCCCATCTGAGAACTGTCATCAGCCTCTGGTGGGGACCATACCCCGCACCACACGGGTGTAATCAGCCTTACGCTAACTTCCAAAAAGGCCACCTCATCAAGTCGAAGTGAACCACTTGACCAGCTGAAATGCTCTGACGTCACAACGGATGAATTTCACTAATTACATCTGACATATGAGGCGCTTTGCCTTTGGAGGCATCATCAAACGTCCTTGGAAGAGGCTGAACACCCTGATTTCTCAGTTCCCTGCTCCTTGGAATCACTGCCGACCCAGCAAACTGCTTTTCTAATTCCAACCCAGGAAAATGGAATCCATCCAAATAGCCCTTTTCCCCCCAAACCCTCTTGGAAATCAAGTTAAAGAAAAATATTTTTCTAAAACTAAATAGGTTGAATTTTCTGCCCTTAAGTCTCTTTGGCTGGTGGCTAATGCGTTCTTTATGTTGCATTGTTTTCCTAGGTTTCACATTTTTTCTTCCTCTTTAGAAAGACAGGAAATGAGTTGGCCATCTTTTGAAAGACTCCATTCACTAAACGCTATTAGTAGGAGCGCTGGGCTGGGTGAGTGAAACCTGCAGGCTTCTGGAAAACCACAGGAGCTGGGCTTCCCTGGTGGCTCAGTGGTAAAGAATCTGCCTGCCAATGCAGGAAACATAGGTTCAATCCCTGATCCAGGAAGATTCCACAGGGCGTAGGCAACTAAAGCCTGTGTGCAGTACTACTGAGCCTGTGCTCTGGGGCCCAGGAGCCGCAACGACTGAAGTTTGAGGACCCTAGAGCCTGTGCTCCGCACCTAGAGAAGCCGCCACAGTGAGAAGCCAGCACACCGCAACTAGAGGGTAATCCCCAACCACCGCAACTAGAGAAGGCCCTCACGGTGATATAGACCCAGCACAGTCAAAAATAAAAGAATGGTTTTAAAACTGCAGGAGTTAACTGAGGCATTACCTGCGAGACCCCGATCCACATGGTCTGTTCAAACACGGGCCTCTTCCCATGTGCTGACCAGCACATCGCCAAAGCCACAGTCCCCAACGAGCAGGGAATTTGACAGATGGGGAGGCCCTTGGGGGACTCTCACAGACAGCTCCCTGGCCCACTGTACTCTGAGCAGGGTGTGGCGCCCAGCCCGGCGGGCAGGCCCAGGTGCCTGGCCAGGGCGTGGTGGTCAGATCACAGTAAAGGGCACGAGAAGTGGAGGCGTTTGGGGAGGATTCTGGAGACAGAGCTGGTGGGTTAGACTCGGGAGGTGGGGGCAATGTGATACCTGGTCTTTGACCTGAGTCTTCAGATAGATGGAGGATCATCCACTGCAAGGGAGGAGGCTGCAGGAGAAGCCAGGGAGGAGGGGTGGATTCCTAAAACAGGGATGCTGAGCCAGAATGGAGCAGGGCGCGGAGCCGCCACGAGGAGCAGCACCAGCCGGCCCCGTGACAGGGCACCAGACCACTGCTGCCAACACGGCCGTGAGAGGCCTGCTCTGGCTGGACCCAGCCCCCTCAGGAGACAAGATGCAGAGAAAAGCTGGGGAAAGCAGCGGCAAGGAAATAAAACGGAAGCAGGAGGCAAGGGACACCCAAGGAGAACCCTAACTTTAAAGACATGCACAGCTTGTACTGCTTGTTTGAGAAAGACCCCTCTCTCCTTTCTCACTTCTCTGGAGGACCACAGACACAGCTCCAAGGTCAAGTGCAGGGGGTCATGAGCACAACAGGCCCAGGGAGGGCTGGTAGCAGCCTCCGGTGGCCACAGTTGGGAGCTGGGAACTACAGTCAGGACAGGCTGACAGGCCCAGGGATATGGTCTTCAGCAAGGCCCTTTAGCTCCCAAAGAGTAGCTAGAAGGAGAGCCGACCCCTGGGCAGGGAAAGCTGAATGGGCTGAGCCTGGGAACAAAGGTTGGTCCCTCCTCCACCCACTAGCTGAGCCACCATCTGGCAGCCCGTTTGGGGAAGGCCCACGTCAGAAGCTGCAGCCCCACCACCACCACCACTTACATAGCTCCTGCAACCTGCAAGGCATGGCCTGGAGCTCCTCCTGGGCACC
>NW_011495064.1:2304513-2306209 GCF_000754665.1 Bison bison bison
ATCGGCTTAAATCTGAACCAGCCAGTGATTGGGCATCAACACCAGCTAGCATCACCATCCTCACAGAAAACGAAGCTGCAGGAGTATGATGTGACTTCTAGGGCCGTGATGGAGACGTCTCAGAGTTGGGACATGAACCCTCATCATTCTGACCATCTCCCTGACACCACGGACCTGCCAGGTCTCTGATGTGTGCAAGAATCCAGGTCCTTCCTACATGATGGGCAGACAGAAGGCCCCCTAAAGAGACTTCAAGTGCATTCAGATTGTTTCCATTTCAAAAGCAGATGGGAGGAACTTACCTGGTGATCAAGTGGTTAAGACCCCATACTCCCAATAAAAGGGGTGGGTTGATCCCTGCTCAGGGAACTAGATCCCACATGCCACACAACTAAAGATTCCACGTGTCACAGCTAAGAACTGCCATAGTCAAATGAATAAGTATGTTTAAAAAAGAAAACAAAGAGTAGATGGGCTATACCAAGGCACTGCAAACGGTTTTTGAGACTACGGTCACCCCACAAAAGATAGTGCAACGGACTAAGTCGTTAGGTCTTCACCCAAAAACTCCTCTATTTGTTGCTGAATAGTCACTAAGTCATGTCCAACTCTTTGCAACCCCAGAGACTTACCCAAAAGGCTCCTTTAGTCCATGAGATTTTCCTGGCAAGAATATTGGAATGGGTTGTTATTTCTTCCTTCAGGGGATCTTCCTAATGCAGGGATGGAACCTACAACTCCTGCATTGGCTGGTGGATTCTTTACTGCCGAATCACCAGAGAAGCCCAGAATTCATATGCAGAAGCTTTAATCCCCAATGTGGTGTTAGGATATAGGACCTTGGGAACTAACTACATTTAAATGGGGTCTTTAGAATGGGGCCCTTATGATGGGATTAGTGCCCTTACAAGAAATACCAGAGTGCACACTCTCTCTCTCTGTCTCTCTCTTTTCTCTCTCTCTGTCTCCCCCATCCTGCTCCTGAAATGTGAGCACACACAGAGAAGGTGGCTGGCTGCCTATAAGCCAGAAAGAGGGCCCTAACCTGGAGCTGAATCAGCTGGAAGTTAGATCTTGGACTTCCCAGCCTCCAGAACCATGAGAAAATTAATTTCTGTTGTTTAAACCACTGGTTCTGTAGCTGTTTATCATGGCAGCCCACGCAAACCAAGATAGAGTGAGATGATTCAAACAAGGGGAAACAGGAGCCGTCATGGGGAAGAAGAAAAGGAAGCAGGTCTCGATGCTTTTGGCTGTAAGTTCATCCAGATTGCATCAGCCTGTTTGGCAGGAGACCTTGGGCCAGCTCCCAAGTCAGAGTGAGATTCAAAGCCCTCAGCAGAGAAGGTCTCTCTCTCTGGCAGCCCTCTCCATTTCCCCACGCCCTCACTGTGAGTCGCTGTCCAAGCAGCCCTTGGCTCAGCCAGCACTTGGCTGTGTGAGTACAACTGTGTTTGTCCGAAGCACTTACAGACACCTGGAGCTGCTGGATGATGCAGACTCGGAGGAAGAGAGAAAGGCGCTCAGGTCTACAGGGTGCAGATAACACTGATGAACTGATGTTCAGGTTGACGGCCACCTCAGGTGACCAGGAGAGCCACAGGGGCCTTGGGCTGGCAGTGAGATGTGGGGAGGTCGTGACCAACCCAGGACTCACTCACCCATTCTCCATGCACTGCATTCCCCTCACCGAAAT
>NW_011495064.1:2306309-2335487 GCF_000754665.1 Bison bison bison
CCTCACCGAAATCTCCCTCCATCACCAACAGGAAAGGCAGAAGGGCTGGACCAGGGGCACAACCTACACCCTCCGCTAACTGTCTAGGATGTCCGAGCACAAGGGAAAAAAGATTACCCTGTATGTAGCGCTTTCCTGGTGACTCAGCAGAAAAGAATCCTCCTGCCACTGTCTGCCACTGCAGGAGACCCAGGTTCAGTTCCTGGGTCAGGAAGATCCCCTGGAGAAGGGAATGGCAACCCACTCCAGTATCCTTGCCTGGAAAATCCCATGGACAGCGGAGTCTGGAAAGCTACAGTCCACGGGGTTGCAGAGTCAGACATGGCTTAGCAACTAAACAACAGCAACAAACAACTCATGTGCGGGAAAAGCAAACAGGGTTAATTGTCATTTTTTAAAGTCTTTATTGATTTGTTACAATATTGTTTTTATGTTTTGTTTTTTTGGGCCATGAGGCATGTAGCATCTTAGCTCCCTGACCAGGGACTGAATCCACACCCCCAACATTAGAAAAAAGAAAGTCTTTACCACTGGGCCACCAAGGGAAGTCCCTAATCATCATTTTTGTCCAATTTTCCAAGTCTTTTTATTATGGTATAATAATAACATAAATGTTATAACATAAAGCTTGCCATTTTAGCCACGGTTACGTGTACAGTTCAGCGGGATGAACTATACTAACAGTATTATGCAACCATTGGCACCACTTCTAAAACTTTTTCATCCTCCCAACAAACTGCCCATTAACCAACAACGGACCCCGTTCTCCTCTTCCCTCAGCCTCTGGGAACCTGTAAGTTACTTTTTATCTCTAGAAATTAATTTGTCTATTCTCAAATTTTCATATAAGTGGAATCATACAGTATTTGTCCGCATGGATCTGGCTTATTTCACTTAGCATATTTTCAAGATTCATGTTGTAACAGGTACCAGAACTTCACTCATTTTTACGGCTGAGTGATAGTCCATGGTACATTCTATATATTAGACAATATTTTGCTTATTCATTCATGTACGGA
The DNA here is from genome assembly GCF_000754665.1 of Bison bison bison. NCBI lineage: Eukaryota > Metazoa > Chordata > Mammalia > Artiodactyla > Bovidae > Bison > Bison bison. Next base: position 2,307,329 of record NW_011495064.1, read on the forward strand.
TGGACACTTGCTTCTTTCAGCCTATGAGGCACTGTGAACAACGCTGCAATGAACACTAGCATACAAGTATCTATTTCGGTCCCTGTTTTAATTCTTTGGGGTACATACCTAGGAGTGGAAATGCTGGATCATACAGTAGTTCTACATTTAACCTTTTGAGTGACTGCCAAACAGCTTTGATTCTATGCATTCATTTAATACTCATGTCTTGACACTTCCTCCATAGCAAGACTGTAGACAGATAGTCTTCAAGGATGCTGCCCTCTAGCGGTGCTAAGCGACATACAGTAGACATGTGAATAAATACCTCAATCCAAAATGGGCGCGCACCCAGACAGACGCTGTAAGGTACACGGACAGATGACAGCACGTAAGTGGGGTTTAAACTGCAGGCTCCCTGGCGCCTCAGTGATAAAGAATCTCCCTACCAATGCAGGAAACAGGGGTTCCATCCCTGGTCCAGGAAGACCCCACACGCCGTGGAGCAACTCAGCCTGTGCGCTATACCACGGAGCCTGTGCTCTGGAGCTGGTGGACTGAACTGCTGAGCCCACACGCGGCAAGCACGGACCCTCAGCTACACCAAGAGCCCGTGCACCACAGGAAGAGAGGCCCCGCAAAGAGCAGCCCGAGCACAGGCACCAGAGCAGCCCCTGCTCGCCACAGCTCGAGAAAAGCCTGCGCGGCAACACAGACTCGGCGCAGACAGAAATAAATAAATAAACTTGAGGATGGAGGGAGGTTTCCCTGAAAGAAGGACACTTGAGCTGAGACTTGAGAATGAGTGTCAGGCAGGTGAAGGAGGAGAAAGACAGCATGAGTGGTCCAGATGTGGAAACAAGAGACCGAAAGAAGGCCAAGATATATCCTGGGCAGGACCATATGGCACAGAAGGTGTCTGGAGAGGCGAATGTCCAGCCAGGCCATTTGAGGACCTGTGAGTCAGGTCAAGGGCTGGAGGCCTTCTCTAAACCATAAGAGGAAGAGGTCTTCAGTAGAGGATTGATGTGATCAGAGAAGCATTTTTAAAGGTCTGTTTCTTTAAATCTATTCAAATTTCCTTCTAGGATACTCAGGAGTAAAACTTTTTTTAAAAGTTTTCTAGTGTGGAAAAATTCAAACAAAATAGAAGAGTATCATGAACTCAACAATTCCCAGCTCGTGGTCCATTTTATTCATTTTCCCCCCAGTTCACTCTCCCATTCTACACAGCAGGGGATCTCAAAGTTTATCCCAGACATTCTGTCACTTCATCCCTAAGTATCTCCTAAGCCTCTGTCAAAGGTAAGGACTCTTCTTAAAAGCATGATCCTCAAACCATTATTTCACCTCAGATACAATAATAATCTTTTAATACTGCCAGAGAGCCAATGTTCAAATCTCCCCAACTGATTCCTAGTCTTTCTTTACGGGTTGTTGTTTGAATCAGGGTCTACTTAGGTTGGCTGAAAAGTTCATTCGGGTTTCTCTGTAGCATCTTGTGGCAAAACCCTAAACGAACGTTTTGCCCCACCCAAGAAGTAAGGTCCACACATTGCAACAGGCTGAAATGTTTCTTCGGTCTGCTTGATACCAGAAGCTGCCCTTCCCTCATTCGCTCAAACATTCCCTATGCAGTTCTATGCGCCTGGCTCCGTGCAAGACCCTGCAGCTGCAGACGAGCAGGTGTCCTAGCCAGAGAGTGGGGATGGCCTGTGGGGGCTTCCCCATAGAGATCTGCCAGACAGAAGGTGGGGGCAATGTAGCAAAACGAACAGCTGAGGCTCATGACTCTTGAGCAGGATCCTCTAGGATTTCTGAGAGGAGGAGCTATTTGAGCCTCTGAGGTGACTTTCTTCACTGCGGAAGCCACAGCCAAGAGAGAAGAGACCCTGCCTGGCTGAAATCGTAGGGAAGCCAGCTTCCCCACAAACATTCTCACCTTGGGATGGCATTCACAGAAGTCTTCGTTTTTAATTTCTGTTGCTGCATTTTAAGTCACTTTAGTCGTGTCTGACTCCTTGAGACCCTATGGATAGTAGCCCACCAGGCTCCTCCATCCATGGGATTCTCCGGGCAAGAGTACTGGAGTGGGTTGCCGTTTCCTCCTCCAGGGGATCCTCCCCATCCAGGGATCGAACCCAGGTCTCCTATATTGCAGGCAGAATCTTTACCATCTGAGCCACCAAGGAAGCCCTTTTATTCCTACTCATATATAAACGTCTATACCGCAGAACACAAAGAGTTTGCATCTTGGACTCATCAACGGCTTCTTGTTTGATCATTTCCTCTTCATGTTCTTATCATAACTTCTCCCCTTTGGGGACATCAGAACTGGATGTCTGCATGCAGACACTTATTTGGAGATGCAGTGGCATCCAGGGAGGGAGAGGAGGTTACATGCAGAGCCACATGCCTGCTGGGAGACTTAGGGCATTAGGAGAGGTCATGGCACTCATGCCTTTTAAGCTATTCTGTTTACCACCCTTGGTGAGCTGGTACATGCAAACAAGTCTACTGCATGACGCCATTTTATACCCATTTAATCAGCAAAAATGGAGAAGTATATAAGAAGTATATAAGAATTCCAAGTGTTGTTCCACCCAAAGGAGTATTATTCAGTAGTTGAAGACTTAGGAGGACTTTTCTGGTAGTCCAGTGGTTAAGAATCCATGTGCCAGTGCAGGGGGCATAGGTTCAGTTCCTGGTCCAGGAAGATCCCACATGCCAAAGGGCATTAAGCCCATGCACCACACCTACTGAAGCCCAAGTGCCTAGAGCCCGTCTCCGCAACAAGAGAATCCCCGCAATGGGAAGCCCACGCACCACCGCCGGAGAGTGGCCCCGCTCAGCACAACCGGAGCGAGCCCGAGCAGCAACGCGGACCCAGTGCAGCCTGAGTAACTAACTAAAACACAAAAGGAAAGGAAAGGAAAATAACTGACTGGCATAAATGCAGTAAAACTATACAGAAAGAAAAGCAAAGAAAAACAAATACCGGATTGAATACAATGACTGAAGCAGAAGTCAAGGGGATGTGTTGGGAGCTGTACCATTTTATAAACATCTCTTGTAGGGACAGACTGACACCTATGGAACTGTTTTGTTTTCTCTCCTTTTCATTCAAAACTATCAGTTCATGGGACGCCCCTGGTATCCTGTGGTTAAGCCACTAAGCTCCCAAGGCAGGGGACCCAGGTTCAGTCCCTGGTCAGGGAATGAGATCCCGCACACCACACCTAAGACCTAGCGCAGCCAAATAAATAAAAATATAGTGAAATAAAACAAAACTCGCAGTGCATGAAGGGTGGGAGACCCACTGACTTTCACCTTTACTCCTGTGGCCATGTCCGCCATGGAGAGGACTTCTCCTATGACCAGGCTCCGGCTGACAAAATTCCTTGTTTTCTCCACCTGAAAACATGACAGACCCAATGTCAAGATATCCTTAAATCCTAACCATTTAAATTAACATTAAAAAAAAAAATAAACATGTTACTTTTACAATTTAAAAAATTCAACACTTTTATTAAGCAATTTTTAAATAAAAAATAATCCTATCACCCTACAGAAGTCAATGTTTTCATCCTTATAAAAATTCTTTTTATTTAAGTATAGTTGATATACAATATTGTGTTAGTTTCAGGTGTCCAGCCAAGTGATTCAGTTAAGTTTATATAAATGTATTGTTGTTCAGTTGCTAAGTCATGTCCAGCTGTTTGTGAACCCATGGACTGCAGCACACCAGGCCTCCTTGTCCTTCACCATCTCCTGGAGTTCGTCCAAGTTCATGTCCATTGAATCGGTGATGCCATCCAACCATCTCATCCTCTGCCACTCTCTTCTCCTTTTGCCTTCAATCTTTCCGAGCATCTATCTCTATTATTTTCCATCACTGTTTATGGTGAGGTACTGAGGAGAGTTACTTGTGCTATACTGTAAATCCTAGTTGTTTATCTCCTTTATATAGTCGTGAGCACCTGTTCATTGTTTTTTAATGTGATCATCTGGTCTCAGACCACAGACAAAGCAGTTAAAGACTCTCTTCTCCCATAATAGGAAGTCAACTACACCTGCCTGGAGCCCAGCCCTGACTGACTTGCCTTTGGCCTCAGGTGGCCTTACCCAAGTCTGTCCCTGGGCCTCCCCTCAATGATTCTCCATGACAACCCACCAGCAGTCCCACCAACAGCGAGAGCCTGGCACAAGTCCAGGTGACCATCCTGATTCAATACAGAGGATTCAGAAGGTTTGGGAACATTCTGGACATAGGAAAAGCATTATTCTTCACTTTCCTTTCTAACCACAGACCATCCTTGGGCTTTGATCAGTTAAAAACCATGACGTCTGGCCCCCCTTTGTGACCCTGTCTTCCACTGCTGTGCACAGCAGCCTTGAATCCCAAAGCTATACAAGCATGCTCTTCTCCACCAGTAAGAAATGGGACAGGACAAGAGCACCATTGCTGTTTCATTTTAAAATTTCAGAGGCAGGTGGCATTTCTGCCAAAAGTAATGGGACCTTGCATGTGTAAATTCCAATTACCCTTTCTTGGAATTAATGCTAGCTTTTTTTTCCTCTGGTCCTGCGCCCCGGTAATGTGGGATCTTAGTTCCCCGACCCGGGATGGAACTTGTTCCCCATGAGTTGGAAGCTTGGAGTCCCAACCACTGGACCACCAGGGAAGTCTCAATGCTAGCCTTTTTGATTCATCAGTCTCTTCTGAAATGCGCCCCACAAAACTTGTGCAAGCTGCCCACATGCACGAGTGTATACATGTGTGCTGTGTGTGTTTGTACATGTGTCTAAACTATGCCCCACCAGGGCAGGAGGAGCCTATCTTCCTTGGATGACTCTCAGTTTCCAGACTGGCTTAAGCTCTCTCCCCAAACATACTACTTTCCCTCCTGTAGGTTTTTACAATGTTCCTCTCAAGCATTATTAATTTTTTCAAGCAGCAAACTGTCAAGATTTATGACTCTTAGCATGGCTCCTACCCAATGCATCTTGGATTGATTATTTCCTAAAATACCTCCAAGGCTGGAGCACGTACCAGTGCCTGGCTCCAGCATCACTCACACAGGAGAGTTCGTCCCCAGCAAATAATAAAAACCAACTGTAATGGATATTTGCGGGCTTTTTCAGAGGGTCCCTAGGTCCTCTGTCCTGTGGATCCCCACAATGACCCTTCATGAAGGGCTGAGTGGGGCAAGACGTGCTGACCCCATGTCATGGATGGAAGAGTCTAGGCTGAGGAAGATCAAAAGACTTGTCCAACAAGAATCATCTAGTAAGTGGTAGAAGAAGGGCCAGAAACCAGATACTCAGTGTCCTCACGTGGACCTCTTGCTCCCAGTCCTCAATGCCCCTCACTGTTGAGCTGGAGGAAGCCCGGGACTCTGGGTGGCCCAGTCCCAGTCATCAACAACTCTCTCCTGTACCACCAGCCTCATGTCCAGAAAGCATGTGACACCAACATGTCCCAGTCCCCAGGTGACTTTGCTAAGAATCACCCCACTCAATTCGTTATAACAGCCCCTTCCTCCCCTTAAACCACATGCTCTGCTGGAGCTAAACCTAACCCATCAGAACCAGGGAAATCCCTCAGCATCTCCAACTAGGCAAGGTTTTCATCATACTTCATTCTCTCCATTTCCACCATGGATGGGGCAGCATGACTTTGCCATCGGTGGGATCCAGCTATGGTCACTTTTACATGCATAAAAGTGAAATAAATTACGATCACATTTCCTAAAGAACCAACCCCCAATGTAGCCATCCTGGAGCACAATAAATTGATTGTGACAGTTCTTTCCCTTCTCGAGTCTCTGCCCAGGACAGAGATCTTTGCCGTTAGATCCTATGGACAATGCCATAGAAGTCTGCCGTTAATGCTCTGGTGTTGACTCAAGCACTCATTTCGGCTGGTCCATTTCAAGACATCAAGTAAAAGTTTCAGAATGAAGACAAGGCTTAATTTGATGGATTTCCTTACTAGCACACACTTTTAACATCTTCTCCACACATAAATTCTCCCTTTTCTTCAGTTCTTCTTTCATTTCATTTTCCTTTGATTTACTAATTGTTCTTAAATAAAGAATGTCTAATATTTACAAGGTCCCGCCATATTCAATTGGCAGCATACTGAACTGCCCATGCTAGTAATGATCAATCAAATAATTAATGCATTTTTTGACATACATTCTTGCAGTATTTCTACTTATCTATATATTCATTTAGGCTGATTGAATATATTCAAGCCAAACTCAATTCCCATATCAGACTATTACCTTATAGTAATTTTAAATTATAATGATTCCATAAATGTATAGAGAATATACTCAAACTTGTATTTTATCCTAAATTATACTCTATGATATTTACATTTCTGCTTAATAAATTCAGTCTCAAATAGAAGGAAGGTAATTTCCCCTAAAATAACCTTCATTTCTTTATAAAGCACTTGATATCTCAGTGAACTCCAGGAGTTGGTGATGGACAGGGATGCCTGGCGTGCTGCGATTCATGGGGTCGCAAAGAGTCGGACACGACTGAGCGATTGATCTGATCTGATCTGATCTAATATATCAGACCTTCGTGATACAATATTCTATTACAAAGCAAATTCTACAAAAATGTATATTTTTTTATTTTATAAGCCCAGAGAGTCTCCAAAAGACAAACATTCCTTCTTCTTCAACTAAAATCAACTTGATTGAACACTGCATGGGTGTCTATAATCTGAGCTTTCTTTCCTCTGATATTAAAAGACCCTTACTGTCCCCTTCATAACCCATTGGCAAGCCCTGTTAGGAGCCCAGCCAAGAGGACTGGGCAAAAATAGGTTCCTGATCTTAGTTTTCCAACATCAGTCCCCAAACTGGCATATTTGCTTCTTCTATCTTCTGGTTTCAATTTCCCTAATTTAGTTACATTTAATCAGTCTTACTGAATACATAGTCAATACCAGATGGTCAATACTGAAATCAGATTGATTATATTCTTTGCAGCCAAAGATGGAGAAGCTCTATACAGTTGGCAAAAACGAGACCAGGAGCTGACTGTGGCTCAGATCATGAAATCCTTATTGCCAAAGACAAACTGAATTGAAGGGAGTAGGAAAAACCACTAGGCTATTCAGGTATGACCTAAATCAAATCCCTTACGATTATGCAGTGGACGTGACAAATAGATTCAAGGCATTAGATCTGACAGACAGAGTGCCTGAAGAACTATGGATGGAGGTTTGTGACATTGTACAGGAGGCAGTGATCAAGACCATCCCCAAGAAAAAGAAATGAAAAAAGGAAAAATGGTTGTCTAAGGAGGCCTTACAAATACCTGAGAAAAGAAAAGTAAAAGGCAAAGGAGAAAAGAAAAATATACCCATTTGAATGTAGAGTTCCAAAGAATAGCATGGAGACATAAGAAAGCCTTCCTCAGTGACCAATGCAAAGAAACAGAGGAAATCAACAGAATGAGATTAGAGATCTCTTCAAGAATATCAGAGATACCAAGGGAACATTTCATGCAAAGATGGGCTCAATAAAGGACAGAAATGGTATGGACCTAACAGAAGCAGAAGATATCAAGAAGAGGTAGCAAGAATACACAGAAGAACTATACAAAAAAGATCTTCATGACCCAGATAATCACGATGGTGTGATCACTCACCTAGAGCCAGACATCCTGGAATGCGAAGTCAAGTGGGCCTTAGGAAGCATCACTACAAATAAAGCTAGTGGAGGTGATGGAATTCCAGTTGAGCTATTTCAAATCCTAAAATATGATGCTGTGAAGGTGCTGCACTCAATATGCCAGGAAATTTGGAAAACTCAGCAGTGGCCACAGGACTGGCAAAGGACAGTTTTCATTCCAATCCCAAAGAAAGGCAATGCCAAAGAATGCTTCAACTACCGCACAATTGCACTCATCTCACACGCTAGCAAAGTAATGCTCAAAATTCTCCAAGCCAGGCTTCAACAGGATGTGAATCATGAACTTCTAGATGTTCAAGCTGGATTTAGAAAAGGCAGAGGAACCAGAGATCAAATTGACAACACCTGCTGGATCATCAAAAAAGCAAGAGAGATCCTGAAAAACATCTACTTCTACACCAAAGCCTTTGACTGTGCAGATCACAACAAACTGTGGAAAATTCTTCAAGAGATGGGAATACCAGACCACCTGATCTGCCTCCTGAGAAATCTGCATGCAGATCAAGAAGCAACAGTTAGAACCAGACATGTAACAACAGATTGGTTCCAAATCAGGAAAGGAGTATGTCAAGGCTGTATATTGTCACCCTACTTATTTAACTTATATGCAGAGTACATCATGAGAAACGCTGGGCTGGATGAAGCACAAGCTGGAATCAAGATTGCTGGGAGAAATGTCAATAACCTCAGATATGTGGATGACACCACCCTTACAGAAGAAAGTGAAAAAGAACTAAAGAGCCTCTTGATCAAAGTGAAAGAGAGTGAAAAAGTTGGCTTAAAACTCAACATTCAGAAAACTAAGATCATGGCATCTGATCACTTCATAGCAAATAGATAGGGAAATATTGGAAACAGTGACAGACTTTATTTGGGGGAGGGGGCTCCAAAATCACTACAGATGGTAACTGCAACCATGAAATTAAAAGACCCTTGCTCCTTGGAAGAAAAGCTATGACCAACCTAGACAGCATATTAAAAAGCAGAGACATTACTTTGCCAACAAAGGTCCATCTAGCCAAAGCTATGGTTTTTCCAGTAGTCATGTATGGATGTGAGAGTTGGACTATAAAGAAAGCTGACTGCCAAAGAGTTGCTGCTTTTGAACTGTGGTGTTGGAGAAGACTCTTGGGAGTCCCTTGGACTGCAAGGAGATCCAGCCAGTCAATCCTAAAGGAAATCAGTCCTGATTATTCACTGAAAGGACTGAAGCTAAAGCAGAAACTCCACTACTTTGGCCACCTGATGTGAAGAACTGACTCATTGGAAAAGACCCTGATGCTGGGAAAGATTGAAGGCAGGAGAAGGGGACAACAGAGGATGAGATGGTTAGATGGCATCACCAACTTGAAGAACATGAGTTTGAGTAAGCTCTGGGAGTTGGTGATAGACAGGAAGGCGTGGCGTACTGCAGTCCATGGGGTCACAAAGAGTTGAACATAACTGAGCGACTGAACTGAACTGAATACATGTCCTGTATTATAATAAACCTTCAATTATTTTAGCAAGAAAATGAACCAGAGTAAAACATACAAATAGAATAAGTAAATGGGCTTCAAGGATTCAGTCCTCTGGGGCCTGCTTTAAACAAGACTCTTGCCTACTGGGCTACCTAGTCCTGACCCTCCCTCCAAAAGGGGTCCCAAGTCTGTTCACTGCTTACATCTCCCATCACCATCTTGAACCTGGACTATTCTAACAGCCTTTCAGCTGGCCTCCTATTGCACTCTGCCTCAAATATCAGCCAGGATGATCTTAGTATCAAGGCAAAATTTACGTACAGCAAAATGCACAGAGCGTAAATGCATGAGTTCTGGTCCATTATCTACCTGTGTAACCATCACACCAATTAAGATCACGGAACATCCCTGTGCCACCTAGAAAGTTTCCTCATTCTCCTTTACAGGGTCACCACCCCCATGGGCAACCACTGTTCTCTTTTCATCAATATTCACTAGCTTTTCCTGTTCTTGAACTTACAAAAATGGAACTACACAGTATGTACTTTCATATCTGCCTTCTTCTGGGCAAATAAGGCACCCACGTTGTTTTGTGTATCTGTCATTCATTCTTTTTCATGGCCAAGTAGTTTTCCATCTGCAGATGTTCCACAGTTTGTCCAATCCCTTATTGATGGACATTTGTGTTGTTTTCAGCATGGGCTTATTTCAAGTAAAGTTGAGGTAAGCATTCATGAACAAGTCCTTGTGGGGATATGTGTTTCCATTTCTCTGTTGTAAGCCCCCAGGAATGCAACTGCTGGTTAAAGGGTTGTAAGGAAGTGCTGAACACTTGTGCAGAATGACTATACCATTTTCCACTCCGACCAACAGTGCGTGAGAATTCTCATTTCTCCAAATCCTCATCAGTATTGTCTTTCCCACCTTCAGCTATTCTCAAGGGCTTGCAATGTCATCTCACTGTGGGCTCTTTGGCTTGTTGGGTGCTGGCTGGCTGGGTTTGTTTGGCTGCACCAGGTCTTCAGGCCCAAGTGAGAACTCTTAGTTGTGGCATGTGGGATCTAGCTGCCTGGCCAGGGATCAAACCTGGGCCCCTACACTGCAAGCTCGGAGTCTGAGCTACCCAGCCACCAGGAAAGCCTCTCATTATGATTTAAATGTGCATTTCTCAGATGACTAAAGATGCTGAGCACATTTTTCTATGCTTATTGGCCATTTGGACCCTTTTATAAAGGGTCTATTCAAGTCTTTGGCCCATTTTTTACATTGAATAGTTTATCTTCTTAGCATTTAGCTCTAAGAACTCTTTATATGTCCTGGGTACAAGGCTTTTGTATCTGGACATAATTTTTTCAGATACATGCATTGTAGGCATTTTTTCCTGGTTTGGTGATTGTCTTTTTCTTCTCTTCATGATGTCTTTTGATGAACAACAGCTTTTAATTTTGATAAAGATCAATTTATCAGTTCTTTTTCTTTTATGTGTTGAGCATTTGATGTCCTCTCTAAGAAACCTCTGCCTTCTCCTTTGTTCTTCCACAAACTCTAATTGTGGAATTCATGTTTAGGTGTATAATACATCTCAAATTATTTTTGTGTGTAGCGCGAGGTAGGGATCAAAGCTAACTTTTTTTCTATAAGTTTATAAGTCATTCCAGCACTATTTATTGAGAAGACTTTTATTTTCCCATTGAATTGCCCTGGCAACACTGTCCAAAAATCTATTGATCACTCATGTGTGGATTTATTTTAGGACTCTCTATTCTGTCCTATTAATCTGTGTGTCTGACCTTATGCCAATACCACATAATCTTGAGACACTGTGAACAAGTCTTGAAATCAAATAGTGAGAGCTCTCCAAATGTGTCTTTTTTAGAACCGCTTTAACGATTCCAGGTCTTTTGCATTTCCATAAACATTTTTTGAATAAACTTGTAAATTTTGACCGAGATACTATAATACTTCCTTTTTTATTTAAATTTATCTATTTTAATTGGAGGCTAATTACTTTACAATATTGTATTGGTTTTGCCATACACGAACATGAATCTGCCACGGGTGTAATACTTTCAAAACAAGCATTACAGGACTTCCCTGGTAGTCCGGTGGTTAAGACACTACACTTCCACTGCAGAGGGCATAGGTTCAATCCCTGGTCAGGGAACTAAGATTCCATGCTGTGCTGTGTGGTCAAAAACTAGGAAAATATAATAAGCATTATACTGTGCTTCCCTACCTCCTCTTCCCTATCCACCCTTGAGAAAACCCTCCTATGACTACAGTTACCTTTGCAAAACAAATCCAGGATTCTCACTGTGGCCCCCACATCTGACCCTTCTTGCTCTCAGCTGTTCCTTATTCTTGGCTGATTCTCCCCTGAGGCCACAGAGTGGGGGCCCTGAGCACAGTGCTAGGAGAATTCTGTAACAAAGGCTGTCTGTCACCACTGTGCTTCTGTCCTCCCCAGGGGCCTTGACTACTCCAGGAAAGCCCAGAAGAGGAATGACGGAAAATGACATTCCCATGGCTCTGTCCAAAGACATTTTTCACCTGTCACAATATCACTGCAGCTTTTTGACGGCTTCAGATTTTCCAAATTCTTGCCTTAAATTTAATGCCGCTTCTCTTGGCAGCATATGCTTCCTACCAAACTCCTAGCTGCCTTGGAAATTTTTATGATGATTACTGTAATCATATAATTTACCAACACTGACAGCACCATTGAAGAATGTACTGTATTGACATTACCAGCCTGATTTCATGAACTTACTTAGCTCTTAATGGGAAGTGCACTATTTTATATGAATTTTAATGGAAAAGAGTGATGGATTGTGTACCTTGCAACTCTACCAAATTTGTTTATCAGTTCTAACAGTTTGTTAGTGGAATCTTTAGGGTTTTCTACATTAAAAAAATTATATCATCTGTGGACAGAGATAGGGTTACCTCTTTTCCAGTTTACCACGCTTGATTTTTATCTCTAGCATCGACAACCATCCGACATAAATTTACTTTTTTATTAGTTTGCTGCCTAAAATGTGAACTCCGTAATGCGGGTATATTTTTTGCCTGTTTTGTTCACTGCCTCTCGAACTACTTTGTAGTAGGCATTCAATAAATGATTGTAAAATGAATGACTCACCTCTCTTGGCACATAGCAGGGCCTTAGCAAACGATAACAGGTAATCACTATTGTTATGTTTAACATAATAGTTCAATGCAAGAAGAATCACTGTGCCTTAAAATGAGAAATTTCCATTATGCAGGATGGTTTCCAGTGCAATAAATACATAGCACCAAGCCCACAGCCGCAGTGGCGTCCCTGGCTGGGTCCTAGCTCACCCCCTGCCCACCCTTGCAAAGAATCCCTGTAGCCGTCACAGATGACAACTCTGTTCAGGTGCCAATCTACACAGAGGAACTTCTGTAAACAGGCCCTCACTCTGTCCTGTCATCTCTGCTCAAATCCTCCAGGGCTTCCCACGGGGCCAGGGCTGACCCAACCAAAGTGCTGGCCAGGTGGCCAGGGCCCAAGTCATGCAGCTGGAGCTGGGACAGGGCCTCCTGCCAGAGACAGCACGCGAGGCCCAGCGCACGGCAGCCTGTCAGGCCCCCAGGTGCTGGTACAAACAGAAGCCGGGGGGTCACGGGCAGAGCCAAGGCCAGGGTGCGGGAGCCAAGAGCGCAAAGGAGTCAGGGACCAGTCCCAGGGTGGGTGGAGCAGGTGTGCCTGGTCATCGTGCTGGCAGTGGTGGGCGACAGAGCGGGCCTGGGTGGGGCCAGAGGGGTGGTGGACAGTCTCAGCCCCCTGGCACATCCCTGCTCAGGTCCTTTCTGCAACACGCCGACAGCGTCAGTGTAATGGCTTCCTGGAAAAGCCTGCTCCTTTTCTCAGGGTTCATGAAGAAAGCAATAGTGATCCGCACTCCCTGATGCCTTCCAAGGGGAGCTGACTTTTGAAGCTTATTCCATTCCAGATCTGACCACCCCCTTGCCCCAGATATGTCTCTAAATATAAAAATCCAAACCATACCAAACAGACACTGTCTAAAATTCTGATTGAAATAATAATTACAGTATGGTGGTGGTTTAGTTACTAACTTGTGTCTGACTTTTGTGACCCCCATGGTCACTTTTGTAGCCCACCAGGCTCCTCTGTCCAGGGGATTTCCCAGGCAAGAAGCAGCAAGAATACTGGAGTGGGTTGCCATTTCCTTCTCCAGGCTCTCCAGGGTCCTTCTCCAGGGTTTGCCATTTCCAAACCCGGGTCTCCTGCACTGCAGGCGGATTCTTTACCAACTGAGCTACGAGGGAAGTCTCTAAAATTCTCGTGAAAATAATAATTACAGTATAATAAAGAATAATTTCATCAGCCACATATGGATGTGAGAGTTGGACTATAAAGAAGGCTGAGTGCCTAACCCTAACCCGAATTGTTGCTTTTGAACTGTGGTGTTGGAGAAGACTCTTGAGAGTCCTTTGGACTGCAAGGAGATCCAACCAGTCCATTCTGAAGAAGATCAGTCCTGAGTATTCATTGGAAGGACTGATGCTGAAGCTGAAACTCCAATACTTTGGCCACCTGATATGAAGAGCCGATTCACTGGAAAAGATCCTGGCTGGCAAAAACTGGGGGCAAGAGGAGAAGCAGGTAACAGAGGATGAGATGGTTGGATGGCATCACCGACTCAGTGGCAACATGAATTTGAGCAAGCTCTGGGAGATAGTGAAGGACAGGGAAGCCTGGTGTGCTGCAGTCAGTGGGATCACAAAGAGTCTTGGCAACTGAACAATATACTCTTAAAACTTATCTCAGATTCCAAAGAGCTTTTGTTTACACAGGTTGTATCTATCAAGTTGCCATACAATTAAAGCTGAGAATTTCTAAAATATTTACTCATTTAAAAACAATAATGAACCTATTACATGTTAATGTAAATGACAAAATTCTTATGAAAAACAACCATCATTTTCAAGCCAAAAAATAATCAGTGAGAAGAATGGTATTGTTTTGCATTTTTACAATTGCTTTAGCATCTGGCTAATAAAGCCAGCTGGCCTCTCGCGCCTGCTTCTGCGCTCCATGTTTTGCCCTACGCTGTTTGGGTTGCAATTGATGATGAAAATCTACTGTCATGCTTGCAGGCAGCTGACGTCTACTTTTCAGGTAGAATCAAGATGTGACAGGGTCTGGAGTAACCCCAAGGGGGCCTCAGATTATGCTTTGAGAACCACTGGCTTAGATAATAAAGATGCTACCACACCCACAGCCCACGTGGCTCATGTTAGGATGAGAAGAGCTCAGGTGGGAGAGAAGACGGCTGAGGTGGGGGTGGAGGAAACAGTCACGGGTGCAGTGGGGCTGCAAACCCAGATACCCATCCCTATTCCTCCTACACTTGGCCAGGAATAGCCTGAGTCCCACTGGCTCCCTCCTGGGAAAAGGAAATATTAAGATGAAGTATCCCTGAGTCAGCCCCGAACCATGATTCAGTTCAGTCACTCAGTCATGTCTGACTCTTTGTCACCCCATGGACTGCAGCACACCAGGCTTCCCTGTCCATCACCAACTCCCGGAGCTTACTCAAATTCATGTCCATTGAGTCCGTGATGCCACCCAACCATCTCATCCTCTGTCATCCCCTTCTCCTCCTGCCCTCAATCTTTCCCAGTATCAGGGTCTTTTCCAGTGAATCAGTTCTTCACATCAGGTGGCCAAAGTAGTGGAGTTTCAGCTTCAGCATCAGTCCTTCCAATGAATAATCAGGACTGATTTCCTTTAGGATGGACTGGTTGGACCTTCTTGCAGTTCAAGGGACTCTAAAGAGTCTTCTCCAACACCAGACTTCAAAAGCATCAATTCTTTGGTGGTCAGCTTTCTTTATAGTCCAGCTCTCACATCCATACGTGACCACTGGAAAAACCATAGCTTTGACTAGATGGACCTTTGTTGGCAAAGTAATGTCTCTGCTTTTTAATATGCTGTCTAGGTTGGTCATAGCTTTTCTTCCAAGGAGTAAGCGTCTTTTCATTTCATGGCTGCAGTCACCATCTGCAGTGATTTTGGAGCCCAAGAAAATAATTATAAGAAATAATTTAAGATTATTATTAATATTTAATAATCATTAAATTATTATAGAAAATAAAGTCTCTCACTGTTTCCATTGTTTCCCCATCTATTTGCCATAAAGTGATAGGACCAGATGCCATGATCTTAGTTTTTGGAATGTTGAGTTTTAAGCCAGCTTTTTCACTCTCTCCTTTCACTTTCATCAACGGCTCTTCAGTTCCTCTTCGCTTTCTGCCATAAGGGTGGTGTCATCTGCATATCTGAGGTTATTGATACGAACCATGATTGGCAGGGATCAAATGTGGGATGGGAACAATCTAGAGAGACAGTGCGGGGTACCGAGAAAGAAGGTCAGCGCTTCGGTTCTCAAGCCAGGACGCAGCCTGCATCATCTGAAAGATGTAGATGCTGATCTGATGGGCCTGACCGACAGCCTGGGTGGCAAGAGTCTGGAAAGCTCCTTTAGGGGGTTCTAGTGCACCGGGGGGTGAAATCACCAGATCTGAGTGGGCTCAGGAAGCAACCGCCCTGGCTTTGAATCTGTGCTCCACTAGTTACACACACAGCTTACTACTTGCGTGTGTGTGCACGTATGCTCAGTCACTCAGTTGTGCCCAACTCTTTGCCACCCCCTGGACTGTAGCCTGCCAATCTTCTCTGTCCATGGGATTTTCCAGGCAAGAATACTGGAGTGGGTTTCCATTCCCTATGACCTCTAGTCAATTCCTCAGCCTCAGTTTACTCATCGGAGAAGGCAATGGCACTCCACTCCAGTACTCTTGCCTGGAAAATCCCATGGATGGGGGAGCCTGGAAGGCTGCAGTCTGTGGGGTCGATGAGGGTCGGACATGACTGAGCGACTTCACTTTCACTTTCACACATTGGAGAAGGAAATGGCAACCCACTCCAGTGTTCTTGCCTGGAGAATCCCAGGGACGGCGGAGCCTGGTGGGCTGCCGTCTATGGGGTTGCACAGAGTCGGACACGACTGAAGCAACTTAGCAGAGCAGCAGCAGTTTACTCATCTGTAAAATGAGAATACCTTTAAGGTTGTCAGGAATACTAAATGAGATCATCCATTCATTCAAAGTTCTTAGAGCTGCAACTGGCACAAAATACGAATTTAGTAAACGTGAGCTGTTGTTACGAATTATGGTGATTTGGGTGCAGACCATCAGCCTACACGGACAAGTGTTTGAGGAGATGGGACCAGGCACCCAAGGAAGGGGATGGGGTCCAGTTCCAGCACTTCCACAAAAGAGATATCCCAACCGGGTCCTCTGTGTCTTCATCTGGAAATTCTGGGAGCCAGGACTTCCACCACGCAGGACCTCGTCCTGAATTCACAGGGAGAGAGGAGAGAGTTGACTGAGGGGCACAAAGACGATGCTGCTGGAAGCGGGTGCAGGAAGAGTCAAAAAGGTGCAATGAGATTATTCACACTGTCTGTGTGTGTGTGTGGGTGTGCACGCGCACATGTGCAAGTGTATATGCTCTGTAGTCAAGGTCAGATACTGTTTTCCTTTTCAAATTATCGAAACATCTCTAATCTATTGCAGATGACAGAGGGGAGAAGACAGAGTGGAAACATTTTAATGGCTTCTTCTCAGCCTGTGGGCTGTCTGCCGAGACTTGAGACAAATGCGGCTCGCTCCTCGTTCGTCTTCAGGAACATCATCATCACATGTTACACGCTGCCCTCTGCCTGGGCGCTCATTAGATCATCCCCGAAAGTTAAGAGCAACACAAGGGCCAGGGAAAGATGGAAGGACTTGGACCACTCTCTGAACGGGCAGTGCAGCCATGACTCAATAATTTCAGGAAGAAGCAGATAAATCATGGATGAATCATACAACACTTCTTCTAGAATTACTGGCTGTGGACAGCTCCTCCAGCTGTTCATGGGGTAGAATTTGAGAGTCTTTACACACAGATGTGCTGCTGAATCTTAGGACACCCGTCCCCCAAGAGGAGCCTGTGCCCTGGTGACCGATGACCGACTAGTTTAATTTCCTTCAGGCTTTTTGACTTTTGCTAATTCACGCAGAGAGAAGTGCCAAACAGCCTGAAATAAGTAACAGAAATGAACTGGAGGGATCGTCCAAGGCCAATCCTGTGCCTCCCAGAGGAATCATACCTAATCATCCAGGACAGAGCTGTCTGGCTGCTGAGGACCTCAGAGGGAGCCAAGGAAACAGGAAGCTAATTGGATGCAGGGCTTCACACGCTTCATGGGAGCAAGAGTGCACAGGCTATGCCTTCAGACATGGGGGTCGGGCTGAAACTGGCAAACCTCATTACAGGAGGTTACAAACTCTCACGTCTGGGTCTTGAATTTTGACACTAAGTTAAGCCTTAGACATAATGGGCTGATTAAAGGGGCAGGGGACTGGCCGCCATGTCAAGTTCTTACCTTCCCCCCAGCCCCAGGCTGGATGCATTTGGAGGCCTGGCTGTGATGGAGAAAGCAGCTGAAAGCAAAGAGGGATTAGGGTTTCTTTATGTTTGGTTGGTTGGTTGGTGGGCTGTTTGGTTGGTAATTCGGTTGGTTGTTTGTTTTGTTGGTTAGTTGGTTGGTAGGCTGGTTGTTTATTTTGTTGGTTAGTAGGTTGGTTAGTTGGTTGGTTGGCAGGTTGGTAGGTAGGTTGTTTGGTTGTTAGGTTGGTTGGTAGGTTGACTGGTTGGTTGGTTGGTTAGGTGGTTGGTTGGTTGGTTGGTTGTTTTCTTGGTTGGTCATTAGTTGGCAGGTTGGTAGGTTGTCTGGCTGGTAGGTTGGTTGGTAGGTTAATTGGTTGGTTGTTTGGTTGTATTCACTTCTAAATGTATGTTCCATTTAGAGGCAATTCACCAGTTTGGACATCTACTTGCCAGTATGTTCTGATTGGTGCAAAACTATTTTCCAGGCTTTGCCCAGCATGCGTCACCCTGTTCTGTGGGTGTTTCCTTGCACATGCTCTCCATCTAAGGGTGGCA
Source organism: Bison bison bison (assembly GCF_000754665.1). Taxonomy (NCBI): domain Eukaryota; kingdom Metazoa; phylum Chordata; class Mammalia; order Artiodactyla; family Bovidae; genus Bison; species Bison bison. Next base: position 2,325,529 of record NW_011495064.1, read on the forward strand.
ATGCCGTGCCCCTGTCACCTCAGAGGGACTGCAGGACCTCACCAGGAGATACCAAAGCTCTGCCCGTAACTCCCTCCTGATGAGAAGATGCTGACTTCTGTCCCTGCCTCCCCAGGACAGACAGCCAACCAAGGTGGGTGAGCGGGTGGGATCTGGTCTCAACCAATGACCTCAGGCCCCCACCAGCTCTGATTCACATTCCACAGAGAAACAAGACTCCCACCAGTCGGTCCTCAGCCTCTCCCTCTACAAACCACGGGGGGCACAAAGGGGGCTGGGCTCACTCTAGAATACATTCAGCTTCTCAGCACCTAAGGAAGCTCAGCCCCAGTTCAGGCCCCTCCCCCAGAGGTCTCACCAAGAGGTATATTGTTCCTGTATAAAATGTTAGGTTTAAGGAAGCTATGAAGCTGCATGAATGGACTTTGTTGGTGGTCAGTCACTAAGTCGTGTCCAACTCTTTGTGACCCCATGGACTCTAGCACACCAGGCTTTCCTGTCCTTCACTATCTCCCAGAGTTTGCTCAAACTCATGGCCATTGAGTCAATGATGCCATCCAACCAACCCATCCTCTGTCACCCCCCTCACCTCCTGCCTCAATCTTTCCCATCATCGGGATCTTTTCCAATAAGTCAGTTCTTCGCATTAAGTGGCCAAAGTTTTGGAACTTCAGCTTCAGCATCAGTCCCTCCAGTGAATATTCAGGGTTGATTTCCTTTAAGATTGACTGGGTTGATCTCCTTGCAGTCCAAGGGACTCTCGAGAATCTTCTCCAGCACCATGGTTCAAAAGCACCAATTCTGTTAGACTTGGCCTTCTTTACGGTCCAGCTCTCACATCCATACAAGACTACTGGGAAAACCATAGCTTTGACTACATGGAACAAACTTAATGGACTATATGGAATGGACTTAAACTTGGGTAAATATAGAGCTCCTAATGCTAGCCTCACAAAGGAATCCTCTCCTCACATTTTCTTTGCTTCTTTCCTTCTCTCTTTTTAGCAAGGCTAAATTGACTAAAATAATTTCACTGCGTTGAGAATGGCAATTTTTAGACAAACAAGACTCATCCATTTTTGACAAGACTAAAATGCTTGAAAAGCCTGTAAAATGAATTTTTTATTTTTATTATTTTATTATTATATTTCTCAGATATTTGAATTTGAAACCCCAGATCATATTTGTTTTGTGAACAAATATTTTACTACCTTTGCTGATTCTCCTACTTCCTGGCCTGTTGGCTCGAGAGAAGTGAATGTCAATTAGATTAACAGGAAGGCAGCAGAAAAGGAGGGTGAGGGAGACACTCCCATATCCACCAAATTGTCTGCTCCCCCAGGACAGAATTAATGCTCTTCCTTCCACAAGTTGCAAAAGCAAACAAAGCAAAACAAAATCTTTTTCTCTCTCTGTCTCTCTCTCATTCACTCACACATTTTACACCATAATAACAGTGAGACTCACCTGATCCTGAATTGCACGTTTTAACAGAGGTAGACCCATGGTAAATGTCACTCTCTGAAATGTCAAAGTTCTCATTTCATCCAGACTCAAATCATACCTGTGACAAATGGATACAAAATAGGTGTTAAGACCTTGAATTGACCGTGAATGGAGCCTGTGGACCCAGGGATCTGATAGGACAGACATCTTTGCTGGGTCTCCCTAGCTCTTGTTTGATACTGTGCTTCAAAAGCAGCCAATGTGTGTGTGACACAGGCTGAGTGGTCAATACAGGGGGTCAAATGGAAAGAAAGGAAGGTTTCGTATTTGCAGGGTAGGAACAGAAATGCAGACTTAGAGATGGACGTGTGGACGGGTGGGGGGCGCGGAGAGGGGAGGGTGGGATGAACTGGGAGGTTGGGACTGACATGCATACACTCCCATGGATAAGACAAAGGACTAGTGGGAACCTCCTCTATCGCACAGGGAGCTCAGTCCAGTGCTCTGTGGTGACTTAGAGGATTGGGGTTGGGGGGAACTGGGAGGGAGCCTCAAGAGAGAGAGGACATATTTATGCTTACAGCTGATTCACGCTACTGTACAGCTGAAATTAACACAGCATAGTAAAGCAATTATCCTCCAATGAGAAAGATGATTTTCTGGAATTCCCTTGCTTTCTCCATGATCCAGTGAATTCTGGCAATTTGATCTCTGGTTCCTCTGCCTTTTCTAAACCCAGCTTGTACATCTGAAAGTTCATATACTGCTGAAGTCTAGCTTGAAGGATTTTGAGCATAATCTTGCTAGCATGTAAATTAAAGGATACATATTCCAAAATGTTTTAACTTATTTTGACCTGTACACTTAAATATAACCACTAGATGGCACTTGTTCTTCACTTCAACAGCCACCCCAAGGAATTACTATTTAACAAAGATAGCAAAGCTGCATGAAAAAAATCTTAGAATCTGTCCTCCTGAAAGCTTGAACATTTGCTTATCATAATATGAATGTCTAAATTCCTAATGCTTTTCAAGTAAAAAGGAAACTATCTCTGTGATGGAAAAGTCAGGGTTTCAGGAACATCTCAAGCTCTCCCATGAAACATACATATTTGTTTGTGCATTTTCTGTTTTTAAATATCAATCTCTACACTTAGCAATCTTAGTCTTTCTGTTTGTTCTTGTGCTCAGTCATGTCCGACTCTTTGTGACCCCATGGACTGAGGCCCACCAGGCTCCTCTGTCCACAGAATTTTCCAGGCAAGAATACTGGAATGGGTTGCCATTTCTTACTTCAGGGCATCTTTCTGACCCAGGGATTGAACTCTCATCTCTTGCATCTCCTGCAGGGCAGGTAGATTCTTTATCACTGCACCCCTTGGGAAGCTTTGTTATGCAAACAGTATTTAGCATTTAAGGTGGCCTACTAAGATTACTGGGCTTCCCAGAGGGCGCAGTGGTACAAAGAATCAGTGAAGGAGACTGGGGTTCAATCCCTGGGTCAGGAAGATGCCCTGGAGGAGGAAATGGCAACCCACTCCATTATTCTTTCCTGGAAAATTCCAGGGACAGAGGAGCCTGGCAGGAGACACTCCATGGGGTCACAAAGAGTCAGACGAACTCAGCACACATACACACACAAGGTATAAATCATAAATAACAATGGTTTTTGGTATTTTAACAGATACAGTTTCTCTTTTCTGTCTTCTTGGGTCTGTAAGATATGAAGGTTTGGCAAATATTTTTATGTCTGTGCCATAAGTGGCAGAGAGAGGTCCTATGGAATTAAGAGGCCTGGCAGGTCCTGGGTAGACGGCATGAGAGTTGAGAGTAAGAGCTGGGACTCGTACGCTGGGCAGCTCCTTGAGGACAGCTGTTGGGGTGGCGATGGGGCGCAGGGAGGGCCGGCTTACTCCCAGCAGCCCCACTGTCTGACTTATCTACTGGTGGTCTGTGTAGGACTTAGCTTTTTACAACATGGTTCCATTATTAACAACAAGCTTGAAAACCTCTGAGCTAGGATCATTACAGGCAAGAACAAAAGCAAAAGACAGGAGCTTCACTTTTCCTGAGTCGTGTAGGGAATCGGCATCCAGCAAAAGTATTAATAAGACAATGCAATGGCACCCCACTCCAGTACTGTTGCCTGGAAAATCCCATGGATGGAAGAGCCTGGTGGGCTGCAGTCCATGGGGTCGCTGAGGGTCGGACACAACTGAGCAACTTCACTTTCACTTTTCACTTTCATGCATTGGAGAAGGAAATGGCAACCCACTCTGGTGTTCTTGCCTGGAGAATCCCAGGGATGGGGGAGCCTAGTGGGCTGCCGTCTATGGGGTCACACAGAGTCGGACACGACTGAAGTGACTTGGCGGCAGCAGCAGCCTCACTGGGAAGTTCCACATGTGGAATTAGGACCAAACTATAAGATACTAATTTAAAAAACTGAATCATAAATACCTAACAGAGAGGCTGAAATAAAAAACACTGATAATATCAAGTGTTAAGAAGACAAAGAGTAGCTGGATCTCTCGTTCACTAGTAGTGGGAATTTTGAAAAAAATGCTATAGCCTCTCTGGAAAAGTTTAACAGTGTCAGTGTTATGAAGTCAATCCTAAAGGAAATCAACCCTGAATATTCACTGGAAGGACAGATGTTGAAGCTCCAATACTTTGGCGACCTGATGAGAAGCGCTGACTCATGGAAAAGATCCTGATGCTGAGAAAGATTGAGGAGAGGAGGAGAAGGGAATGACAGAAGAGATGGTTGGATGGCATCATGAATTCAATCACCATGAGTCTGAGCAAACTCCAGGAGATAGCGCAGGACAGGGAAGCCTGGCGTGCTGCAGCTGATGGGGTCGAAAAGAGTCGGACACAACTTAGTGACTGAACGACAAGAACGTGAAGTTAAACACACACTTGAGTTTACAGCTCAGCTCAAATACTCACTCCTGGGTATTTACCAGAGAGAAATGAAAGCCTCCATTCACGCAAACACTTGTACATGCATGTTTATAGCAACTTTATTTGTAATTGCCAAAGACAGACATAAATCCAAATGTCCCTCGATTAGGGAACAGATAAACTGTGGTGCGTTCATACAGTAGAGCACTACACAGCAATACAAAGGAGTGAACGACTGATACACATGACCACTGCGACGATCTCCAAGCATTGTGTTGAGTGAAAAAAAGCCAACCTCAGGACTTCCCTGGTGGTCCAGTGGTTAAGACTCTGCACTCCCAGTGCAAGGGGCCCAGGTTCAACCACTGCTCAGAGAGCTAGACCCCCAGTGCACATCTAAGAGTTTGAATGCTGCAACTAAAACCCCCACACGCCACAACGGAGATCAAAGGTCCCATGTGCCGAGACTAAGATCAAGCCAGCCAAACACATAAATAAACATTCTTTTAAAAATTCTTGTAGAAGAATGTTCGTATCAACTTTATTCATAAGAGCCCCAAACTGGAAAGCATCCAGACAGCCATCATTCATTAACGGAATTGATAAATTATGATCTAGTCATAAAATGGAATATTACCTAGCAATAAAAAGGAATGTACTATGTACGTGCTTCTCTGTCCATGGGATTTCCCAGACAAGAATACTGCAGTGGGGAGCCATTCCCTTCTCCAAGGGATCAAACCTGGGTGTCCTGCATTGCAGGTAGATTCTTTACCGCTGAGCCACCAGGGAAGCCCAAGGAATGCACTCCTGATACGTATAAATGGCATGTATTAATCTGGAAAACATTGTTTTGGATTCTCTGGGATCTCTCGCTCTGGAAAGCCAGCAACCATGATGTGGACACTCAAGCAGCCTGATAGAAAAGTCCACCTGGGAAGATGCTGAGGCCTCCAGCCAACTAGCCATGTGAGCGCCCCACCTCTGAGGCAGCTCTGCCAGCCCCAGCCAAACCTTTATACACCTTCAGCCCCAACCAACACCCTACATGCAATGTCAGGGAAGACCCAGCTAAGATGCTGTGAAATTCCTCACCCACAGAAAGTGGCTGCTAAGCTTAGAGGTAATTTGCTATGCAATTACCTATCAATAGATAGGGAATACACATGGCATCATCAAATACACTCACACACACACACACACAACTGATGGGCATAAACTAATATCTTATAAGCATTTTAATAATATGTAATACACCTAGAACAAAGCAACAGTCATAAAATTATAGCCTAATGAATTATCACAAAGATTACACCCACCTGTATAATCCCCAGCCAACAGCACATCAGCTGACTCCCTCCGTGGTCTCTCTCTTGAGCATGCCCTCTCTCCTGCCCATGCTAGCTGCCCTCCTGACCTGTAATGCCACGAATTATTTTTGACCACTTTTGAATATTAAGGAAATGGGATTAGTCACAATGTCCTCTCTTGTGTCTGGTTTCTCTCACTCGACATGGCTAATAAGATTCCTCCTGAGTGTCTATTGTAGCTGTGGTTCATGCATTTTCATTGCTTTATGGGATTAAATTGAATTATTATACCACAAAAAATATGCCGTGTGAACACACTGTAAGATTCCATTTCTATTAAATTCTTAAACAAACAAAACCAAAACACAGCAGGAACAAAAGCAGAAGAGTGGTTGTCTCTTGGAGGGCAGGGCAGAGGTGGGCAGGGCATGAGAGGGGCACGGGGGAGCTTTCCAGGGTGGTTGTCTCTTGGAGGTGGGGAGGGCATGAAAGGGGCACCGGGGAGCTTTCCAGGGTGGTTGTCTCTTGGAGGGCAGGGCAGAGGTGGGCAGGGCATGAGAGGGGCACAGGGAGCTTTCCAGGGTGACAGTGATGTTGTTGTTCAATCACAAAGTCGTGTCCGAGTCTGCAATGCCATGGACTGCCTCACGCCAGGCTTCCCTGTCCTTCACCATCTCCCAGAGCTTGCTCAAACGCATCTCCATCGAGTCGGTAGTGCCATCCAACCATCTCATCCTCTGTCATCCCCTTCTCCTTCCTGCCCTCAATCTTTCCTAGCATCAGGGTCTTTTCCAATGAGTCAGCTCTTCACATCAGATGGCCTGAACTTCAGCTTGATAGTAATGTTCTCTACTTTGATAGAGGCTTGAGTTACCTGGGTGAACGCATTTGCCAAAATTCTGAGAGTGTACACTTAATAATTTTGTATTTCATTGTACTTTACAGCAAAATTAAAAAATCCAAGCCACACTGACAGGATGTATACGATGGTGTGATGTGAAATGATGTGACTGGTGTGATGTGATGTGATGTGATGTGATGCGATACGATAGTATCATATCAAATCATGTGACATGATGAGAAGGGCACTCCCCCTCACACACTTTCCCGAAACTCATAACCTCAGCCTAAAGGTGAGAAAAACACCAGACAAGCCCGGAGTGAGGGACATTCAACATAATATCTGACCCAAACTTTTCAAAAGTGTCAAGGTTATGAAAAACAGGGAAAGAAAGAGGAATTGTCACAGCCCAGAAGAGACCAAGGAGCTATGACAATGAAGCACATAATGTCCTGGAAGAGACAGACCGCCAGGGGGAAACGATGAAACCCAAGCAGTCCGGGATTGAGTCCACAGCAACGCCCCAAGGCTGTCTTCTTCATTTCGGCAAACGTGCCGTGGTTCTGTAGAATATTAACAGGGGAAACCTGCCAAGAGGGCCATGGGAACTCTCTGTATTGTATCTTCAACTTTCCTATCAATTGAAAAGTATTTCAAAATTAAAAGTCCATTTTAAAAAGAGACAAGTGTTAGGAAGAGAGGATATATGAAAAAAGAAGGGATCAGTTCAGTTCAGTCGCTCAGTCGTGTCCGACTCTTTGCGACCCCATGAATTGCAGCACGCCAGGCCTCCCTGTCCATCACCAACTCCCAGAGTTCACTCAAAATCATGTCCATCGAGTCAGTGATGCCATCCAGCCATCTCATCCTCTGTCGTCCCCTTCTCCTCCTGCCCCCAATCCCTCCCAGCATCAGAGTCTTTTCCAATGAGACAAGTCTTTGCATGAGGTGGCCAAAGTATTGGAGTTTCAGCTTCAGCATCAGTCCTTCCAAAGAACACCCAGGACTGATCTCCTTTAGAATGGACTGGTTGGACCTCCTTGCAGTCCAAGGGACTCTCAAGAGGCTTCTCCAACACCACAGTTCAAAAGCATCAATTCTTTGGTGCTCAGCTTTCTTCACAGTCCACCTCTCACATCCATACATGACCACTGGAAAAACCATAGCCTTGACTAGAATCTTTGTTGGCAAAGTAATGTCTCTGCTTTTGAATATGCTATCTAGGTTGGTCATAACTTTCCTTCCAAGGAGTAAACGTCTTTTAATTTCATGGCTGCAGTCACCATCTGCAGTGATTTTGGAGCCCAAAAAAGAAAGTCTGACACTGTTTCCACTGTTTCCCCATCTATTTCCCATGAAGTGATGGGACCGGATGCCATGATCTTCGTTTTCTGAATGTTGAGCTTTAAGCCAACATTTTCACTCTCCTCTTTCACTTTCATCAAGAGACTTTTAGTTCCTCTTCACTTTCTGCCATAAGGGTGCTGTCATCTGCATATCTGAGGTTATTGATATTTCTTCAGGCAATCTTGATACATACACGTGTGTGTGTATATATATATATATATGTGAGTGGTTCATTTTGCTGTTCAGTAGAAGCTAACATCGGAGAAGGCAATGGCACCCCACTCCAGTACTCTTGCCTAGAAAATCCCATGGATGGAGGAGCCTGGTAGGCTGCAGTCCATGGGGTCACTACGAGTCGGATGCAACTGAGTGACTTCACTTTCACTTTTCACTTTCACACAATGGAGAAGGCAATGGCAACCCACTCCAGTGTTCTTGCCTGGAGAATCCCAGGGACGGCATAGCCTGGTGGGCTGCCGTCTATGGGGTCGCACAGAGTCGGACATGACTGAAGCGACTTAGCAGCAGCAGCACCAGAAGCTAACATTATGGCAACCCACTCCAGTACTCTTGCCTGGAGAATCCCGGGGACAGAGGAGCCTGGTGGGCTGCTGTCCTTGGGGTCGCACAGAGTCAGACACAACTGTAGTGACTTAGCATGCATGCATGCATTGGAGAAGGAAATGGCAACCCACTCCAGTGTTCTTGCCTGGAGAATCCCAGGGACAGGGGAGCCTGGTGGGCTGCCGTCCTTGGGGTCGCACAGAGTTGGACACGACTGAAGCGACTTAGCAGCAGCAGCAGCAGCAGCTAACACAACATTGTAAAGCAACTAGACTTTAATAAAAATTAATTTTAAAATAGAATAAAAAGAGACAAGCAAGACAACACCACCACCAAAAAAAGATCTTGGTGTTTTAAACACATATACACACACAAATCATTTTTTAGAAGCAGTGGTGGGTGTTTTTCTTCACTCCAAATCAAAATCAGTTTTGGTCTAAAGGAAACCACACCTTCAGATACCTAATTTGAATGCTCATGACAAAGGACATCCCTGGTGCCTGGCCTTTGATCACCATGTGTCTCCATGCAACACAGACATTCTAGAATGAAAAACTAACAAGAACTTGAAAACAAACCCTGGTTTCCCAGCATTGCTCTGCTCCAGTAATCCACGCCTTTAACCTGGTCTCTTTGGCAATCTGCTTCTGGAGACACCTCCAGCTCAGCCCTGAACAAACTCCCTCTTCTCTCTGAAAATAGCAAGAATCAAAAATGCTTCATCTTGGAGAAATCAAAAGCTTTCCAGACAAGCAAAAGCTAAGAGAATTTAGCACTACCAAACAGGCTTTACAACAAATGCTGAAGGAAATTCTCTAGACAGGAAACACAAGAGAAGGAAAAGACCTATAGAAAACAAACCCAAAACAATTAAGAAAATGGTAATAGGATCATACATATCGATAATCACCTTACATGTACATGGATTAAATGCACCAACCAAAAAACACAGACTGGCTAGGCAGATGAAAACATGTGCATGTAGGCACTTCCACTTACCACATCACTCTGCTTGACTCCCTAAATTATATGTAATTATTTTATATTGTTAAGTTACTCATGTTCCCGTTATGGCTTGCAATTGTAATTATCTTTTATTTTTTGTCTGGCTGATAAAAATATCACTCCAACTGATATTCATCTTTCCCTATTGTCAAAAAAAAAACGTTCTATTAAAAATCGAGGTGTACCCCACTGCGAGCACACAGGACCCCCCAGAGGCAGCCAGCACAGGGCCCATCCGCCTTCTAGCAAACATCGTGATCACAACTCGACCTCCGACCCCCAAACCTCGGCACCACCCCGTGAACCCCACACACAGCCTGGTGAATGAGTAGACGGTGAATGAAAAAGAAACTGTTGAATCATCTTGCGGTAACTGTCAAAGGCTGAAGGCCTGGAGCCAGCAGGCACCTGAGAAGATGCAAAGGGGGTGGTTTCTAAGTGCTGCGGTTTAATGTAGGCCGTGAAGCTCCCTCAACTGGGAAGATGTCCAAAAGTTCGTTCTGACGTTTGCATAACATCTTACGAAAAAACCCGAAT
>NW_011495064.1:2335694-2352186 GCF_000754665.1 Bison bison bison
AATGAACTTCTGACCAACCCAATACCTTGGCTGATGAGCAAAGTACAGAGGTTGCAGGTGGGAAAAAAAGGCTATGAATATTGAGAGGAAAGGGAAGAAGAGGAAGGAAAGTCCTTCCTTGAAGACAAAAACCTCACAGGAATTGCTGAAGGAGGCAGTTCTAGACCCCATCCTTGCATCCTGGGCCCCCACCAAATGACCGAGGAACCGAGTGACCGAGTAACCGATGGAAGGGAACCTCCCCCTCCATCCTGGCTTTTCCCCTTCCTTCCTGAGCTTTTGCTAAAGCACCTGCTCCATCTCAACGCTCAAAAGAAGCCAGGCCAGTTCCCACGCTCAAAGGGCTTGGAGTCCAGCATGGAAGTCAAAGCAAGAGGAAGAGGGGCCCTGCAGGCAGTTCACCTGTTATCATCAGACCTCAAGTGGCTGGATGGGCGTTCCCTCCCGGGGATGGCCTGGTGGTTTTCTGGAATGGAGAGCTTTGGGTTTAGCAATTACCTTTACTTGGCTCGGTCGGGAGGAGCTGAGAGAAGGCAGAGCAGCGAGCACCCAGTGGCTGTGCCGGGTAGGCTGAGGAGTGGGGTGTCTGTGGGCAGAGAGAGGAAGTCCCGGGGAGGGAGGGAGTGGGAGGGGAGGGAAGGAGGAAAGGGGAGGAAGGTGAGCAGGAAGGGAGCCAACGGGGAGGCAGTGCTGAGGGAGCGGGGGACAGGAACAGACACTGCCTCGCAAGATGAAAATACAAGCTGTCACCAGACTCAGGCATGTCTGTCATTAGGTGAAGGCACATGGTGCAGACTGCTGCCGGCTCTTCCTCCCCTACCAGGATCCCGGGGACGCTGTGTCAGCCCCGCCCGAAGGCGGCTTCTGATTGGTCCAGGTCACCACCCCATCTCAATCTCCAGGATGGTGATTGGCTGAGAAATGAGGCTTGAAGCTTCAAACAAGGGGGGTTACTTTTTAGGGTTCATGCGAGAGGTGCTGATGGGAGTGGCCCCTGTTATTGTTCAGTCGCTCAGTTGTGTCTGACTCTTTGTGACCCCACGGACTGCAGCACACCAGGCTTTCCTGTCCTTCACTGTCTCCCAGAGCTTGCTCAAACTCATGTCCACTGTGTCAGTGATGCCATCCAACCATCTCATCCTCTGTCGTCCCCTTTTCCCAATCTCAGTCTTTCCCAGCATCAGGGTCTGTTCCAATGAGTCGGGTCTTTTCCAGTGAGGCAGCTCTTTGCATCAGGTGGCCAAAGTATTGGAGCTTTAGCTTCGGCATCAGTCCTTCCAATGAATAATCGGGGTTGATTTCCTTTAGGACTGGTTTAATTTCCTTGCTGTCCAAAGGACTCTCAAGATTCTTCTCCAGCATCAGTCTGAAAACACCAATTCTTTGGCACTCAGCCTTCTTTTTGGCCCCTGAGAGATTAGCTAAGAAAGCAAGGACAGGTTTGTGGCCAACAGGTCAGGGTCTTGGAGGCTGCCCAGCCCCACGGCCTACAAGTACAATCAGGCCTGACTCCCTCCCAAGGTTATACTCTGACCACAGGATGCTGGTGTCTGCTGGCTTATGGGGCTCCTTGTATCCAATTGCAGTGATACCTTTGGTGACTCAAAGGATGTCTTTGGAGCAACCTTGTGTGCGTGTGTGCTACATGCTCAGTTGTGTCTGATTCTTTGCGACCCCAAGGACTGTAGCCCACCAGGCTTCTCGGTCCATGGGATTTCACAAGCAAGAATACTCGAGTGGGTTGCCATTTCCTTCCCCAGGGGATCTTCCTGACCCAGGGGTCCAACCTGCATCTCCTGCATTGGCAGGTGGATTCTTCACCACTGTCCACGTGAATATTGTTGTCATCATTCAGTTGCTAAGTTGTGTCCAACTTTTTGCAACCCCATAGACTGCAGCACACCAGGCTTCCCTGTCCTTCACTATCTCCCGGAGTTTGCTCAGATTCATGTCCATTGAGTTGGTGATGCTATCCAAAGATCTCATTCTCTGCTGCCCTTTTCTCCTTTGCCTTCAAATCTTTCCCAGCATCAGGGTCTTTTTCTGAACATTACTGTACACAAACTCACAGTAGAAGATCTAGAGAGAAAATCCATCATTTTCAACCATAGATCCATTCACCGAGTGTGTAGGAGGCACCCTTAGTGAGTTAAACATGCATAGGAGCCAGGGTCCCCTGCTGGACCCTGAGAGCTACCTGCCCACCTACCTGTCCATTTACAGGTAAGTGGGAACTTGGAAAATGGCCACAGAGCTTCCCTCAGGGGCCAATGATCCCCTGGACTTCAGGGCCTGGGGTCCCCAAAGGGCCAAGTGGAGATAAACACTCTGCCATGGCTGCCATGAGGGGTTGGGGGGAGATCCTGGGCTTCTAGGGTCTCCCATGATGTCTAAGTTCTTACAATAAGCCCATGTGTGAATGTTCAATCACTCAGGCATGTCTACCTCTTTGTGAGCCCATGGACTGGAGCCCACTAGGCTCCTCTGTCTGTGGAATCCTCCAGGTAAGAATACTGGTGTGGGTTGCCATTTCCTTCTCCAGGGGATCTTCCTGACCAGCCACGGATTGAACCTGCATCTCCTATATCTCCTGCATTGGCAGGAAAATTCTTTACCGCTGTGCCACCTGGGAAAGCCCCACAATAAGCCAGCAGATAGTGTCAAAGAAACAGAGGTTTGCATGTGGTCCATAGAGCTGTTGCTATGAAGAGAAGGGTGAGTAATCATTAATCAGCAGTGCCGTCTCCTTTTGTCACAGTCAGGATCCCCCTTGTCACAGTCACAGCTATGTAAGAATCAGTCTCTGCTCCTGGAATCAACCCACCAGCAAAGCATCACTCACGGAGAGAGGACCGAGTCCAGATGTTGTCACTTGGACATCATTGTAAAGCAGAGGATGGACAGAAGGGAACTTAGAAAGACAAGGGATGCTATTGAAACTCAGTGCAACAAGGTAAATAAGAATAAAAACATATCCACACTGACAAGCAGTCACAGAAGAATCTCAGCTCTCTAGGAGGGAGAGAAGGGGGCAGAGAATTGTGGGGGGACCCCCCCAAGAATAGCATCAGTTCTGAGATCTCCAGACACAGTCAGAATGACCTCGGTTCGAAAATATGCCTGCTTTCCTCCAAAGTCGCAGCCCCTCTGAGGCAGCAAGCAATGAGTATCCATGACCCTAGCCTCTCTACACAGACATTGATTTCTTTCATGCAAAACACTCTTTTGGAATCAGCAACTCTGCCCAGAAAAGCCAAGGTATTGCCCAACTTCAGATCCAACTCACGGCCAGAGGAACATGGAAGAAACTTAACAGGCAGCACTAAGTGCCCTATTCAAGGTGAGAACGCCTGACCTGGCTTCCGAGGTGCCCTTCCCAGCCATCCTTCACTCCCTGCAGTGACCCAGGGGCTCAGGAGGAAGCCAAGGAGGGGTGCCCAGCACTGTCTGGCCCACACGGGCTCTTCCTTTCCTGGGCCACATCACCCCACTCTGTCTTTAGCAGGCTCCCACTCCCACCCCCACCCACATGGTTCTGCTGGGTGACCCAGCCCAGTGGCATGTCAAGAAAAGGCAACAGCAGTGGCCAGATGGGCCAGTGAGGGTGGCCTGGACCAGGCCAGAAGCCAAGAAGAGCCCCTCTCTTCCAGCCTGGCTGCTGAGCTCTGGGACACGCACCCAAAGCTCCGAAGGCCACAAGGCGGCCAGGGCTCATCTGGACGTGAGGCAAGCAGAGCCAAGGACTCCGGCCAGCGTCACCCCAGCTCCTGCCTTTCAGCCTCCGCACCCGAAACCAAGGTAAGCTGTGTTTGTCTGTCTCTGTAACTGAAACTAAAGTGAAATAAAAGCAAACTAACTGGGGTGCTTCTGGTTAAGAACCACAAGTTTGGTTGAAACCCAACTCACAGTGGCCTGAACCATAAAGGGGACTTACTGCTTCATGGAACTGGGGATGAGGAACACAACGCGGGCTTCAGGGCACATGGGCTCTGTGGCTTAACCATGTTATCAGAATATGGAGGCTCTCCACTTTGCCTCTCTGAGTCATTTCCTCCTAGGGCTGGCTTCCCTGTTGGTGAGAAAACGGCTGCACGCCTGTCAGCCTCACGTTCAGACTCCACTCTATCCAAGATGAGAAGGTCTGCCCATCCAACAGGTCTCTCAGATAAGCAAGGAAGCATCTTTTCCTGGACCCCTCAGAAACCTCCCTTCCTATTTCATTGGCTGAAATCAGATCATGTGACGATTCCTGCACCAGCTTGAGGAGTCACACTGTGGTAACCCTGATCCCTGGGTCGGGAAGATACCCTGGAGGAGAGCATGGCAACCGACTGCAGTATTCTTGCCTGGAGAATCCCATGGACAGAGGAGCCCAGTGGGCTACAGTCCATGGGGTCACAAAGAGTCTGACACAACTGAGCAAGTAATACAAATGAGGAAGCCAAAAATGGCTTCTGCACAATCTTCTCTAAGGAAATTTCTCACGTTAAATTAGTATACGGAGTTTATTGACTGTAATTCAAATCCTGCAGATCCCACCTCTATACTCTCTCTCTCCTCTCCTCTCTAAAGAAAAGGAAGATAGGACTATGCCCTTTTTGTTTAAGGATTTTTTAATATGAACCATTTTAAAGTCTTTATTGAATTTGTCACAATATTGCTTCTGTTTTATGTTTTGGTTTTTTGGCCACAAGACATGTGCGATCTTGGCTCCCTGACCAGGGATCAAACCTGCACCCCCTGCACTGGGAGGCGAGGTCCTAACCGCTGGACCACCGGGGAGTCCCAGACTCTGCCCTCCATAGGGCTCCCCTGGTGGCTCACATGGTAAAGAATCCGCCTCCAAGGTCGGAGACCTGGGTTCAGTCCCTGGGTCGGGGAGGTCCCCTGGGGGAGGGCACGGCAACCCACTCCACAGAGGAGCCTGGCGGGCTACAGTCCGTGGGGGTCACAAAGAGTCAGACACGACTGAGTGACTAAGCACACTAGCGTGCCCTTCATAAACTTCATTATCATCACCTCTGAGAGTCAGATGAACAATCAAATGTAAAAAGCACGTAGCCAACTGCACTCCTGGAGTAGAGCCCTGTGAGGGGGAAGCGGGACCACTGAACCCCTGACCTTTTCCTGGCACGAGTGTCAGTACCTTTCTCTAGATCTCTCTTTCTCTCAGTCTCTCTTGGTCACTGCCTGTCTTTCTTTCTGCCAGTATCCTGAGGAGGCACTCTTGGTTATTAACAGCTCATTTTTTTTTTCTTCCAACTGTTGGTCCAACCAGAAAACAATTCTGCCTTTTACAACCATAATTGGGAGGTAACACAGTCTGAATCATCATCTTAAAACTGTGATAAACACCTTCATCCAGTCAGAGAAGCAGCCAGTAACCAAAACCCACACCCATGTGTCCCCCGCCCCATCTCTCAGCCCTCGCCTGCCAACCCTTTTAAACCTTGGTTTAGCATTCCTTTACTTTCATTTTATAGAGTTTCTCACATATCCAGGTATGTCTAAAGAGTGTGTGCTCAGTTGCTAAGCTGTGTCTGACTTTGTGACCCTGTGGACTGCAGCTCGCCAGGTTCCCAGGCCCAAAAGGGATTTTCCGGGCAAGAATACTGGAGTGGGTTGTTGTTTCCTCCTCCAGTGGTCTAAAGAGTTATACTGTTAGCACAATTTATGCTAACTTTATTTTTTAAAAAAGGGGGGTGGGAATCAGCACCCCAACATTCATAATAGCACTACTCACAGTAGTCTGGACACCAAAGCAACCAAAGTGTCCATCAACAGATGAATGGATAGAGAAGATGCGGGACATATACACATATGGATATATATGGACGGATTTGGAAATTATCATACTAAGTGAAGTCAAAAAGAGAAAGGCAAATATCATGTGATATCACTTACTAAACAAAGACAGACCCACAGATACAGAAAAGAAATTTATGGTTGCCAAAGAAGAAAAGGGATAAGAAAAGGATACATTAGAAGTTTGGGATTAGCAGATACAAACTACTATATATAAAACGCATAAACAACAAGGCCCTACGATGTAGCACAGGGACCTGTGTTCAATCTCTTGTAATAAACCATTATGCAAAAGAATATATATATATATATGTTACTTGCTGCACACCAGTAACTAACACAACACTGCAAACCAACTCTACTTCAATAAGGAAAAACACCCTAGTCTTTAGCAAGGTTGACACTCATAAACAATATCACTGTCCATACTCGCTATACTGTGCCATCTGTCGGTCACAAGTTTGTCCCTTTAAACAACATCCTTCTTATTCCTCCTACCACCAGTCCCTGCTAAGCACAATTCTATTCTGTTTTTACGAGTTCACAGCTTTTTAAAATGTCATACAGAAGAGGAGCTTAGTTTTCTAATCAGCCTAAAGTCACATATGGAGGAGCCCAGCTCACCAACCATCCTTTCAGGCACCCGGGCTTATCACCTGTCCTTCATTCTCTGTACACCCATCCTCAGGGACTGCTGCTGCTAAGTCACTTCAGCCGTGTCCAACTCTGTGAGACCCCATAGACGGCAGCCCACCAGGCTCCCCCGTCTCTGGGATTCTCCAGACAGGAACACTGGAGTGGGTTGCCATTTCCTTCTCCAATGCATGAAAGTGAAAAGTGAAAGTGAAGTCGCTCAGTTGTGTCTGACTCTTAGTGACCCTGTGGAGTGCAACCTACCAGGCTCCTCCGTCCATGGGATTTTCCAGGCAAGAGTATTGGAGTGGGGTGCCATTGCCTTCTCCGCCTCAGGGACTAACACGGACCAAAACAGAACACTAATGCTAACCTGCCTTGGAAAGGAAGGTTCTCTCTGATCAAGAAAGTCTGGGACCAAGAACCCTGCTTGTTTACAAACCAGCATTTACTCACATTACTCACTTCACTCCTGTTTTTAACAAACACCCAAGGTTGACTAGACACTTAGCAAAAGCCTCAAACACGAAAAACAGAGGTCAAAAGTACAAAGGGGGAGAAAAGGAACTCAAGAAACAGAGACAAGGCAGAAAACAGAAAGAAACATCTCAGAACTTACCATCAAGTATTCCCAAGAAATAAGAGATTTGGCAACCAGAAAACAAGAACAGATGCTCTAGAAAAGGAACAAGGGACTTAGAGAAACTTCAAAAATTATGACAGTAGTTATCTTAAATGACTCAAGAGAAGTTGGAAGATAAAGTTGAGAAAGTCTGCCAAGAGAAAAAATGAAAAGGTAAAGAGATGAAAAACAAGAAAGAAAAGATCAGGAAACTAGAAGACAAGCCCCAGAGGTCTGACATCTGAATCAGAGTTCAGATAAGACAGCCGTGCAAATAGTTGAAGAACAGTAGTTTCCAGATTACAAGAGCCCCTGGCATGCCCCCAGCAATGAAGGAGAAAGAGACCACCATCAAGTCACGACACAGTAAAATGCCATAAGCAAAAGTGAAAGTGAAGTCGCTCAGGCGTGTCCGACTCTTTGGGACCCCATGGACTGTAGCCTACCAGGCTCCTCTGTCCATGGGATTTTCCAGGCAAGAGTACTGGAGCGGATTGCCATTTCCTTCTCCAGGGGATCTTCCCGACCCAGGGATCGAACCCGTGTCTCCCGCATTGTAGACAGGCGCTTTATCGTCTGAGCCACCAGGGAAGTCCATGGCCATAAAGCCTGTGCTAAACACAAAGTCCTAGAAACTTCCAGGCGGGAGGAAGAAAAGTCATATCTTTACACACTAAAACGCCAAGGTGCAGAGGGCGGCTGGTTCCTTAATAACAATGTTGGATATTTAAAGGCATGATGACTTTAAAATTCTGGGGGAAATTTTATTCCCAGTCTAGAATTCTACACCTACACAAATACTCAGCCAATTTTGAGAGTAAATATTAATTTACTGAAAAAGTTAATTCTCTGGTATCCCTTCTCAAGAAGCTATCACATGAGAGAGTGTCCTGGCTCTTTATGGCTATGGTAATAACATACCCCAAAACGTAGTGGCTTAAAACGGTTCAGTGTCACTCTGCCTCCTGCTCTGTCGGGAACTTGGACACACAGAATCAATTATTAATAGAGATGGCCTGTGAGCTCCTCACAGGCCTGGGGTCCCAGCTTAGATGACATGAACAGCTGGGAGCTGGAGCAGTCAGGAATGGCCAGCATCGCTCTATGGGGCATCTCTTCAAGGACCAGCTTGGGCTTCCTCGCAGCATGGCAGCCACAGGCTGGTGCAGAACTTTCCACACGGAAGCCAGGGCCTCAGGAGACAGAAGCAGAAGGTGCCGGTCACAGTCACTCAGAGCTGAGCCTAGACACTGGTGCCCTGTCACTCCAACCATACCCGTGGGCCAGAGCAGTCCCCGAGCCACCCAGACTCAGGGGAGGGGACACAGAAGCACCCTTCTCAACGGGAATGACGCTCAAGAGTCTGTGGCCACCTCTAATCCTCCACAAAGAGCGACCAAGAAAGAGAAGGCCTGGGAAAACAAAAGCTTCACTTTAAAGGAGATGCAAAGGAAGCTCCCCAGGTGGCCGGGAAGACAATGGTAAAGCCCGTCCAGCTGAAGCCCCTGAGGGGGACCTCCTGAATGGATCTGTCCACAGGGAGGGAAGGGAACGGAACGCATATACATGACAGCTTTGACCAAACCGTTGTTTTGTTGTTGTTTAGTTGCTAAGTCATGTCCAGCTCTTTGCGACCCCATAGACTGTAGCTCACCAGGCTCCTTTGTCCATGGGATTCTCCAGGCAAGAATACTGGAGTGGGTTGCCATTTCCTTCTCCAAGGGGATCTTCCTGACCCAGGGCTTGAACCTGCAAGTCTCCTGCACTGCAGGCAGGTTCTTTAGCACTCAGCCACCAGGGAAGCCCTTGACCAAACTGAGAGGACTGTAACTCTTGTCTAGAAGTGCACAGGCCAGTGAGTGACCATTTTATACAAAACTAAGCAAATGAATAAAGGTAGAAATTGTTATCCCAAGAGAACACCAAAAGTTGTCAAAGAAAGGAAATGAAATATGTTACGCTGTGGGGCATGGCAGGGAATAACACACATAGTCACAGCAGTGTGAACCCTGGATACCAATGTAAGTCCACATGGGGATGCACTGATTGGTGGGAATAAGGAAAGAAAGTGGGCAGCCATGGGGATCTTCATTCTCTATGCTACTAAGTCAATGCATGGGCTTCCCCAGTGGCTCAGACAATAAAGAATCTGCCTGCAATGCAGGAGACCGGGTTTAATCCCTGCATCAGGAAGATCCCCTGGAGAAGAGACTGGCTACCCACTCCAGTATTCTTGCCTGGGAAATCCCATAGACAGAGGAGCCTGATGGGCTACAGTCCATGGGCTTTCAAAGAGTCAGACACGACTGAGCGACTAACACACACACACACAAATCACTGTATAATCAGGAAGTAGCTCTGTTTATGACTGTTTTAAAAGAAAATAGATGTAAATGACATAAGAATCCCCCAAAAGACGTGAAAGTGTTTGCCAGTGAGAAAAGGGAATGAGGGGGGAAGGGGTGGAATAGGGGCAAATAGTTTTCACTCCAAACCTCATAGTGTCTCTTTTGTATTAAGTGGGTTCATACATTGTATTATGAAAATAAAAATAAATTTTAAAAGAGAAAGCTGGAACACATAGTATGATTCTGTTTATCCAAAAAAAATGTTCACATGTATATGTGAACTCATAGAAAAATAGGGAAAGTAGGGAAAACAAACTCTACAACACTCAAGTGTTCAAAGTGGTTGGAGGACCAAATGCTATCAACATATGAATGGATAAACAAAATGTGATGTATCCATCTGATGAAGTACTGCTGTTGTTCGGTTGCTCAGTCGTGTCCAGCTCTGCGACCCCATGGACTGCAGCACACCAGGCTTCCCTGTCCCTCACTATCTCCCTGAGTTTCACAAACTCATGTCCATCCAGTCAGTAATGCCATCCAACCGTCTCATCCTCTGTAGCCCCCTTCTCCTCTTGCCCTCAGTCTTTCCCAGTACAAAGAAATAGAGGACAACAACAGAATGGGAATGACTAGAGATCTCCTCCAAAAAAATTGGAGATGTCAAAGGAACATTTCACGCAAAGGTGGGCACAGTAAAGGATGATGGAGTATTATCCAACGTTAAAAAGGAGATCCTGTCACCTGTTGCAACATGAAGGACATTCTGCTAAGTGAAAAAAGCCAGACACAAAAGGACAATGATTGTATGATTCCACTTATATGACATAACTAGAGTAGTTTAGAGACAGAAAGTAGAACTGTGGTTGCCAGTGGCTGTGGGGAGGAAGGAAGAGCGAATTAATGTTTAACGGGTACAGAGTTTCGGACTGCGAGGATGCCAGAGTTCCGAGATGGATGGCGGCGATGGCTGCACAGTACCGCAGATGTACTTCGTGCCACTGTGCACTCAGTTCTAGTGAGCTGGGTGAGCCTGGAGCCTGTGGCACAAAGGGAAGTCAGAAAGAGCAGAACAAACGTTGTCTATAAACACATACATGTGGAATCTAGAAAAATGGTACTGATGAATCTATTTGCAGGCAGGGCAGGAACAGAGACACAGATACGGAGAAGAAACGCCGGACACAGTAGGGGGATGAGACGGTGGAACAAATTCAGAGAGTAGTGCTGATATATACACCATCGCGAAGAGTCGGACACAACTGAGCGACTGAACTGAACTGAACGTGTAAACAGATAGCCGGTGGGAAGCTGCTGCACAGCACGGGGAGCTCGGCTGGTGCCCTGTGATTACCATGGGGGTGGGGGTGGGGTTCAGGAGTCGGGAGACATATGTGTACTTATGGCTCATTCGCATTGTTGTATGGCAGAAGCCAGAGGAATACTGTAGAGCAATCATCTTCCAATTAAAAATAAATGTCTAAAATTTAAAGTAAAAAAGGTTAAAATGGTCAATTTTATTTTCTGTTTATTTCACCACAATAAAAATAAGTGGCTGGGGACTTCCCTGGTGGCCCAGTAGTTGAGACTCCGCCTGCCAATGCAGGGGACCAGGAAGATTCCACATGCCACAGAGCAACGAAGCCCGAGCACCACAGCTACTGACGCTCATGTGCCTAGAACCTGTGCTCGGCAACAAGAGAAGCCACCGCAATGAGAAGCTCACATGCCTAAATGAAGAGCAGCCCCCGCTCATGGCAACTAGAGAAAGCCCACATGCAGCAAGGAAGACCCAGCACAGCCAAAAATCAATTCAGTTCAGTCGCTCAGTCCTGTCTGACTCTTTGCGACCACCATGGACTGCAGCACGCCAGGCCTCCCTGTCCATCACCAACTCCCAGGGTCCACCCAAACCCATGTCCACTGAGTCAGTGGTGCCATCCAACCATCTCATCCTCTGAAGTCCCCTTCTCCTCTTGCTCTCAATATTTCCCAGCATCAGGGTCTTTTCAAATGAGACAGCTCTTCAAATCATGTGGCCAAAGTATTGGAGTTTCAGCTTCAACATCAGTCCCTCCAATGAACCACCCAGGACTGATCACCTTTAGGATGGACTGGTTGGACCTCTTTGCAGTCCAAGGGACTCTCAAGAGTCTTCTCCAACGCCACAGTTCAAAAGCATCAACTCTTCGGCGCTCAGCTTTCATTATAGTCCAACTCTCACATCCATACATGACCACTGGAAAAACCATAGCCTTGACTAGACGGACCTTTGTTGACAAAGTAATGTCTCTGCTTTTTAATATGCTGTCTAGGTTGGTCATATCTTTCCTTTCAAGGAGTAAGCATCTTTTAATTTCATGGCTGCAATCACCATCTGCAGTGATTTTGGAGCCCAGAAAAATAAATAAAATAATAATCAATAAATAATAATTAAAAAAAAATAAGCTGTTGCGGGAGGGGACAGTTTGGGAAACTTTTAGGTTTTCAATATTATCTGACTCTTTGCAATAAGAAAGTCTTCACCATATGCTTGAGTGCATAAATAAGGCTGTGGGGGAAAACCAAATCTCAGCAAAGGTTAGGAAGAGAAATGTGCATTGCTCCAGGAAAGAAAAGAAAAGGCAGTGAAGAGAAAGAAGGGGGACAGGGAAGCAGCCGGCTCAGCACAGCCAGGCCAGGGAGGGTTGCCCTGAGGACAGATAGTGGGGAGGTCCCATGAGTCTAGAAACTTCTAGTGAGGCTGTGAGCCTTACAGGGCTTACCAGGTGGCGCTAGTGGTAAAGAACTTACCTGTCAATGCAGGAGACATAAGAGAGGAGGGTTCAATAGCTGGGTTGGGAAGATCCCCTGGAAGAGGGCATGGCCACCCACTCCAGTATTCTTGCCTCAAGAATCTCATGGACAGAGGAGCCTGGTGGGCTACAGTCCATGGGGTCAGAAAGAGTCGGACACGACTGAAGCAACTGAGCACAGAAGCCTTACATGTGCACACCCACCCACCAGCCTGGCCCCCAGGAGAGAGCCCCGCTTTACCAAGAAACAAACTCAGAAATGTTTGAAAAGCTTATCACGTTTCAGACGTTGCTCTTTTTTTTTGATGGGGACCATTTTAAAGTCTCTACTGAATTTGTTACATGATTGCTTCTGTTTTCTGTTTTGGTTTTTGGCCATGAGGCATGTGGAATCTTAGCTCCCTAATTAGGAATAGAGCCTGCACCCCTGCATTGGAAGGCGAGGTCTTAACCACTGCACCACCAGGGAAGTCCCTGGATGCTGTTTTTAAATATCCCCTGCAACCTCAGGAAGGAGCCTCAAGTGGCCCAGAATCCGCTGCTGCTCCAGCCAAGGGCATGCTGTTCTATGGATCTCAGGGCAGGTGGGACCCTTAGACATGGGGACATTCCCAGAGCCTGGGGGACCCGCCATCAGAGTGAGGACAGGGAGGATTCAGCCTGGAAGGCTGGTCTTGGGGAGAGAGGGGGGAAGCTGGGCTGCACCCGCACCACAGCTGGCGCAGTACCCCAGAGGAAGAATCCCTGCACAGAGGAGGGCAGCGGTGATGTGCTCAGAAAACTGCAAAACCAGGATTTTGGTTTTTTGGGGAAGCAAACTGTTTCCTGGGCTCTGATGTCCTGGGAGTGCCTGACACTATACGAACTTCCCACTATACACATAGCACTCACACTCATGAACCCCACCCCCTCCAACACCTACTTGAATTTCAAGGGCCTGGGGATAGGGGACTGGCTACAGGAGGCCTCATGTTGTATCTGTGAATCCATGTCTGGTGTTAGTCAATCGGTCATGTCCGACTCTTTGCCACCCCATGGACTGCAGCCCGCCAGGCTCCTCTGTCCATGGGATTCTCCAGGCAAGGATACTGGAGAGGGTTGCCATGCCCTCCTCCAGGGGATCTTTCCAAACCAGGGATCGAACCTGGGTCTCCTGCATCGCAGGCAGATTCTTTACCATCTGAGCCACCAGAGAGTTTTATTTCTGACCTCTCATGGAGCCTTTTACCATGGTAGAAAGTTAAAAACAACAAGAAGTCAGGTCACTGTCTTTGAACACAGGATAAGATCAAATCTGATAGTACAAGGTGAACTTTCAAGCAGATACTAAGATCTTTAATCACTGGGGGCAAAAAAAAAACAGTATGACATTTAAGCTATTACAACTCTGAAATTATGAAGTCAATAAACAAGAACTGGAGACAATGGAAAAGTATTTGTTAAAGTAATGGGGTTTGTATGTCTTTCCCCCCACTTTTTTTTTTAGGTGTCATACCACAGCCAGCATTAGTGAAAAGCCACTCAATAGTTTCTCATTTAAACCAGCAGCACAGATGTTATCCCCTTTCTGCAGATGGAAGCTCAGGAAGGTAACATCTCACTTGATGACAATCACACAGGTAATGTGCTGCTGGCTGCTGGTTGGCTTTCCAACTCCAGCCTGCCTTTCCCTCTGTCCCAAAGCAGACTGCACAATTCACAGCAAAGAACCTTCTATTTGGTCCAAATCAGCGGTTTAGATGTTAGCATTCCATCATTTAAACTGCAGTTATCTAATAAGAAAAGACAAAGAGACGACAGCCCAGGAACTAAACTGAAAAGACACAGGAAGACAGGAAAAGGGACGTGTGTAAGGGCAGTGGTCCCCAAGCTTTTGGGCACCGATTTCATGGAAGGTAATTTTTCCAGACACCGAGGAGGGGGATGGTTTTGAGATGATTCAAGGGCATTACGTTTCTTGTGCGCTTTATCTCTATTATTACTACATCAGCTCCACCTCGGATCATCAGGCATTAGATCCTGGAGGCTGGGGACCCCTGTTTAAAGGGATGTGACAGAACCTTAGGGCAGCAGGACCTCCTTGCCCTCTTAAAAATTCTTGAGGCCTCCACACAAAAACCTGTACATGGATGTTTATAGTAGCTTTACGCATAACTTCCAAAACATGGAAGCATCCAAGGTGGACTTCAGTAGGTGACTGGATAAATAAACTGGTTCATCCAGACAATAGAGCAGCATTCAGCACAAAAAACAAATGAGCTCTCGGGCCATGAAAAGACATGGAGAAAGCTTAAACACATATTACTAAGTGAAATAAGGCAATCTGAAAAGGCTACATACTGTATGATTGCAACTATATGATTCTAAAAAGGCAAAACTATGGAAACAGTGAAAAGATCAGTGGTTGTCGGGGTGGGTGGTGAGGAGAGAAACACAGAGTGCTGACCGTGTTTCGGGGGTGAAAACACTGGATGACGCCGTAATGACGGGAGCCGCGCTGCGCTCAGTCGGCCCGGCTCTTTTGCAACCCCGTGCACTGGAGCCCGCCAGGCTCCTCTGTCCATGGAATTTTCCAGTCAAGAATACTGGAGTGGGTTGCCATTTCCTCCTCCAGGGGATCTTCCCAACCCAGGGACTGAACCCACATCTTCTGCATTGGCAGGTGGATTCTTTACCACGGAGCCACCTGGGAAGCCCCTATAATGATGGGCACGTGTCATTAAACATTTGTCTAGACCCACAGAATGTACAACACCGTAAACTGTGGTCTCTGAGTGACTATGATGTACCCATGTAGATTCATCTTTGGCAAAAAAAAAAAAAGTCCATTCTGGTGAGTGATGTTGATAATAGAAGAGGTTATGCCTGTGTGGGGACAGGAGGTATTAATATATAGGAAATTTCTGTACCTTCCTCTCAATTTTGTTATAAACCTAACACTGCTCTTTAAAATTGTCTTTTAAAAAATTATTGGGGTCCGCAAATATCTATGGGTATTTATCATGTCAGAAATTATAAAATAAAAAAATGTTTAAATATTTATATCATTTGAATGTAACAATAATAAACTCATTAAATGTTTACAAAAAGAACTACACTTTTAATTAGAAAAGTGGCATTGTTCTGCGTCTTTACAAGTCTGGTTAACGTCTGCCTTGAAATAACTGGATGCTGCTCTCTGCTTCTGCAGATATGTTGGGAAATTATGCATCCTATAGTTTCTGGGAATTACCACTGTACCTTCATGAGAAAATGAGGATGAAAGGCTCAGTAACTGCTTCATATTATCACTAAAATAATTTCTAACTTGTGAAGCTCCTGGAAAAGTCTTGGGTACCCCCAGGAGTCCCTGGACCATGCTTTGAGAAAGATAACATAAAGAAGACGGTGTGAGAGAGAGAGG
The DNA here is from genome assembly GCF_000754665.1 of Bison bison bison. NCBI lineage: Eukaryota > Metazoa > Chordata > Mammalia > Artiodactyla > Bovidae > Bison > Bison bison. The sequence goes on from NW_011495064.1 coordinate 2,351,301, forward strand.
GAAAGGACAAATTGGGGAGACAAGGGCCCACCCACCATCTCACCTGTCACCTCCCCTAAGCCCCGCTCCCCCCACCTCCAGTGCTGAAACCACAGCTTCCTCCCCAAGGATGACCTGCTTTTATTCCGAACATCTCCTCCTTCAGCCTGGCTCATCCTTGAGACAGAAACATGTGCTAACTGGTTAATCTTCCTTCAGAACATACTGGTGTTTTTTAACTGGGGCTTTCTTAAATTAAAACTCCAAAGCCTGATTCTAAAAATGGGCTTATCAGACGACCTGAGATGGGGTGAGCCACCCAGCAGAGCACAGGAGAAAGTCCTCGACGAGACACAAGGGCTGGTTCTTGGGTTATTTTCTCCGTCTGCAAACTTAGCTTGCACCAAGCCCTCTGTCCACTTTTCTGGGCTGTGCTGCCATCAAATGACTTCTGGGCCTGAATCCACCTTACAACCCAAGCACCCCAGCCGCTGTTCGGCCGCCCCTGCGCACACCTGGACTCCGCGAGGCCCCTGGGAGTCCGCAGCATGCCAGCAACCAGATACGACCCCGGGCACAGCCAGTCCATCCCTGTGCCGGGAAAATGCCCTCACTTCTCTGCAGGGACGACCCGGGATAACGCTGTTTTGCCCCACTTTCCGCGCTTCTGTTCCGGACCAGGCGACACGGTGGCCCTGGGGGCGCTCCACGCCCGCTCCAACCCGGTTTTCTGCCCCCTCTCCCGGCAAAGGGTGGCACCCAAAAGCGGGGACTCAAGAAACAGGTTAGGAAACAGGTTTAGAAGCTACCACTCTGGGCCGAGCATCCCGTCCGCCGCTGCGGGGCGCGCCCGTTTGTCCCTGCTCTCCGTGAAGGAGGGAGCGCGGTGGGCAGAGGACGCCTCCTG
>NW_011495064.1:2352286-2362233 GCF_000754665.1 Bison bison bison
CACGAAGTCGCCGGCTCTGCGGCGTCCACAGGACTGGGGCGGGCAGTCCATCTTCTGTCAGGTCGGGAGGGACCTGTTTTCGGGCGCAGCACACACACGCCAGCTTGCCCTGCCCGGGGTGCACCGCGGGGTGCCCTTGGGGACGCGTTACCTGGGCCGGAAGAGCGGACAGCCGCCCAGGAGCTCGCGCAGCTCGTTTTTGAGGCTCCAGAACTCGCCGTCCAGGTAACGGTGCAAGGATGAGTCCCCGAGCCCCAGGTCCGCCGGCTCCATCGTGCTGTCGGGCCTCTGGCGCGTCTCTGGGGCCGCTGTCCCGCGCGCCTCCTCCCGCACGTGGCCCGGAACGCACTCCCTCTCGGCTCCACGCCGCTGGCCAGTCTCCTCCCTCCTCCGCCGCTTGCCCCGCCCTCCCGCGCGCTGGCCCTACCCCGACGCTGCTGCCTGGGCACCCAGTGAAGAAAGAAAGGTCCAAGGAATTTTACAGTGGTCTTCCTCCCCGCCTTGCCCCGGGGCTTGAGTTCCTGCTGCCTGTGCCCTCGGCTCAGTTGTCCCTCCAGTCGGTGGCCCACAAGAGCCCTGGTATTAGAACCCTAGAGGGGAAGTTGGTCTGTAGACACCGGGGCCTGGTTGCTCAGAGCTGAGGCACCTCACGGAGCGGACGTCCTGTGTCAGCAGCCTCTCTGCGCCCAAGATCCAAGATGGCCTGGCCCATGCTCTGGCCCCAGGTCAGCTGCAGCTTGGCATTCCAGCGAACTTTAATATTACCGTAATCTGGGGGGTGGCCTGGGGCTACAGGGTAGCTGGGAGATGCAGAAAGAACAAACGATGAACAAACATCAACTCATCTCCCAGAATCCTCCTTCTGTTGTTCTAACAAGTGACATTCATTCCTTTCCTCTAAGTCTCATTTACTTGACTGAGTCTCCATTTAAGTGGAAAGGGAATGTTAGTTGTTTCCTTTCAAAGACCAGTGGGCTGGGGAGATGACTGTTGGGAAGTGTGCTGTAGCTGGCCCTTGGGTCTCTGTCTGCTGTCATTAGGTTAAGGAATATCATCTGTATTAGTTTCCTTCTTGTTGCTCAGTCCTAAGCCTTGTCCCACTCTTTCCAACCCCATTGGCTGCAGCTCGCCAGGCTTCCCTGTCCTTCACTATCTCCCGGAGTTTGCTCCAACTCATGTTCGTTGAGTCGGTGATGCCATCCAACCATCTCATCCTCTGTCATCCCCTTCTCCTCCTGCCCTTAATCTTTCCCAGCATTGAGGTCTTTTCCAAGGAGTCAGGTCTTCACATCAGGTGGCCAAAGTATTGGAGCTTCAGCTTCAGCATCAGTCCTTCCAGTGATTCAGGGTTGATTTCCTTTAGGATGGACTGACTTGATCTCCTTGCTGTCCAGGAGGATTTTAGCTCTGTATTTTCATGGTGCTGTGTGAGCCAAGGACTGTTCTGAGGCATAGAGCCCCCGTGCCCCTCTTCTCCTGAGGATTCTGGAGCCTGGGCAATCCCTGGGGCCTGCCTGGAGCCACAGCTCTGCTTTAGTTGATGGTCTCTCCCTTCCAGGGCACCTGAGCCTATGTTTGTTGTGAGGGTTGGTTTGTTGTGAGGGTGTTGTCAGGAGGGGCACCCCCAGTTGCACACGAGCCCTTCCTGTGAACCTGCTTCTGCCCAAAGGCCTGCCCTGGAGCCTGACCTGCCCCAAATTTGTCTGTGACTGATCTTGTGACTTTAGATAAGAATCTTCATCTCTCTTAGTTTCAATTTCTTCATCTGAAACTTGTGGCTAATATGATCTACATTTTTTTAAAGACTGTAATTATGTATACATAATATTTGCCTCATATTAGGTGCTCTCTGATGGTCAGTGGGATGTTCTATGGGATTATTTAAATTGTGGACATATTCCACAATGACTGCAGAAAATCTGAATAGAATATTCATCGTAGATTTCTCAAAAAAAAAAATGAAAACCTCCCTCTCCTTATAAGGACACCAATCAATGGGTTGGGCTCCATCCTACTCCACTCTGACCTCATCTTAACCTGATTACATCTGCATAAACCCATTTTTCCAATTAGGTTTCCATTAACCAATAAGGTTACATGAACTTTCAATCCAGTATGTGCATATGTGCTAAGTCACTTCAACCATGTCTGACTCTTTAAGACCCTTTGGACTGTAGCCCACCAGGCTCCTCTGGCCATGGGATTCTCCAGGCAAGGACACAGGAGTGAGTAGCCATTCCCTTCTCTGGGGGAATCTTCCCAATCCAGGGATCAAACCTGGCTCTCCTGCACACGGGACAGATTCTTTACTGTCTGAGCCACTTAGAGAAGTCAGAGAGCACAGGCTAGATGTGCCAGTTACCTCTGAGCCAGCATCAGAAAACCTTCCCCAACAAGATGCCTGCTAGAGGAGTTAGGTATGTCCTGGAGAAAAAGGCTGGGCTCAGAACCAGAGTACCTACAGCAGGACCTCATAAGGGAAATGCAGGCATCCAGCAGCCCAGGCCTCTGAGAAGGGTGTCCAGTGACCCACAATGGACCAGGCATGGCATCCAGGTTTGTGCTCAAGGGCCATCCTGTAGCCCTGGGCTTTCCATAGAAGAGGGAGGCTGTAATGGCTGCTGGCTTCATTTTGCACTACCCCAGCCCCTCGGTCCTTGTAAGAGAGGCAGGCCCTTGGCTTGGACATTGAGAGAGTGTTCTCCTGCCTGGATAGTGGCAGGCAAGAATCCTTTAAGCTCCTTCCATAGATGAGTGACCAGGAATGTTAATGACTTGCCCAAGGGCTCCTGGCTCTCCAAGGCAGAGGACTCAGGCCCTAGAGGACCCACACCACATCACACTCCCCTGCGGGACTGGCCTGGGGGCCTCGGTGACCTTTCTGGAGGCAGCTTTCATGAGGGCCTGGGGCACAAACACTACAGCCCAGGGCTTAGGGTTCCGTGGTGAGGCACAGACTGTTCTCAGGGAACTTTGGTGTGTCTGTAGAAATCAGAGAACCAGAAAATAGAGCAGGGAGCACCCTGGAGTATTTTCAGTCAGTCCTTTCTTTTCAGATGAGAACTCTGGAGGGCATGGCCTCTAATGGCTCCATCTGACCACTGCACTGGGTTTCAGGAGGCAAATGGGGCAACTTAGGAAACTATACTGTTCCTTGTGTATGGATGTGAGAGTTGAACCATAAAAAAGGCTGAGTGCCGAAAAACTTATTTTCAAATTGGGGTGCTGGGACTCTTGAGAGTCCCTTGGACAGCAAGGAGATCAAACCAGTCAATCCTAAAGGAAATCAGCCCTGAATATTCACTGGAAGGACTGATGCTGAAGCTGAAGCTCCAATACTTTGGTCACCTCATGTGAAGAGTTGACTTATTGGAAAAGACCCTGATGCTGGGAAAGATTGATGGCAGGAGGCGAAGGGGGCAACTGAGGGAGAGATGATTGGATGGCATCACTGACTCAACAGACATGAGTTTGAGCAAATTCTGGGAGATGGTGAAGGACAGGGAAGCCTGGTGTGCTGCAGCTTATGGGGTTGCAGAGTTGGACACAACTGAGAGACTGAAAACAATGCTTCCCAGTACCCCCCAGTACTTTGAGAATCCCAGTAATGATACTAGCTCAGGTTTACCTAGCCCTTGCCTTATAACATTGTTATAAGGTAGAGAGGCTATAAATGCTAGAGAAAATTTGAACTAATGCTCAGAGATGCAGGTATAATATTGTAAAAAGAAATTTGTCTGGGGACCTCGCTGGCAGTCCAGTGGTTAAGACTCTACACACCCAGTGCAGGGTGCATGGATTGCATCTCTGCTTGGAGAACTAAGCTCCTCCATGACAGTGGGCACGGCCAAAATAAATTTCAAAAAAAGAAAAGAAATTTAGTTGGTTTTTGACTGAGGTCCTGACACAGAGCCTTCAAAAACTCTGAGCATTTCTTAAGGGATCGGTGTCTTTGTTGTGCTACTGAATAATGCCTGCAGTGATTTTGGAGCCCAAGAAAATAAAATCTGTCACTGCTTCCACTTTTCCCCTTCTGTTTGCCATGAAGTGATGGGACTGGATGCCACTATCTTAGTTTTTTTGTACGTTTCACTCTCCTCTTTCACCTTCGTCAAGAGGCTCTTTAGTTCCTCTTCACTTTCTGCCACTAGAGTGGGTATCATCTGCGTATCTGAGGTTGTTGATATTTCTCTTGGCAATCTTGATTCCAGCCATTAGTACCAGTGCAGCCATTTATCCGGATGCAAAAATGAGCTCATAAGATTAGATGCCTCTAATAAGGGAAGAATAGGAAAGAGAAAGGAATAGGGTCTCTGGTCTCTAGAACCTGGCTAACATGTAAATAACATCTGGGCATCACTTGTGTCCATTATACAAATACCAGGATAGCACATAGGACTGGACATTCAATTAGAGATTCTTGTGGAGACTGATGGCGGCAGAGAGCTGGGATTCCCATCCTTCCTTCCAGGCTGCAGTGATATGAAAGTCCATCCTGGGTTTTGACCACGCAAGGGATCTTCAGAAATAACAAAACACCTTCAGATGAAAAACATTTCTAGAATAGGGCTTTATATTTTTTCCTTTCTTCATATCAACTTTATTCTTAATGTTCTATAGCCCCTGAAATCACTTGTCAGCTTTCTGTCACTACTTGAATTATAAATCTCTAATCTTATATGATGTTTCAGCAACACAGCTAATACTGCTGCTATAAATTACTTTAAATTTCCCAGTGGAAGGAAGATACATGTGTGTTTGTGATTGTCTGCATGTGTCAAACAGGCAGAACCTAGAGAAGAATAATTGTTTTCTTTCTCTTTTCTTTTTAATTTTGACTCAACAGACATGAGTTTGAGCAAATTCCGGGAGATGGTGAAGGACATTTTGGCTGCGCTGGGTCTTCGTTGCAGTATGTGGGCTCTTGGCCGCAACAGGCTTCTCCAGCTATGCTGCACACAGCCTCCTCTGGTTGAGATGCACACACTCTGCAGCGTTCAGGCTCACTAGTTGTGGCACCTGGGCTTAGTTGCTCCAAGGCTCATGGAACCTTAGCTCCCCTACCAGAGACAGAACCTGAGTCTCCTACATTGGGAGGCAGATTCTTTACCACTGGACCACCAGGTAAGTCCCCATTTTCCTTTTCTTAACAGAGCACTGACTGGTATCATGGGACAACCCAAGAAATTGAGTGGAGGCTATAGGAGACTGGGAGTCAGAGAAACATTATGAAGAGAAGGAGATAGTTTTCATTTTACAGATCAGGAAACTTACACCCAGATTCAGGGTTTAAGTCCCATTATCTGCTTCTTTGGCTTCCCAGGTAGCTAACTGGGTAAAGAATCTGCCTGCAATGCAGGAGATGAGACTCAGAAGACATGGGTTCGATCCCTGGGTTGGGAAGATCCGCTGGAGGAGGACATGGCAACCTACTCCAGTATTCTTGCCAGGGTAATCCCATGGACAGAGGAGCCTGGTAGGTTACAGTCCATGGGGTTGCATAGAGTCAGACACCACTTAGCAACTGAGCACAGCACAGCACATCTGCTTCTTGAGGAAGTCAAGTCTGGAGCTCATGTTCCCTGATGCAGTCTGGTTTTCCATCTCCAATAAGTTGGGAAATTACTATTTTGGACAAACAAGTCACTGAAAGCCCAAATATGAACAAAAATGCCTTACCAATTTAGAGAATCTATTAGTCATTTTACATATTTAATATTGAAATATTTAAATATTGACATTTAATATTGAAATTAGCAGATAAACTAATTTAAAGTTTTAGAGGAAGAGAGAGTTGTAACTGCACATTTCTGCCTCAGAGGTAGGAAATGCAGACCTTGACACATGTGGACCCACTACTCCCACTCAGATCAGAACAAGCCTCCCCACTCACATTCTGGGGTGGGTCTGGGGAGATAAGGTAACAGACCCACTAAGGCAACAGCAATGCCAAAAATTAAAGGGATGGCTAATCAGTGAAGCAACAGTTATTATTTAACAAACTTTCAGATATGCCATGGCAATCGCTACACTCTTAACACAAACCTGAGGAGAAAAGGGCAAAGGGAGAAGATGAAAGAAGATAAAAGTTGGAGCAGATGGAATTTGAAATGCTGTCAGTGGTGTGAACTTCCAATTAGTGAATTTTTTAAAAGACGAGCAACATATTTGCCAGCTCTTCAGGATTTTCTGCTTACATTGATTTATGTAAATTGCCAGCATTTGGGGGTTTATAGATTTTCATCAAAGTAGCAAACTGTTTCTTCATCACACTCTTTGGAAGTTCTTCCTTTACTCCTGACATGTAGAGATAATGTGAAGCTCTTAGAAAAATACAGTCATCCTAGACTTAGGAAACAGCACATGAGACTTACTTCAACAAGCTCCTGACGGCTTTGAATCAGGCCAGTCTCTGCTTTCTTTCCATGGTGCTTAGTCCTGTTACGTAGGAAGGTCAAACATCTGGTAAACCCTCCAACTCAACACATCTCTACACAAGTAGCAGCCTTCCCCAGCTCCAGTGGCCTGTTTCTATCAATTCTTCTAGGCCATCAAATTACCTTTCTCTTCTTTTCCTTACATATTAAAGACATCTTTGTGTTCTGAGAACACTCCCTCCTTGAGATCTGATTCCCTGTCTTACCTTCTTCCAGTCCCTCTGCCTCCAACGCCAGCTTAGAGTCTGCAGATTACTGATCTTGGCCTCCCTGTCCCCCTAAAATCCTGATGTATTGGGAACTGGTTGATTAACCTAACAGGGACGTTATGATGAACACAGTGTGTGGAAGGATCGTTATATTGGGTTGGCCAAAAAGTTTGTTCAGGTTTTTCCATGTTATAGAAAACCCTGAATTTTGGCCAACCCAACAATTTCCCTACAGAATAAGAATAGCAGAGAGGGATGCCCATAATTAAGGAAAAAGAGAAGGCATTGAGTAAGCCAGGAAATTATTTCCAGAAACACGTAAGATTCTAATAAATGCTGATAACTGTAATACTTATTACTGCTACCTCTAGATATACCCCAGTGTCTGGCATCAGTGGGTCAGTGTGCCCTTTTTAAGGGGCAGTGTGGGAAGAGGCATTCACAATACTTTACTCCACAAACAAGCCTGGTGGGAGAGAAGCTCCTAGTGGTAGAAATGAAGGAGGGCAGACAAGCTCTGTGGCCTCTAGAAAACAGGGTCGAGCTAAGTATACCTACCATGAGGTCCTATGAGCACAATGCTGCTCATTCCCCAAAGGCCCGGTTTATTGTCAAGATCAAGTACAAACGCCTTAATCTAGCATGTAAGATCAGACATCAAACTATCAAATTCGTCTTTCATAAAGACTTTCCACTGCTCATTAACAGAAGTCCTCAAGGGTTATTTCCTTCAGTGACCTTTATTTACACCAGGAATGACGTCCCCAGACTCCCCCCAGCCCAGATCCACCCCACCACGTTCAAGGCCCAAGTCAAGCCCTCCATTCCCCAGGAAGCTTTCTCTGACAGACAGGCTCCATGTCCCCTCCCTCCTCTAGACTCCCCTAGCAGAAATCATATGTGTATTAATTTAGCACTTAATCTTGTATTGGCAGCCAGATTCTTTAGTAGCTGAGCCACCAAGGAAGTCCCAAACATTCATTTAGCACTTAATATTATTTATGTCTATACAGGCTTCCCAGGTGGCTCAGTGGTAAAGAATCTGCCTGCCAATGCAGGAGACACAGGTCCAATCCTTGGGTTGGGAAGAGCCCTGGTGAAGGAAATGGCAATCCATTCCAGTATTCTTGCCTTGAAACTCCCTTGGACAGAGGAGCCTGGCAGGCTACAGTCCATGGGGTCACAAAGAGTCGGACACGACTTAGTGACTAAACAACAACAATGTTTTATGTCTGTATCTCCATCTTCCAGATAATACCACTAGTTTCTTAAGGACAAGATCTGTCTGAGTCAGATAAGGTTACAATTAAATCCAGTAGCACCCAGTATAGGAGAGATGCCTGATCAACATTTCCTGATTGGTGACTGAAGTGGAATCAGACACCCGTTGAAAACTTGAGTTAGTGAGAACAAAATTGTGTTAATTCCTGTGATAATCAGCAGAACCTAAACTTGTCTAAAGACTCCAGAGTGAGCACCCTCTGAGTTAATACCCTACAAATTGGATACTTGTGTAATCCAAATCAATCATTTCCCTGAAAGAAATTCTGAACTCTGAGAGCATCAGGATTTCCAGAAGCTGCTAATTTTTTTAAAAGAGGTATTTAACTTAAGGGCCCCAAGACAGCAAAACATGCACACCACTTCTCTAAAAGGAAGTAATCACATGAATAGCTCTTTATATTTTACTTGCCCTGTCAAGTGGCTCCTGAAAGAACCTCGAGAAGTAGAATCAAGGGGTTAGGCAAGGTTAGGTTGACTCTTCCAATTCAGTCTCAGGTAGGAAGCATCAGAGTATTACATAATTCTTCTTAGACTTCTGGGCTCCTTTGCAAAAGGATCTCGTTTTTGGTTTTCTAATTCCTAAATCCATGGTCTCCACAGCTCCCAAGTTCCACAGAAGATGGTGAAAGTTGTCCTGCCGCCATTCTGTACTCTATTCAAACTTCTGTTCTTTTAATCACCAGTTGGATGTAGGAACTGCCCAGTCCCTTGAGCTCTCATTCGCTATAGAGCACCCACAGAGCATTTCATATCAGTTAAATCAAGCCTGGAGGTCTCCAAGGGTATCAACCTATCGCTTTATTTGCCATGTGTAATTTACATAACTAACCCTTAAGCGCTTACAGACGTGATGCCCTTACGTTGTAACCACTAAGCTAAAACCCACTTAGGTTTTTCCCTGGGCTTTTGATGAATCACTCCCTCTCTGCCACAGCTTTTTTGGATCTGGAACCAAAATTTAAAGGACTTCAGCATCTAGGTTCTTTACTTACAGAGAGGACGCGGAACAAAGTTTTTTGTTTTGCGGGAAATGGAGAGGTGTGCCACTGGGCAGGATTCCGTTTTTCACCCCATCAGCCTCTCCTAAGCCAGAGGTAGGCATTCCTCCCGGGCTCTGCGACCTTAAACAAGTCTGAACGGTATAAACGGGATTATTTTTCTTCTTTCCATAACCCAGGCATAACGACTCTGGTTTATATTAAGTAAGCAAAGCGTCGAAGCGGCACAATTTTTTCAACCTCGAGAAACTATTTTTCTCCCAGGATGCCTTCCTCAGGGTGATGCCTTAATCATGTAATTTTGTAAGCCAGCTACAGCTTGCACGGCTAAGGAAAAAACTCATCCCCTACTCCTGAGCCAAACTAGGTGGTCCCCGTCACGCCGCACCCCGGAACCTAGCCAGCCCTCCGCTCAGCTTGCGCTTTTGATTCAACTGGGTTGCCGGAAGTGGGAGGAGCTGCCGGCGCACCAGAGGGAGGCGGACCTTGGTCTCCAGGCAACGGCCCAGGTGATTGGCCAGCTCGTTTGCAGCCGAGGCCAATGGCCAGGCGCCTTGCAAACGGTCGTTGCGGCGACTGAGGCTGCGCGGGAGATTCGACTTGGCGGCGGCTACTACCCGACGGCGCAGCTGGGACTGCTGCTGCCCTGGTTCCTCTCGCCATGGATAACCCGGAAAATGTTTTTCAGTAGGTGTGGGTCTGGTGGGAGGGAGAAGGGTGGGCGGGGGCGTGATCCCCGGCTGCAGGCCGCCGGGGGCTGGCGTACCTGAGTTCGGGCCTAGTGGGCTGTAGGTCCCTGGCCCGCCCCAGACCTGCCTCCCTTGGCCTTCCCGCCCCTTTCCTTGGCCCTGGAGTTTGTACCCTTCCAGCCTCACTACCCCCATCCCTCCCCGGCTGCGCTGCGGGCCACTCGGGAGTCGTGGAGAGGGAGCACAGTGTAGCCGGGACTCTCCGCTGAGACCGCGGGCCTTTGACCGAGCTGCCTCTAGAGTGGCAGTTTGGGGCGGGGGCGGGGTGGG
>NW_011495064.1:2362333-2390851 GCF_000754665.1 Bison bison bison
GTCTGTAAGGAATTCTCCTCTGGGCAGATCGCCTCGGTGCAAATAAAATGTCTAACCCCCCCAAAATTAACACTTGCATGTAGGTTTTATGAGAAATTTTCGAAACCACTTATTTTAAAATTCTAGAAAGGGAAAGAACTTAAAATTGCACTATCCCATAATCCCACAATTATTAAAAACCGTTGAGTAATGTGCACTTTAAGGGAAAAAATGTTGCACTGTTTGTCATTTATGTCTACCTGCTAACAATTTTTAAAATTCCCATGTCTTTGCTTTTTATGACTTAGGTGATTTATCCAGACTGTTTCAAATGCATTTAAAACAGTTAAATCTTGTGCTACGGAAATTAAAACTGGTTAGTTTTATTAACACCAGTCTAATATTAACTGGGATCAAAAGACTCAGATCCTTAACTCTGCCTTCAGACTTTTTCTGTAGCCCAGACTGCAAAGGATTTCAATTTTACAGACTCCTCTTCCCCCATTTTAAAATAGAAACCAGATATTTCTGACCTTATTTTGACTTTCCAAAGGCTAATTTGCACTAATGAGCTGAGTGTTTTAGTATTGCTTTACAGTGTATTTAGACCGTATTACTAGGGAAGTGTGATTGGTATCAGATGGGCATCTTACTTTGGGCAGCCTATTACATATGTTTCAGGAGAAAGTTATTTCATAACTTAAATTAGGAACTTTTAAACTGCTTATAAATTGTGGGAGCTTATCTCCTATGATGCACAAGAGGGAGTTTCAAGATGTAGGAATATTTTTTAACTTTTAAAAATAAGTATTACGTTTATGTGGTTAAAAAAGATTTAGGAAAAGTGTTCACTGAGATCTTTATCTGATGCCTCTCCCAATGCCTTGTATGCAACCATTTTTCTAGTTTATTTTTCAAGAATGTAAATATTTATAATAACACGAACATAGGTATGTACATATGTAAGTATGTGTACAATTTCTGCCTTTATTAAACATAAAAAGTAGCAGAGCATATGCACTGCCTTTTTTTTTTTTTTTTTTGCTTAATGCTATCCTTGGAGATTTTAGTCTGCCATTCCATAGATTCTTTTTTTCATTCTTTTTTACAACTGCATGGTATTTCACGTACCATAATTGACCTAAAAAAGTACCCTATTGATGGACACTTGGAGTGCGGACCTTCTTTTGCTATAATAGATAGTGCCATGGTGAAGAATCTTGTACCCACCGTGCTTTTCATGTATCTGTCCTCTAGATTCCTAGGAGTGGGTTTGCTAGATCAAAAGGAAATCTATCTGTAATTCTGGTGATATTATTACCAGTTCCCTTGGCAGGAACTGAGCACACTCCCACCTCCAAGCAAGTTGTAAGTGTGTCTTTTTCCATTACTTCCCGTCTACATTGTTGTCATATTTTCGGAGTTTGGCAGATGAGAAGTTATCTCAGTGAGCAAATTTCTCTCCTTAGAGAGGTTGAGTATTTTTCTGTGAAATGCCTTTTGTTCATTCCTTAAATTGGATTGGGTTTGTTTTTCCCCCCCAATTTCTAGAAGCTCTTTCGTCATCCCCGTTTAGCATTTCTCTCTTAACTCTGCTTGGTGTTTTGTTTATTTGACATAGAGAAGCTTTTTATTTATAAGTAGTCCACTTACCTAGCTTTTTCTTTTGTGGCTTCTGGATTTTGAGTCATAAGAAACTTTGATTTTATTTGTATTGTGAGGTGAAGGCTAGAAGAAAATATTACTTTCAAATTTTTTTTTTCCCCTCGAAAAGATCATCGAACTTCTTTGATAGAAACCTGAAAGTCTTCCTTACTTTGGCTCTCTCTTTTAGCCAGTGTTCAGTCCCTTCCGCAAGTCTCATTGTCTCTTTCTCCAAAACACCCCAGTTCCGCATTTGAACAGTTCCCATACTGGCTGGGACTCTGCAATAGCTCCGTAACCGTTCTCATCCCCCACCCACTTCGTCACTTAGAGACAGTTTTAAAATACACATTAGATCTCGTCACCCCTCACCTTTCTCCTAACTTAGCTGCTTGGTTCTGGCCCTGTCAAACGTTACCCCCTCTGAGAGGCAGGCTCTCCCTGACCGCCCTACTGAAAACAGTAAGCCCCGTCGCACTCTTAGCCCTTCTGTCCTTCGGGTTTTTGTGTTTGTTGTCCCCCTCTGTGTTCTTATTTTACAGATTTCTTTTTGTTGGTTTCTTTATCCTGCTAGCACCTGGGGCCTCTTGGAGAACTTTCTTGGCTTGGCTGGTTTATTTTTTAAGCTGTGGCTGAGTATGCAGAAGTAGGGGCAGGTTCTCAGGGAGCTACAGCCACTGACTTCTGAGCATTGTCATCGGGTGGCCTCCCTCGGGAGCCTGGTGTCCCATTGAGGCCCAGAAAGCAAACTGTGTCCTAGAAGTCCCGATTTGTTAGACCCTGGGCTGTCACGCACTTCCCTGTTGACTCAGACAGTAAAAAAATCTGCTTACAATACAGGAGACCCAGGTTTGATCCATGGGTTGGGATGATCCCCTTGAGAAGGGAATGGCAACCCACTGCAGTATTCTTGCCTGGAGAACCCCATGGACAAAGAAGGCTGGCGGGCTACAGTCTATGGGGTTGCAAAGAGTCAGACATAACTGGGTGAATAGCCGTGGGCTGTCATGCACCTTTCAAGAGCTCTCTTCACATCTCCAGCTGAGTTCCTAAGCAGCAAGGCGAGGGGTCTGGGTCAACGCCACACCTGGGTCCCAACATTAGAAGGAGGAGCAGCAAAGTTCTGGTGCCCCTCATGGTGGCTGTGACATTGGAACTGGAGACCTTTTATTAATAGCTGCTTCCTGTAGAGCCACCTCAGGGGCCTTGCGTCTTGCTTTCTTCTGAAAACAACGCTGCTTTTGAGTTTCTGACTTCTGAGTGAATACTGTTTTCATTTTTATTATAGCATTTGAATTGATGTCTAAGATTTCTATTTTAAGGTATATTCATGATAAATATGAAATATAACTTTTGCTTTTAGGAAGTATTCCTAATAATCCCATGTACCTATTTTTCTTCGTTCTAGAATGTTTGAAGCCCATATGCAGAGCTACAAGGGCGATGACCCACTTGGTGAATGGGAAAGGTTAGCATTTCATTTATTTTTTCTATAAACAAACTGTATGCGGCCCTGAAAAATTAACACTGTCCATATTTTTTCTAGTTACATGCAATGGGTAGAAGAGAATTTTCCTGAGAATAAAGAATACTTAACAACTTTATTAGAGCATCTAATGAAGGAATTTTTAGATAAGAAGAGATATCACAATGACCCAAGGTTCATCAATTATTGTCTACAATTTGTAAGTATACTTTCAGAGGTATAATCACATCCCTCGTCATACTGTACTTTTGCTTTTTACCCCAGATTTTAGGATCAGTTTTTGGGTATTTTTTATTTGATTCCTTATGTTTCTAAGTCATAACTTTTTTTTTTTTAAGTTGTGTGGCCAGAGACTTGTATTTTACAATCTTTTGGCGTCTGTCTTATGGAATCAGTGACTGAATTTTAAAATCCTCCTTCTCTGTAAAGCCTGTAATGTGACAACAGAAGGTAGAAACCAGGCTTCCCTGGTGGCTCAGGTGGTATAGATTCTGCCTGCAATGCAGCAGACCTGCATTCGACCCCTGGGTCATGAAGATCTCCTGGAGAAGGAAATGGCCACCCACTCCAGTATTCTTGCCTGGGGAATCCCATGGACAGAGGAGCCTAATGGGCTACAGTCCATGGGGTCACAAAGACTGACCCAAGTGAGCGACTAACACTTTCACTTTTCAAGGTAGAAACCTTGAAAAGAAGGTTTGTTAGCTGAGAAGTGTGTTCAGGAAAGAGTAGATAAACAGGCATTCCCTGGTGCTAAAGAGGGTTCCTCAAGTAAATTAAATTCATTGTGAATAATTAAGAAAATATTAACTCTCAGAAATGAAATTTAGTGCTAAAAGGAGAAGGCTGCCTCAGGTTAGTCTTTCAAAGGTTGGATCTGTTCAATCTTGAAATAAAGGCTTGGGGCACGAGTTGTGGTCATAAAATCATGAATGGAATAGATAAAGTAAACAGGAATTTGTTATCTATCTTTACTAAGCTTCAAAATGTGAGGATTAGACACACCCTGTGGAATTTGAATGAGTACAACTTTATATATTAATATTACGGCACAGAACCTACTGTCTTGGGAAATAGTGGGGGACGCTGAATGTCAAGGAGGGGGATGAGCTGACTTTGAGGCTTGCCATCGGAGGACCACACAGGCCTTCCCCTGCCAAGTGCATCATGCTGCCTCCTTGAAGACGAACACTGAGTGTTGTTTGAACTAGGAGCCCCACCGCGCCTGGCAAGTGCCCTTCTCTCATGTCTGTCTGCTTTGGATTTCTGCAGGCCAAGTGCAACAGTGACCTTCACCAGTTTTTTGAGTTTCTGTACAACCACGGTATCGGAACCCAAGCAGCTCCTCTGTACGTAGCCTGGGCCGGGCATCTGGAAGCCCAAGGGGAGCGGCAGCACGCCAATGCCGTTTTTCGGAGAGGAATTCAGAACCAGGCCGAACCTAGAGAGCTGCTGCAACAACAGTACAGGTAGTTTGACAGTGAGAC
Organism: Bison bison bison; assembly: GCF_000754665.1. NCBI lineage: Eukaryota > Metazoa > Chordata > Mammalia > Artiodactyla > Bovidae > Bison > Bison bison. Next base: position 2,366,930 of record NW_011495064.1, read on the forward strand.
TCCACACAGTGATTCCTACCTTGAAACATAGTGGTTTGCTCTTTAAAGATTTTTATTGTTATATTTGTACAGGGAAATGCTTCTCATTGGGGAAAATGTGGAATTAGTGTAAAGAAAAACTGTCCAGAAATATTACCATTAATATTTTTGAGCACTTCCTTCCAGTGTCTTTTCTGTGCCTGCATGTGTGCCTTAGTCTCTGTATTACAGTAGTAAACTGCACTGTGTGTCTGTTGTATATGCTGAGCTTTGTGCTGCTCTTAAGAAATTATGGACTTTTATACCACTTAGAAAGTGGTTGTGAAATCTGTCCCAGAGCAGTGGCATAATTTCATTGTTCTAGAATGGAACATTTGTTTCCAACATTTTTTTTTTTTTTTTTTTCACAAAGATCAGCACACGCTTCGTGCTAAGTTACTTCAGTCTTGTCCGACTCTTTGTGACCCCATGGACTGTAGCCCACCGGGCTTCTCTGTCCAAGGGATTTTCCAGGCGAGAATACTGGAGTGGGTTGCCATTTTCTTCTTCAAGGGATCTTCTCGACCCGGGATCGAACCCAAGTCTGCTGCACTGCAGGTGGATTCTTTACTGCTGAGCCACCAGCAAAAGTCTACAATGTGTGCATGTTGTAACATGTGCATATTGATACCCACAGAGCAGGGTACATTTGTTATGTGAATTTATAAAATACTGACATCCATGAGGCAAAAGGAGGAATTTTTCTAATTAAGTGCATTAGGTGTGAAAATAAGCCCAGGTTTTTTTTTTCTTAATTTTGAAGCAAATCTAAAATTCAACTTTGCAATCTGTTTTAACCTCAGTCTTTATTAGATCACAGTAAGCTGTCTATCCTGTTTAGTTTTCACTCTAATATAAATGCATATTAAACTGTGAATTGTAATCTATATTGATGCCTTTACTGTTGTCTTTTAGGATGTTTCAGACACGCCTCACTGAAACCCATTTTCCTACTCAAGGTAAAATAACACTTTCTAAAATATCCAAAGTATCAGTAACTTAGTCTCTGATTTGCACTGCCTTTTTCCCCTTAAAATCACATCCATCCAGTATTTATTGATTATATTATCTTAGGTAACGGGGAAGACCCTCTGATAATAATAATGCCTGCTTCATAGCCCTGCATAGCAGGGACTCTGTCTTAGCACTTTAAAAGAAAAACTCACCAAAAAAAAAAAAACAAAAAAGCTTGGCAATTTCATTATAGTTTTAGGATTTTCAAAAAGTAAAAATTACCCCAAATTGAGTGACAATACTTATTCTGGAGTACATCTGTTCTGAATTAAATTAAATGTATTTAATGCAACTTTTAAAGAAATGGAGTTTCTTTTTTTTTTAAGAAATAAAGATTACATTTCAGCAATAAGCACTACTTATCCTGTTTAAAATAGCTAGAGTTTACATTTCTTTCAGGGACTTCCTTGGGCATTTTGAATTGATTAGAAAATAGTTTCTACAACATTACTTTTATTTATAAGGTGTTTTAATTATGTTTTTGAGATAGTGTGAGTGAGTTCATTTTTCAGTGCTACTTATTGAAAGATCAGGGGAATGTATTTGTATTGTATTCATTTAATATGGTTTCACCCTTATTTCTTTTTCTTTCATGCATTTCGTGTCATAGTAAGAACCTCAGAACCTCTGCATGATGCTCAGATTTTAAATCAAATGGTAACATCAAGCTCAAATCCAGGAAGTAACCCAGCCTGCATTTCTAAGAATCAGGTAATGACAGTTGTAGTTGCGTGGAAACCGGGAAGGGTGCTGAACGGCCAGCCCACCTGCCGTTCGTGTCCCTCGGGCACCTCGTTCCTTTGACCTTGTCTCCCAGGACTGAGCTCCACGTCAGCCACCTGTGCTGTGGCGCCTTTCTGGGCCTGTCATCACCCACTGCCCACTTCCAGTATTAAATGGAAAATCACTCATTGTCTGACCGTAACTTCCTGTACTTGTCTGACCTGGTGACACCCCTGCATGACCTCCTGCCTTCGCCGGCCCCCCCAGCAGCCTTTGTCCTTCTTTGCTCTGCGGGTCTCCCTTCCCTGGCCCAGGAGTCTCTAGCTTAGGTCACACCCATCTGCAGACACCTGAGTCTACTTCAAATGCTCTGATCCTGGAACTGCCTCCTCAACCAGAGCTCTTCTATTTCCTGGCAGTTATGCTTCCAGTTTCCCCGTTCACACTTTATGTTTTCCACATTGCCTGTGCTTCCTTTTCTATTCACTGATGCCAAATGATAATTTTTAACTTCTTTTTACTCTCCTCAAACTTGGGGCCTGACTATATCTAACCTCTTTGTCAGGAACTGGCACACTTACTTTCAATGAGACAGCAGAAGCGCTCAGATGACAGCTCCATGTCCTCCACCAACCAGTAAATAACTGGACCCTTGCTTGCCACGGCAGGGGCCAAGTGACTCATCTGCATGTACACGTTCTCTCCGTTCTCCCAGCATCTTTCCTCCTCAGGGTACCGGTGCTCTTTGAGTTTGCTATGGACCTGCTTTAAGCTAAATCCTATGGAAATGCCTCTGTTCCAGGTGCACATGTATTACGTTTCATTAATGTAACACATTCTTAGAAGGAGACTGTGAATTCCAACCTTGACAGATACTCACGCTGCCCCAGTTTACATCCTACTCATGCGTGCCATCTTGTTTGTTTCCTGTTGCCCCAGCTGTAGGCGTCTAGGCAGCAGAGGTGGATCTTGTTCACAGTCAGTGCTCAGGACCTGACATGACACAGATGAGATGTCCAGTAAATACTTGTCTAGTGACTGAATGCTAGCACTGTGGACTCCTGAGCAGAGAACAGTACCAGAAGAAAATGTTAAGAATTTTTTTCTAATGTAGCTATTTGGAATATTAATCTCATTACACTTATGCCCTGTGGCTCAGCCCCTAGACTGTGGGTCTTTCTTATTGGAAGAAGACCCACAGGTCCAAACACTTCTTATTGGACTTTAGTTGTAAAACCTGTCATAAAAGTGATCATGCAAACCAAGGCTTCAGCGATTAATCGTAACTTGAAAGAGCACACATAAATCTACTTGATGACTCAGAGACCCCTCAAGTGTTTCCATATTGCTTTCTGCAGTCGTCTGGATGACGGATTCTTCTCAGATAAGTGATTATTTGTGTTTCTTTCTGTCTTAGGGTCCACAACTTTCTGGAGCAACACCTGCAGCTGGTGATAAAGGGTCGGACACGCAAGTACAATCGGTGCCTTCATCTGACTGATTTTCCTCCCAGAGCCATTGCAGTACACTGTCATAACCGATGTGTTTTTCCCCATTTTAGGGAACAAAGGGTGATCACGATTTCCAAATCAGAATATTCTGCACACCCTTCTGTGGCAGACAAAGCTGATGTTCAGCAGGTTGTCATGTATTGCAAGGAGAAGCTTATTCGCGGAGAATCGGAGTTTTCCTTTGAAGAGCTGAGAGCCCAGAAATACAATCTACGGAGAAAACATGAACAATGGGGTACTTGCAGTCTTAAATTTGAGATAGCCTAGGTCACTTAACATGATTCTCATCTCTGAGTAATTACATTTGTAGTAGATAATTCATTGTACTGAAAGAATCTCAAAAAAAAAAAATCTCTAGCTCATTCCATCAGAAGCCTAAAACCTTTGTTAAACACTAGTGTAGCATCTACGTTTGTCCAAAGCTTAAACTGATGTCTTGACAGCAAAGCTTAGAGCTGAAACAGCACTAAAGGAGATGTCCATGCCAACGCAGAGATACTTTTAAGCTTTCACATAACATCTGTATGGATTTGAGCTTCTGTATCTAGCAATTCTAAACCCCTGGGTCAGTTATTTATACTATAAAGGATTAATTAAGAACTAGAGTTGAGAAGAGATTTTTCAAAGTCTGCACCTGTTATAAATGAGACGTTCAGGAGTCCTCTGATCAAAGTGCTGTGCTATTCACGGCTGTGCTGTACAGTGGGCCCTGACTCTGCAGGGAAGACTGGATGTTAGCAGCAGCGTTGGCTCTTCAGTTTACAGCACGTGTTTGCTGTAACAACATGGACCTCAGAGGAAAATGAACCTCTGTTCTCAAGACTTCGACACCATCTGACTATTTGTGCTGTGCCCCCTGTGTTGGCCAATTTTTGTTTATTCATTATTTCTCGTTTGGTTAACAACCGAGAGGACAGTCAGTGACACTCGGGGAGGACCCTTTCGTGCCTTGCACAGATGCTAAATCTGAGCTGGACAGTTTGATTGGTATGTGATGTGGTTATGTTAACCAGTTGCTGGTAATGGGACCGACAGCGGTGTCCTTGACATCCTGACCTTTCAGTGCACTTTACTCTTATTTCTTAGGAAGCACCGAGAAACTTCTATCTTTTAAAAACACTTCCATTTTCAAATGATTTGCACAGTCTTGGTTGTTGAAAGTGCTTGGTATCATACCATGCTATTACCAAATATTTTTGTTGCTTATCATGTACATTTTTATAACTTAGCACCCTGAACTTAAAAGTAACTGTGCTGAGGTTAGGTAAAAATTATAATTGAAAAGTAGTGTTTCAGTTCTAAAAACCTAATACTCTTGGAAAAAGACTAGTAAAAAATAGTTGCCATCTTAAAGATAACCTTTTGCTGATTTTGCACGATTCTTCTGTTGACCTGAGTTTAAATCTCACCTGCAAACTATACTTTGTCTTTCCTAAAGTAAATGAAGAGAGGCATTATATGAAAAGGAAAGAAGCAAATGCTTTGGAAGAACAACTATTAAAACAGAAAATGGATGAGCTTCATAAGAAGTTGCACCAAGTGGTGGAGATGTCGCAGGAGAACCTGCCCTCTTCCCAGGGGACATCTGAGGTGTGTGGGCTCCCCATCGCTTCCCACACCCACTGCAGTGATTTCTGTTGCTGTTTGTCCCTTCCATGCTCTATTTTTAGAGTTAATTCTAATGTCAGTTTAGTTACTAGCTTTCCGAATTATTCCCCCCTCCCCCCACCGAGAACTGGGGGGAAAGACCATCCGACACACTTCCAGCAAGGATGGAAGTCACGTTTAAAGAGCCAGGAGTCAGAGTGACACTGGGCTTCTCAGTACCAGCCCAGAGGACAGTCACAATGCAAGATGAGAAACGAGGTTACAGAACAGGGTGTGTAGTGTGTGTGTGTGTGTGTGTGTGTGTGTGTGTACATTAGTGTATATAGTCCTTTATCTGGTTTTCTTTTTTTTAGGGGAGGTACAATAACTGTTCGGAGAAGGCAATGGCACCCCACTCCAGTACTCTTGCCTGGAAAATCCCATGGACGGAGGAGCCTGGAAGGCTGCAGTCCATGGGGTCGATAAGAGTCAGACATGACTGAGTGACTTCACTTTCACTTTCATGCATTGGAGAAGGAAATGGCAAGCCACTCCAGTGTTCTTGCCTGGAGAATCCCAGGGACGGGAGCCTGGTGGGCTGCCATCTATGGGGTCGCACAGAGTCGGACACAACTGAAGCGACTTAGCAGCAGCAGTAGCACAATGACTGTTACAGAATGAAAATTCAAATATAATGATTAATTTGTATTGAGAAGCCAGCAACACCTGCAGGAATGGGTCTCAGAGCTTGCTTTTCCTATAGACCTACTGTGGCCACATTCCTGTTTTCAGCTCTATCTTCACTTCCATTCTGAGACACGTTCAAGTTTCTGCGCTTCTCCGGAGATCACCTCCCTGACTGCTGTTTGAGGTGTTAGGATTCCTTTACTGTCATTTTAGTGAGGTTTTGGCAGGATGTGGATGATAAAACACATATTTAAGCCACTGTCTTTAACCAGAAACCTCTCTTAATGAACTTATTTCTGTATATGAGCAGTCTGAGGATGTATTTTCCAAACAGATCTCCAGTTGTCCCTGAGTCATTTATTCACCAGCTCAGCTTTTCCCAATTATGCTCAGTCACTTCAGTCGTGTCCAACTCCTTGCAACCCTATGGACTGTAGCCCACCAGACTCCTCTATCCATGGGATTTCCCAGGCAAGAATACTGGAATGGGTGGCCTTTCCCTTCTCCGAATGGAGATCTTCCCCACCCAGGCATCACACGTGCATCTCCTGAATTGCAGATAGATTGTTTACCGCTGAGCCACCGGGGAAGCCCTTAAAATGTCTTTATCGTAGACTGAGTTTTTAATGTATAAGAGACCATTTCTGAAATGAGCACCTCTGCTTTGGTCAGTAGGCTTCGTCTTGCTCGTTCCATGTTGTGTTTTCTGTAACTTTGTTGCGTGTTTTGATATCTGTGGGAAGGTCTGATGATTGTTTTTTAACATGTTTCTTCAGAAGTAAATATTATGATTATTTTTGCTCTTTACTAATTCAGTAGATAAGAAAATGGTATAGGTCATTTAAATTATCTCTTTTTTGATGACTACTGAGAATAAACTTTATATTTTGTCCATTTGTTTGTGAAATAACTGTTCTTGCCCTAGCTATTCAGTGTTTCCTGAACAATTTGTGAGAATACTTTTACATGCTGAGGAATTAATTCTTTGTCTTTTAACTTGGTAATATAAGAGTGTACATGTGCAGTCTAAGTACATATGAATAGAAAAGTAGAGATTTTAATTAAGTTAAAGGCCTGTGTCCATGTCCTTCCCATGATGAGCCATGCTTTTGTGGCAGTTAGTACAGTTAATATTCATGTTTCCTATTCATTGAGAAAATGGTCACCAAGGGTATTTTAATGGGAAGAACACCATTATGAGCATTTGGTGACATTGATTTGTTAGTATTTTCCCTAAGTAAAGAAAAATGTACCAGTTCTTAAATACTGATGCACGGTCGCGGCTACTATTTAGTGGTTAGAAATACGAAGCACCAGTTGAATCTGTGGTTAAGTAAGCTAGCGAAGCATCCAGCATGGGGTGTGGCCTTGTTGTTGTTGACTGTTCATTTCAAAATACCTAGGGAGCTAAGAGGCTGCCTCAGGAGGCAGGCGTCCACTGAAGACAGATGCCTGTCTTTGGAAAGCCGTAAGACCTAACTGGTAGCCTCGTGGCTTTTTGTCTGTTTGCTTACCGTGAAAGGTCAGTCCAGCATGTTTGGAGCCGCATACAGACTCCCAGCAGGAACTAAGAGCTCCGGGTCTTCCAGCCATCTCTCAGCAGACCTCGAAGAATGTGGACGAGAAACCCAGAGAGGCATCTTCTGTTCCTCGTATGGCGAATGCTGCCACCACTGCTTTGGTGTCCCCAGCCGCCAACCAGGGTGTAGCTTGCCCGGCTCCTTTGGCAGGCCAGCGCGTGACAGATGCCGTGTTTTCAGGGGGCAGCAGAGATGCCAGGTGAGCCAGAGGGGGCCCTAGAGACGGTGGCGGTGGCAATGGTGCGCGGTGGCTTCTTTGTGTGACCTGCAGTAGTGAGAGCAGCGTGCAATTGATGGGCGAGGCTTGTTCCTCAAAATAATTTTTAGATGGGCATGTAGTGGAAAAACCAAATTGCCAAAACATTAGCCCCAAATCATTCAACCTCACTTACTCTGTTTAAGAATATTTGTTCTACTTCATACTTCTCTCTTGAATTAAAAATTCTGATGCCCTGAAACTTAACAATCTTTCTGTAACTGAGGAATATGCAGCTGTTAAACTGAAATTGCCTCTGCTTACCAACTCTGACGGAACATAATGTAGGGGTTATTACAGTCCAGATAGTTCCTTGACTGTTGGATTCTTACTTGATAGTGTGTTCTCATATTCCTTCTGTCGTCCCCTGGGACAGTTTGGGATTAATACCCATTATGCAGTATACCAAAATCTGTCTCATACACTGCTGGGGAGGTTTCTCCCCCCAGTTCTGGGCAGTTTTCCTAGATGGCAGAGATGATAATTATTGTCGTATCACTTGTTCTGCTTATATTATCTTCAATCACTTTGGTGCTCTGTCTCTTTTTTGAAACATATAAAAAATTTTCTTGCTCTTCCAGGAAAAATGAAAGTGAGGCTCCCATCTTTCCCTTGGGCTAAAACCCTTAGCACAGATTATGGTTCTTAAGGACTGGTTCTCCTTGGTGTCTGAGGTTAACCTTACCAATGAGTTCCCTTGGAAATAAGATTTTAAATGATCCTGCTTTTGCAGTCACCTTAGGATACTAATTCAGACCTGTGTCCTATATTGAACCATGTATGTAAAAAGTAAACTGCTGGGACCTCCCTGGCAGTCCAGTGGTTAGGACTGCCCTTCCAGTGCGGAGGGTGTGGGTTCTATCCCTGGTTTTGGAACTAAGATCCCGCAAGCCATGTGGTGTGGCCAAAAAAAATTTTTTAAGAAGAGAACTGCTGTGTGCAGGGTGTGACTTCATTAGCTCTTCATAGTTAATTCTCATGACCATAAGATAGTCACAACAGCAGTGACGGACCCTGTAGACATGCGCATCCAGCCATCCCTTACAAAAGGATGAGGCTCTTTAACCTAATGAGCATTCAGATCTCAGAAGCACTGCGGATTGACCCTGACCCTGGCCCAGGCAAGGGACCGAGTGGACCCCCTCACACTCTCAGTGGCCTGGACAGCTGACTGTGGCAGAGAAAAGGCACCTTCCTCTGGTACTGCATATAAAACTCAGGTTTTTATAAAACTCACAAATCCAAAAATGGGGATTTGTGAAATTAAGGGTGCCTTGCGCTTTTTACTTCCCATCCTCACAGGGTTCATGAAGGGAAGCAGTGTTAAAGAGACAGATGAAGTCCACTGTCCCCACTGGACTTAGACCAGACTGTGATGTAAGTGCCTCCGTAGCATTTTTTCCATTCTAGATAACTGTGAAGTCTAGAGCATAAGGCACTACGGCTCCACAGCAAAGGCACCAGCGCTTTCCCGCATTGTAACTCAGAAGAGCCACGCTGGGCACCCAGACCCAGAGCTGCCGGTCAGCTCCTTTGCCTGTGTAACAAATGGCATCGTTTGAGTCAGGGAGACCCTTAACCTCCCTTCCACGTGTGCAAATGATTATCAGGTGTTCACATCTATGATCACTACGTAAAGCAAACATGAATACCTGGCCTTTATCTGTAATAATTACTGTCCTCAAAAGGACATGAAATAAAAAATAAAGTCGCTTACACTGTAGACCTAGGCAGTCCCATCTGTGGCCATGCCACATGCCATGCAGGATCTTCTCCAGCCAGGGATGAAACCTGTGCCCCCTGCATTGGGAGTGTGGATTCTTAATCTCTGGGCTACCAGAGAAGTCCCCCATCTGTATTTTAAAAACAGGCTGGTAATCGCCAACATTTTTTTATTGTTCTTGAGAGTTAGTGTGTCTCAAGAGTTTTCTCTTCCAGGTGTGTGAACAAAAGTACTCACGAATTCAGGCCACAGAGTGGAGCAGAGTTAAAAGAAGGTAATGTTTAATTGTAATACACTTGTGTCTGATCTCTGCCCAGACTCATCCAAGTTACTCAGGGGTCTGTTAGCTGGCCACAGTTAATGGGGACTCTAGGCCCTAACGAACTTGGTTGTCAGCTCTCTCTTGCAGGGGTTAGATAAGCCTTGGGCCATTTCCAATAAAGGGGGAAATCTACTTATTAGTCACAGATTATTAGTTAGAATCCTTTGGAAACTTGATTTGTGAAAACTTTCCTCTTAAATTTCCCAGCAGAGTACTCTAAAACAAGAGTCGTCTTTAATATGTTGTGAGGAAGCAACGGTGGTTAGTTGGAAGTGATGTATAATATTTCTGTTTTGTACTACTTCGTTAGAGGTACTTACATAAAAGTAAGTTTTATAAATAAAATAGGACATGGATTGGGCATTCACTTCCCACTCCCATGTACCATGACATTCTTTCCAATGACAGTTCAGTGGAAGCAGAGCTACTTGAAAAAGCAGGTGACACCTACATTGAACCAGGACCAAACTGAGCACGAGCGGATGCCAAGTGCTGTTCTGAGTGATTGCGGGTGCAGTCACAAACAGAAAGGGCAGAGATCCCCACCCGCTCGGAGGGGCAAAGGAAGTGTGGCTGTTAGGGAGGGGACTGAAACTTCAGAGGGACCCAGGAAAGATGCTCACAACGACAGTGCTGTTTGGGTAAAGACAGAGCCAGCTTGCAAAACCCGTTTCAGGCAGAGGTACCAGCAGGGCAGAGTCCTCGATGTCCCTCATGTGTTCTGAGCACAGCAGAGCAGCCAGTGGCCTCCGGGGGTGGGGGTGGTGAGGAAGATGAGGTCGGAGCTAGGAGGGCTCAGGCTGTGCAGGGCCGTACCTGGCCTCCAGCTGAGTGAGATGGAAAACCGGTCCTAAGATTTACAGCATAGCTACTATTTCTTGGGATAGAGTGGAACAGAGGGTGCTATTGATGACTAGGCTCATTTGATATGGTTTTAGACCAAGCCGCTTAATTAACTCTTTTGAGCTTTTATTTCCTTTTCTGTTAACAGATAATTCTTATTTTACCTACCTTGTGGGACTATTATAAAGATCAAATAAGAGACGTGATAGTACTAGAGTAATGGAAATTCCTAGAGAGAATTGGCTTCCCAGGTGGCTCAGTGGTAAAGAATCCACCTGCCAGTGCAGGAGACTCGGGTTCAAGCCCTGGGTTGGGAAGATCCCCTGGAGAGAGAAATGGCAACCCACTCCAGTACTCTTGGCTGGGAAATCCCACGGACAGAGGAGCCTGGCGGGCTACAGTCCATGGGGTCAGTGGACACGATCTAGTGACTAGACAACAAGTGAGAATTGGCACCAATAATAAAATGTATAGTAAGTTTCTTAAATTGTGTGTCTTCCGAATTATTCTGATTTCTCCACTGACATGGCATTTTGTCCCCATTTCTTTAAAAGGGTGTGAAACACAGAAGGTTGTTAACACGAGTTCCTTTCACACAACTCCAAACACATCTCTGGGACTGGTTCAGGCAACACCATCCAAAGCGCAGCCATCACCCACTGTGCACACGAAGGAGGCTCTCGGTACGTAAAGCCTGTTGTTTGAATATGTGACGTCTGACAGTGACTTAGTGAAAGCTCTTTTGCAATCATGTTTACAGTTATTCTTCTGTTCTTTTAAGGTTTCATCATGAATATGTTTCAGGCTCCTACACTTCCTGATATTTCTGATGACAAAGAGGAATGGCCATCTCTAAGTCAAAATGAGTTCGAAGCCCAGTTTCAAAGTAATAATAACAAATTATTTAATAGCTACTAGATGGATAACATAGCAGGTAGTTGCCCACGGAAAAAGCAAGGATTATGCAAGAAGTAGGCCTGCCCTTGGTTAGCTTGTCAGGTACGGGCATGTTGCGAAGTAAAAAATATAAGCGTTTTGCCACGTACTCAGTGTGTGTCATAGACTTGGTTTGTTTCTTTAAAAATAGTAAGTGCTAAAGAAAGGCAAAATAGGCCTTGGTAGGAGTGGCCAGGAAGGACTGAGTGGTTGAGGGGAACTTGAGCCTTGCCTGGCAGAGGGGTGTTCAGGGTGGAGTGTTGGGGACCAGGACTCGCCCCACCCCCACCTCCTGTTTGTCTCAAGTCAGAGGACTTATGCTGGAAGCCAGAGAGAGAGCACAGTGAAGACAGAGTTAAGAGCTTAATTGTAGAAAAAGACGTGGAGAGTTGTGTTCAGTGTCAGTGACCACAGCTGTGTGTTAGGAACATGGTGATCGCTGCGTTAGATGTGGCAGGGGCTTGAGGCCTGGAAGCCCGGGTGCTAGCGCCTGTAACAGCAGTCAGTCCCTTCCTGTCAGCGCAGAGGGACTACCGCATGGCCTGGAGTTCCAAAGCTGACATCAGTTATTTATTCCATTTTCTTATTTGTAATTAAAGTTTCGACTAAAGGGTAGTGTTTTTGTCCTACAAAACAATTAACTACAGTTTTTGTACTCTTGCAGAAAATGCACCATCTTCTGGGGCTTGGGGAGTCAATAAGATCATCTCTTCTTTGTCATCTGCTTTTCCTGTATTTGAAGATGGAAACAAAGAAAATTATGGGTAAAGACATGTGTGGTTAAGATAACTCTGAGTGAAAACCATGTTGCCATAGTGACGGGTGGTGTAGGGTCCAGGTGGGGCTGTTGAGAGAAGACCACCTGCCAGTCAGACGGGCTGTGTTCAGCCCCAGCTCTGCCAGGGATGAGCCTTGTGACCACAGGACCAGGAGGCTGTGGCTGAAGTTCTTTCCACACTTTCAGCGTTACAAGAAAGCAGTCCTCCCATGACAAAAGCATGTATTATGAAAGGAAACAGTATGGTTATAAAGCATAAGAGAGCCGAGGTATCCTACAGATTTGAAATTGTGTCAGTTGTAAATGAATTCATCAACACAGGTATCCATACATGTTCTGTATGTATTTGCAGGATTGATGAAGTAGAAAGGGAAGTGGCTTACATTGGCTCACACTGCAGAGAACATTTGTTTTAAGGCTGAGCTGCATTACGATAGAGTAGGGTAGCACCAGGAAGTTTCACTGTTAATAATTTAAATCATGAAAGAGAGGTGTGAACTGAAGTGTCCTGGTGTGGAAGAGACGTGTATTCCGTAGCTGGACCACGCACTGGGGAGAGAAGCAGCATCTGGCGTCCACGCCACCCTGTTGGTCACAGCCCTCACTCTTTTGTCCTTAAAACTTAAACCTCAGTGCCATAGAAAGTTCCGTATTTTCCACCCTCACATAAATTAACTATAGATCTTCTTGTATATACCTACTCAGGTTAGTTCAACTTGCACTCAGATTTGCTATAAAGGTAAGAAATATGTATATAAATATTAACTAATTAAATAGGATAAGTGGAGAATGTTTTTAACACTGTGACTTAAGTGGTAGGATTTATTTCCTTAGGGTATTTTACTGTTTATAATTCTGTCAATTTTTCCTTAGATTACCACAGCTGAAAAATAAACCTGCAGGAGCCAGGACCTTTGGAGAACGTTCCGTGAGCAGGTTTCCTGCAAAACCAAATGTGAGTCTGTGTTTCATCCATGAAATGGTGGTGCAACCCTTTTCGCTTTCTTTTACCAAACAATTGTGCCACTCAAAGGAGATGGTGTATTTAAAAAGCAGTTCTGGAAAAACAGAATATTATGTGAAGATCATATTTTTAAAATATTATCCTATAATTATTTGCAGTCTGCACAACACATACTGACAGATGTGAAATTGAAAAATGAGTTTGATGTGATCCTTGCCCTCTGAGAGTCTTCCCTGGAGACAAGAGGAGCCACTGGGGGCATATATATTTTTCCCAGACCTAAGAATCTTGATAAAGGCTAAATGGGAACTCCGTAATATCTTTGTTATTCCTCTGTAAATCCAGATTTTTCAAATTTTTTTAAAAAATTGGTAAATAAACTATGGCTCTTGCATGTGATGCAATTCCACTGGCATGTGTTAAAGATGAAGTGTCCCAGTTCCAGGGAGAAGAACCAGACCCATGATGTCCTTGGCTGCGTGTTAGCCGGGGGTTACATCCATTCCTTTGAAAAAATCAAAATTCCTGTTTTTTTTTTAATCTAAAGTATCGATGTGTTAAATTTCATCTGCAAAACAGGGAGCCTGCTGCCTGTTTTCCAGTTCATCTTTCGTTGTAGGAAGTGCCTCACACTGACGAGTTTCTGGATGATTCAACCGTGTGGGGTGTCCGCTGCAACAAAAGCCTGGCGCCCAGCCCCAAGAGCCCAGGAGACTTTAGGTCCGCCGCGCAGCTGGCGTCTACACCCTTCCACAGGCTTCCCGCGGACTGCGTGCACCCACCAGAAGATAAAGGTGTGCACTGTACTCTCCTGGTGTCTTATCTCCCGCCCACTGCAGCTCTACTACTACGATAGTCGTCTTCTTGAAAATTCTAATTGGGACACTGGAGAATCATAAAGAGGAAACTTAAAATCCATTCATTGTAGTATTACATAAATATAATGTCCTCATAAAGTCTGTGCCTTTTCAAATTCAATAGCTTCGGTTGTAAGTAGAACAGAAGAAAAGACTACAGAAGGGCAAATGTCCAACCCATCTGCACAGGACAGAGGTTTATTTCATGTTTTACAGTAAATAAAATAGCCAGGACAGACAGATTAAAGTACTTAAATGCTAAAATAGTGAACATTTTCTAATTTGATAAGAATAACTAATAGCAAGTTTTAATCCTTGATATGTATCTACAAATTTTATTACTTTAGAGATGTAGCAAATACTATACTCAGAAAATCATATTTAAAACTTTTTTTAGTGGTGTGATAAAACTCACAGATAGTCCTATTTTCCCCAAACATAACACTCTCATATCAAAGATCTTTATACACTTGAAATGAAGCTTAATAAATGATATAGTTATTGAATACAGATAATTATTACCTTTTAAATACCAAACCTGCAAAATCATACAGGCATACCTCATTTTTGGCACAGTGGTAAAGAACCCACCTGCCAATGCAGGAGACTCAGGAAGATGCAGGTTCAACCTCTGGGTGGGGAAGACCCCCTGGAGAAGGACCTGGCAACCCACCCCAGTATTCTTGCCTGGAGAATCCCATGGACAGAGGGCCCTGGCGGGCTACAGGCCACGGGGTCACAGAGTCAGAGACGACTGAGCGACTAAGCACTGTACCTCGCTGTATGGCACTTCACTTGGTTGCTTGTGCAGAAACTGGGTTTTTTACAAATTGAAGATTGGTGGCAACCACCTGTCAAGCAAGCTTACTGGCGAGACTTTTCCAGCAGTGTTTACTCACTTCATGTCTGACATTTGGTCATTCTTGCAGTATTCCCACCTTTTTCATTACTGTTACATTTGTTATGGTGACCTGTGATGGGTAACCTTTGGTGTTACTATAACTGTCTTTGGGTGCCACAGACCTCGCCCATTGGAGATAGTAAACTTAATGGATATTGTGTGTATTCTCGCTGCTCCAGCTGGTTGTTCCCTTTCTCACTCTCCTCGGGCCTCTCTCTTCCTGAAAAAGGAGAATATTGAAATTAGGCAAATTACTAACCTACAGTGGCCTCTTAAGTGTTAAAGCGGAGAGAAGAATGTCATGTCTGTCGCTTCAAATCAAAAGCCAGAAATGATTAAACACAGTGAGGAAGGCACGTCAAAGTCCAGTTAGGCTGAAAGCCAGGCTTCTTAGCCAGTTAGCCAAGTTATGGATGCAAAGACATCATTCATGAAAGGAAGTCAATTGACGTGGCAAATTTCATGGTTGTCTTATTTTAAGAAATGGCTGTAGCCAACCCAGCCTTCAGCGACCACCACTTTGGTCATTCAGCAGCCACCAACATCGAGGCAAACCCTCTACGAGCCAAAAGATTACGACTCACTGAAGGCTTAAGTGATGGTTTGCATTTTTTAGCAATTAAGCCTTTTTTAATTAAGATGCACACATTGTTTTTCTATGCTGTTGCACACTTAAGACTTCAGTACAGTGTAAACGTAACTTGTGCATGCACTGGGAAACCAAGAAAATTTGTGTAATTGCTTTATTGCAGTGGAATGGATCCAAACCCATAGTGTCTCAGAGGCACACTTGTGCTGTAAGATCTGGGACCACTAGCCAAATAATCACTGCTGGCACTATTTCTGTGTTTAAGCAGCAGTTTTTCACTGAAGCAGATGCCAAAGAATTCCATTCCCCTGGATGAAAGGATGGAAACTTATTTTAACATGAAGTCTGAGCATATAGGCCTAAACATTTTTAACTAAGCAGTAAAAATCTCTTACTGTACTAACCAAATATATTTCCTACTTGAATTTTAAAGGAGGATTTAGTTGAAACTTGGACAATTTCCAAGTGCTATCACAGACTTGCTACTTTAATTTTTTTTTAATTTAAAACATTTCAGTTTGGAGAACTTAATCTGTTTTAAGTCAAGCGTCTTTCATAAAGTCAGTATTGGCCTTTCTTAGCGTATTTGCCACTTTGGTCATATGAAGAGAGGCTAATGTTCTAGGACTGAAGAGTATTACTAGCACCTGCTCAGTGAGGCAACAGCTAGTAAAGTTTCATCCTGTGTTAACACCTGGCTGTATACTGTGTTAGCATCACTTGGTAGAAGTAGTCTCCGTATTTCTACCCTATCTCGTTTACTTCACTGTAGATTTTTTTTTAAATAATTTTATTTATTTGTTTGCTTGTTTTTGGCTGTGCAGGTCTTCACTGCCATGAGGGCTTCTCTCTGGTCTCGGCGAGCGGGGGCTACTCCCTGGCTGCCGTGTGCCGGCTTCTCGTGGCAGTGGCTTCTCTTGCTGCAGAGCACAGGCTCTGGGTGTGCGAGCCTCAGTAGTTGTGGCTCCTGGGCTCTGGGTGCGCGAGCCTCAGTAGTTGTGGCTCCTGGGCTCTGGGTGCGCGAGCCTCAGTAGTTGTGGCTCCTGGGCTCTAGAGCGCGAGCCTCAGTAGTTGTGGTTCACAGGTTTACTTTGCCCCTCGGCATATGGAATCTTCCCAGATCGGGGATCAAATCCATGTCTCCTGCACTGGCAGGTAGATTCTTTACCACTGAGCCACCAGAGAAGTCCTATCTGGACTGTTTTCTCTTAAAGGATTGTATGGATTAGATGTATAAGGTTGAAAAGCTCACATACAATAACAGAAGTTTTTCAAGTGACTTTCCCCTCATTTTAAAAAATATACTGCTTTTTACCATGGAACACTATTGAAACTGTAATGAAAATCAGTGCAAAAAAGGAATCCCGGACTTCATAACCATTTAAAATCATACATGTGTGTATAGTGTCCATCTCTACTTTCTTGTGTGTTTCAGAAAATATGGTAGCAAACCAGCACACCCGTGTGGCTTTGGATTCTTGTGAAAGAAACAAGGTGGAACCCTTGAAAGAGAGAAAGTGCAGGTATTGTGGGGGTATGTGTGGTTCTGTCTCTCTGCATTTTCATTGTAGCGTTGCTTTTTAAGCTGTAAAGGAATACCTCATTCCTGTCTTTAAGGGCTGCCAGAGTTTTTATTAACTGAGAGCTTTAAGTCACCAGGTACTCTGCAGATGTAAGGACAATGATTAGGGACTTCCCTAAGCACTTCCAGTGCTTAAGACCTCACCTTCCAGTGCAGAGGATGAAGGTTCGATCCCTGGTCGGGGAACTAAGATCCCACATGCCTTGCAGCCAAAAAAAAAACAGAACATAAAACAACAGAAGCAATAATGTAACAAATTCAATAAATACTTTGAAAGGATAAAAAAAAATTAAATACAATGATTAACCGGAACACTTGGTTTTAATACATCAGGGAGTGAGAGAAGCGGCTGGGGTAGCAGAGAATCCCTGACTTCCGCTGACTGGGGGAGTAGAACTGCATGGTGAAATCACGGGAGGAGAGAAGAAGGGCATGTCTTCTTCCCATACCAAGACAGTCTGATTATGATAAAAACAGACAGGTCCAAATCAAGGGACAGACTACGAAATAGCTGGACTGACAAGGTCTTAGGGAACCAGCAAAGACCAAGAAACAGGAGAAGAGAGTAAGGAAGGTGACAACTAAATGCACCGCGGTGTCCACAAGTGGATCCCGGAGCAAACACGGTATCTTGTGGAAAACCTGGCAAAATCCAAACGAGGTGTGGAAGTTTGTCAGTGGTAGCATGACAGAGGTTGGCTTACTGCTCTTGACGAGAGCGCCACCTTAATGTGAGATGGTAACATTAGAGGAAATTGACGAGGAGCTTGTGGGAATTCTCTACCATCTTTGCAACAGATGATTAAATCTAAAATTACTCCAGAATTAGTATTTGCATGTAGGTGAATTCACATATATGGAATCTGCGAGTAATGAGGGTCAACTGTGTCCATGTGTGCGTGTCCCCCGGTGTGTGTGTGTGTGTGTGTGTGTGGGTGGGTGTAAATGTACTGCTGTTAGGTTATCGAATTACGGCTGACATTTTCTGTTTGTTTCAGTGTCATAAAAGAAGCCATTTTTGTAATAAAGTTAAATATTTAACCTCGTTTACAGTACTGATGCTTAGAGGACAACTCAGGGAAATAAACCTCCCAGCATATCCTGCTAAAGAATATCCAGTGTCTCACCTCACCTATTTATCTAATATATTACCATGTTTTTTATTTCTGGTCATACTGTATGAACCATGTAATTCGCATGTATTTGTACGAAGAAAGTGCTTTAATCAACTATTTGTGAAACAGATTTGAAATGTCCTTCATAGAATGAAAAGGAAACTGTTCTGTGGGACTTTGATGCGATCAAACCCAGTAAGCTTGTAATCACGTGTTTTGCTTCCTCTATCCCTTTATCATATCTAGTCCAGTTGAAGAGACAAGCCCAGACCCCGTGTGCCCCGCAGATGGCCCTTCGGCATCCTTGCTCCATCTGGGCCAACCTGCTGTAGCCGTGCTGATGAGCGAGGCAGAGCAGGGTCTCAAGGCCTGTAAAGTCACAGACCCCAACTTTGCCACTGCAGAGGATCCGGCAGAAGCCAGTGCTGAGCTCCAGGCTGAACTGATGCCGGCTGGCCCGCTTGGGAATGTCGACGCTCCAAGTATGAACAGATGCTCAATCTTAATTGTTCCCTGAATAAGGACACTAGCCGGGTAAAAGCTGTTTCATGAAAGAAACTCAAAAGAGTAGGAACTTGAACGCCGTTGAGTAGAACACAGACTTGCAGGTTATCTCACTGTGCATACAACAGTAGCCTCCTTGAAGGAATACTTTTGTTTTAATTTTAAAATATCAAAATAACTACTGTTGGAAGAAGCAAGTGGAATTGGGGGGCCCACTATGTGCCAGGCATTTAATCTGACACTGTTGTCTCCATTTTACAGAAAAGTAAACAGGCTCAGGATCAAAGGACCCCCGTCCTTACTCCAAGGCTACACACAGAAGTAGTCTTGAATAGTGGTTAAGAGCACAGACTCTGAAGATAGACTAGATTTTTTTTTAAACATAACTACTTTATTTATTTGGCTGCGCTGGATCTTAGTTATGGCACGTGGGATCTTCAGTCTTTAGATGCAGCATGAGGGATCTAGTTCCCTCACCAGGGATCAAACTTGGGCCCCCTGCATTGGGAGCATGGAGTCTTAACGATTGGACCACCAGGGAAGTCCCCAGACTAGCTAGATTCTAATCCTAGCCACCCCCCTTAGGCTGTCCCTTGATCTTGGCCAAGATTGTTTCCCTTCTCCGTGGCCCTCTTTTCCGTAAAGTGGAGGGGGTGGTAGTACCTCCTTTAGAGTCTTATGTAAGGGCCATGTGAGGTACTAAACATGAAGGGCTCAGAACAGTGCCCTGCATCTGCTTAGCACTGGTGAATGTCAGTCATGTTGGCTTAGACTGATAACTGCACTAGTAGAATTTTGTAGAGCATTCTAAATTGGGCAGAAACCTTTTTCTTCCCTTTAGAAATGGTTTCTCTTTGTGGATCCAAAGTGTGTCTCATACAGATAAACTGCACATGGTACAGTCCGTGGGGTCACAAAAGGTCGGACATGACTTAGCGACTGAACGACAAGCAAGACTCTTAAGTATTCAAAGGCAGCATGTTTTCTAGATAGAAGTGGAAAAGCGGTTTAAAGAGTACATAGCTGAGCACATCCGTAATGAATCTCCAAGTCTGCCTTTAAGATGTGTATCCCCAGTTCTATTAAAGGCAGAATCATGAACAGATGCTCCTCATTTTGATTTCCTTTGTCACAACTGAACACACAAACTTGTTGATCTGAAAATGACAGACGATGAACTGCAGAACTACCAGTTTTGACTTTTGAAATGATAATTTATTATTTGAATCAATGCTCTTTAGAGATAAGACTTAAAAGGTTAAGGTCTCCACTTGCTTTGTCTTATGATTTATTTGGTAAGTCTTGCCTACTGAATTCATTTCCTTTTTTTGTTCCCATTCCTTCAAGACTTCACTGTTGAGAACCCTTGGGATGAGGAGTTGATTCTCAAACTTTTATCCGGGCTTTCTAAACCAGTGAGTTCCTATCCAAATACTTATGAATGGCCATGTAAGCTTCCAGCCATCAAGCCCAAGACTGAATTCCAATTAGGTAAGCACCATATGGGTAATAAAACTTTAACCTCTCTTTTCGCTACGGGAAGTTGGTGCTGACTGGTGTGTGTGTGTGTTTCTCCTCCTGTCACCGCCCCGCCCCGCCCACCAATAACCGGTTTCATCTGTAGTTTCACCTGTAGCGTTAAGATGAGAACATCTTGTTAAGGCGTAACTACAGGATTTGATTGCTGCTGTGACTGTGACTGTAAAGGGTAATTGGGCAGTTATCTGTCAAAATTAAAAACACACACGTTTAGACCCAGACACCCACTTTTAAGAATTCCTGCAGATAACACTTGCATACCTTCAAAGTGATGTGTGTAAAGCAGCAGATTGGAAGCAACACAGACAGCTATAGGGACTGCTTAAATAAATGATGGAACGCGCGTGTGTGCTCAGTCGGGTCTGACTCTTTGCGACCGACCCCATGGACTGCAGCCCACCTGGCTCCTCTGTCCATGGGATTTCCCAGGCAAGCATACTGGAGTAGGTTGCCATTTCCTTCTCCAGGGGATCTCCCCAACCCAGGAATCAAACCTGTGTTTCCTGCATTGGCAGGCAGATTCTTTACCACTGAGCCACCAGGGAAGCTGTATTATCCTTTTAATGTCCACAGGATCTATAGTGACGCCCCGTCTTTCATTTCTACAATTAGTGATATGTGTACTTCTTATTTTTCCTTAGGCCGGCAGAGGCTTATCCGTTTTATTGATATTTTCAAAGAACCAACTTCTTTTTTCACAGAATCAACTTTTGTTTTCACTAATTTTCTATATTGATTTTTACTTTTAAATTTCATTGATTTCTACTCTATTTCTTATTATTTCTTTTCTCTGCCTACTTTGGATTTAACGTGCTCTTCTTCTAGATGTCTAAGGCAGAAACTAAGATTATTGATTTTAGATCTTTTCTAACATATACATTCGGAGAAGGCAATGGCACCCCACTCCAGTACTCTTGCCTGGAGAATCCCATGGACGGAGGAGCCTGGTGGGCTGCAGTCCATGGGGTCACTGGAGTCGGACACGACTGAGCGACTTCACTTTCACTTTTCACAATTTCATGCATTGGAGAAGGAAATGGCAACCCACTCCAGTGTTCTTGCCTGGAGAATCCCAGGGAAGGGGAAGCCTGGTGGGCTACCGTCTATGGAGTCGCACAGAGTTGGACACAACTGAAGGGATTTAGCAACATATACATTCAGTGCAATAAATTTCTAAGCATGCATTTCATGCATCTCACAATTTCAATGTGTGTATCAGAATGTGTTATTTTAGCTGCAAGTGTTTGAGGGCTCTCCAGCTCTCCTTCTGTTATTGATTACTAGTTTAATTCCATGAGTGTATGATTTCTTTTTTTTAATTGTATTTTATGACCCAGAACGTGATCTTTATTGGTGACTATTCCATGTAAGCTTGAAAAGAATGTACATTTTGCTGTTGTTAGAGTATTTCGTAAATGTCTATTAGATCCAGTTGATTGGTGGTGCTGTTCGTGTCAGCCATGCCCTTTCTGATTTTCTGCCTGTTGGCTTTGTCAGTTGCTGACAGAGGGATGTAGAAATCGCCAACTATGATAGTGAAGTAATCTGTTCTCCTTGGAAGTCTGTCAGTGTTTTTCGTCACTATTTTGATGCTCTGTTCTTTGACTCATACACTGATGCCTTCCAAACTCCTTATATGCCAGCTAGAAACCAGAAAGCGACTTTTTTATATTTGATTTTAAACATGTGATTTTTTTTTTTTAATAATCTATTACAACTTGACCTCTGTGGTCTTTCTCCCAAAACGAATAACTCCAGTGTCACTAAAAAATATCAAAACAAATCCAGATGAGAGGCATTCTACAGCTCATCAGACAAGTGCTCCATGGAGCTGCCACAGCTGTCAGAAACAGAAAGTCAGGAACTGTCACAGCCTAGTAGAGGCCGAGGAGACTTGAATATGCCCTAGAACATTAGGGGAGGACTAGTGAAATCTGAAAAAAGTGTGGAGCTAGGTAACAGTCACCTACCAGTCTTGGTTCTTATTTGTTACCAGTGTACCTTGGTTATGTAAAAGTTAACAAAAGGGAAACTGGATGCAGAACAAACAGAAACTCTACTATCTTTGCAACGTTTCTATCAATAAAAAACTGTTCTAATACAGAAGGTTTACTGCAATAAAATTTTTAAATTACCTGTTAGAAATACCCGTACAATTATGCCCTGTCCCTTTTATTCTGATGTTAAAACACTTGCATTTTTCATAGGCACATTAGACCTTTGTTTAGCACTTTGCAGATGATGTTTACGTCTTCTTTGATACCACAACAGTCTTGCCAACTAGGCAGCACAGGTATCTCCCCTTTAGACACGAGAGCACGGGTGACGAGGATGGCTGCCCGAGGCCGCCTGCTCGGGGACGGGCCTGGGCCCCGGCCGTGCTGCCCTGGCTCCCCCGTCACTCCATGGAAGACTGGCCAAACACTTCCTAAGGGAGCTGTACCCACGTTTATTTATTAAAGCAACTCAAGCCCAAGAAGAATTGACAAATACTTTATTCTGATAGTCTTTAGTGTTTTGAGCTGCTTCTTTGTTTTTACTTTGACTTCTCTCTCTCCTCAGGTTCTTTGCTCGTCTACGTTGATCACTTTATTGGACAAGGGGCTTTCGCCCAAGTCTATGAAGTTACCCATGGAGATGTGAACAACAGCAAAAATAAGGAGAAATTTGCTTTGAAGGTAAATGATCTGAACAATATAGAAATGAATTTTAGAACTTGAGATTGCCATTCTCTTTTTAAGACAGTGGTGGTTTCACGGACTTCCCTGATGGTTCAGACGCTAAAATTCCCCACTCCCAACACAGTTCCAATTCCAGTTCAGTCACTCAGTCGTGTCCAACTTTTTGCAACCCCATGGAGTACAGCACGCTAGGCCTCTCTGTCCATCACCAACTCCTGAAGCTTACTCAAACTCATGTCCATCGAGTCAGTGATGCCATCCCAACCATCTCATCCTCTCTCGTCCCCTTCTCCTCCCAGCTTCAATCTTTCCCAGCATCAGTTCTTTTCCAGTGAGTCAGCTCTTCACATCAAGTGGCCAAATTATTGGAGCTTCAGCTTCAGCATCAGTCCTTTCAATGAATATTGCAGAACTGATTTCCTTTAGGATCGATTGGTTTGATCTCCTTGCAGTGCAAGGGACTCTCAAGAGTCTTCTCCAACACCACAGTACGAAAGCATCAATTCTTTGGTCTTCAGCATTCTTTATGGTCAAACACTCACATCCATATATGACTACTGGAAAAACCATAGCTTTGACTAGAGGGACCTTTGTCAGTAAAGTAATGTCTCTGCTTATTAATACACTGTCTACATTGGTCATAGTTATTCATAGTTATTTTTCCAAGGAGCAAGTGTCTTTTAAATTCATGGCTGCAGTCACCATCTGCAGTGATTTTGGAGCCCAAGAAAATAAAGTCTGTCACTGTTAACATTGTTTCCCCATCTATTTGCTATGAAGTGATGGGACCAGATGCCAAGATCTTAGTTTTCTGAATGTTGAGCTTTAAGCCAACTTTTTCATTCTCCACTTTCACTTTCATCAAGAGGCTCTTTAGTTCGTTCGTCTTCACTTTCTGCCGTAAGAGTGGTGTCATCAGTATATCTGAGGTTATGGATATTTCTCCCAGCAGTCTTGATTCCAGCTTGTGTTTCATCCAGTCTGGCATTTCACATGATGTACTCTGCATGTAAGTTAAATAAGCAGGGTCACAATATACAGCCTTGACATACTCCTTTCCCAATTTGGAACCAGTCTGTTGTTCCATATCCAGTTCTAATTGTTGCTTCTTGACCTGCATACAGATTTCTCAGGAGGCAGGTCAGGTGGTCTGGTATTCCCATCTCTTTCAGAATTTTCCAGTTTGTTGTGATCCACACAGTCAAAGGCCTG
>NW_011495064.1:2390951-2393148 GCF_000754665.1 Bison bison bison
AGGTCAAAGGCTTTGGTGTAGTCAATAAAGCAGAAGTAGATGTTTTTCTGGAACTCTCTTGCTTTTTCAGTGATCCAGCAGATGTTGGCAATTTGATCTCTGGTTCCTCTGCCTTTTCTAAACCCAGCTTGAATATCTGGAAATTCTTGGTTCATGTCGTGTTGAAGCCTGGCTTGGAGAATTTTGAGCATTACTTTGCTAGCGTGTGAGATGAGTGCAATTGTGCGGTAGTTTGAACATTTTTGGCACTGCCTTTCTTTGGATTGGAATGAAAACTGACCTTTTCCAGTCCTGTGGCCACTGCTGAGTTTTCCAAATATCCTGGCGTATTGAGTGCAGCACCTTTACAGCATCATCTTTTAGCATTTGAAATAGCTCAACTGGAATTCCATCACCTCACTAGCTTTGTTCGTCGTGATACTTCTTAAGGCTCACTTGACATTGCACTCCAGGATGTCTGTTTCTAGGTGAGTGATCACACCATCGTGGTCATCTGGGTTGTGGAGATCTTTTCTGTATAGTTCTTCTGTGTATTCTTGCCACCTCTTCTTAATATCTAATGCTTCTCTTAGGTCCATACCATTTCTGTCCTTTATTGTGCACATCTTTGCATGAAATGTTCCCTTGGTATCTCTAATTTTCTTGAAGCAATCTCTAGTCTTACCCATTCTGTTGTTTTCCTGTTTCTTTGCATTGATCCCTGAGGAGGGCTTTCTTATCTCTCCTTGCTATTGTTTAAAACTCTGCATTCAAATGGATAAATCTTTCCTTTTTTGAAATCAAATTGCAATCAGGGTACCTGCATTCAAGCCCTGGTCAGGGAACTGGACCCCACATGCCACAACTAAGACTCTGCATGCTGAATCTAAGACCCAGCATAGCCAAATAAATATTAAAAGAAATTGTCTTTTAAAAAAAGATAGTAATGGTTTCATTTAGATATGTTGTCCGCACTTAGGAAACAAAACTATCCCACAGGGATTCAGAACTGCCTTGCCGCTAAAATTATCTTGGAGCAATCCCCATACTGCAGCAGCAATTCATAGCTTGTCATACCTTTCTACTCCATGCCCCCCCCCCTTTTTTTGGATGAAGTTGCTTTCTTGCAGTCATTTTACAGAACATGATGAGCTGGATGTGAATGTTACATTACCTGTTTTGCAGGTCCAGAAGCCTCCCAACCTCTGGGAATTCTACATTGGGACCCAGCTGATGGAAAGACTAAAGCCAAGTATGCAACACATGTTTATCAAATTTTATTCAGCCCACCTGTTCCAGAATGGCAGCGTGTTAGTAGGAGACCTCTACAGTTATGGCACATTATTAGTAAGTGTGATGCTTTGATGACACAAGCATGAAGTACCTTTTTTGCTTTGCACATCCCTTTTTGCACTTGAAGCTTTTATTGGAGTGGTGGGTGGGGCAAAGCTCTTGGTTTGAAATTTCATTAATCATGGGCAGCCAACTCAGGACATTCCACTGTCCATTGTTTCTAGAATGCCATTAATCTCTATAAAAATACCCCTGAAAAAGTGATGCCTCAGGCACTAGTCCTCGCTTTTGCTATCAGAATGCTCTGCATGATCCAGCAAGTCCATGACTGTGAAATCATCCACGGAGACATCAAGCCAGATAATTTCATACTCGGAAACAGGCAAGTGTTGCACTTTGAACGGGTACTTCTCTGACCATCTCCCCCCAGCAACCTTTTATTTTCTTTGCTTACACAGCCTGGTGCTTGTTTGTGTTTAACACAGATTTTTGGAACAAGACAACAAAGATGATGACTTATCTAACGGCTTGGTCCTGATTGACCTGGGTCAGAGTATAGACATGAAACTTTTTCCCAAAGGAACTGCATTTACAGGAAAGTGTGAAACTTCTGGTTTCCAGTGTATTGAGATGCTCAGTAACAAGCCATGGAACTACCAGGTAGAGAACTAGAGATGTGGAACCTTTCCTGTATTACGTTCACTGCAGTCTCAACGTGAATTTGGGCATCCAAGTAGTTTGAGCTGGTGTAGTCCTGTTCTTGGAGAAGGCAATGGCACCCCACTTCAGTACTCCTGCCTGGAAAACCCCATGGACGGAGGAGCCTGGGAGGCTGCAGTCTATGGGGTTGCTGAGGGTCAGACATGACTGAACGACTTCACTTTCACTTTTCACTTTCATGCACTGGAGAAGGAAATGGCAACCC
>NW_011495064.1:2393248-2393562 GCF_000754665.1 Bison bison bison
AGTTCCCTGTGCTGCACGGGAGGTCATACACGTGTGTCCTTTCTCCCCAGACGCCCCAGCCATCAGGCTCCCCACGACACTGAGCAGAGTTCCCTGTGCTGCACGGGAGGTCATACACGTGTGTCCTTTCTCCCCCAGACGCCCCACGCATCAGGCTGCCCACGACACTGAGCAGAGTTCCCTGTGCTGCACGGGAGGTCATACACGTGTGTCCTTTCTCCCCAGATGCCCCAGCCATCAGGCTGCCCACGACACTGAGCAGAGCTCCCTGTGCTGCACGGGAGGTCATACACGTGTGTCCTTTCTCCCCCAGA
>NW_011495064.1:2393662-2406609 GCF_000754665.1 Bison bison bison
GCCTGGTGGGCTGCCGTCTGTGGGGTCGCACAGAGTCGGACACGACTGAAGCGACTTAGCAGCAGCAGTCCTCTTCTAGCCCTGGAGACAGACCACACTGCAGAGCTGTTTTCAGTCGTAGGCACGCCACACTTCGTGGGGCTTGGGGTGCAGCTCAGAAAGAACAGCTAGCCCCTGGGGAGGAGGGGCGCATCCACGGGGTTAACACCGCTCTGGCCTCATGACAGAGTGAACGACACGGTGGCCCAAGAAGAACAGAACTTCTGAGATGTTCCGTCGGGGTGCAGAGGGGGTGACCTGCCGTCTGTGGAAGCCTCCAGCAAAGCCTAGATGGCCACTCATAGGGCATGTCAGTGTGAGGGCTGACACGTGGCTTCCAAAATTCTTTAAAACTGAAATCCTATTACTGTTTCCTATGATTTATTGTATTTGCTGCATAACTTGGACAGACATGATAATTTACTCACGTGTAAATTACTATTTTAATCATTGATACATACCCATATTTTCATTTTCTTTTATTAAAAAACTTTATTTTATATGGGAGTATAGCCAATTAATAACATGGTGATAGTTCCAGGTGGACAGTGAAGACACTCAGCCATACATACACGTGTGTCCTTTCTCCCCAGACGCCCCAGCCATCAGGCTGCCCACGACACTGAGCAGAGTTCCCTGTGCTGCACGGGAGGTCATACACGTGTGTCCTTTCTCCCCAGACGCCCCAGCCATCAGGCTGCCCACGACACTGAGCAGAGTTCCCTGTGCTGCACGGGAGGCCCCTGTTGACACCCGTATTTCCTTTATAGATTGATTACTTTGGAGTTGCTGCAACCATATACTGCATGCTTTTTGGCACCTACATGAAAGTGAAAAATGAAGGGGGCATCTGGAAGCCTGAAGGTCTTTTCAGAAGGTGGGTATTAGTGTTGGTGCTCCAGTGGATGTTGCCTTCTGTCTGGTGGAAGATGGACCTTTGCCACGAACATCCATGCCTTGGGAAGCAGGGTGACATAGCATAGTCCTGACCCTCTGAGCACTGAGAGTTAAGCGGTTCTGTTTCTCCATTCGTAACTTTTGTTCAACAAGTGTGTAGACAGTTAATCGAATCTCTACTTTCTCTTAGTTATAATAGAGCCAACATTTCCATTCTTGATGTATTAAGTTGGCTTTAGGTGAGAGTGAAGTCAGATGCAAGAGTGGGGTTGCCATGTGTGTTGAAGGCTACACTTCATCCTTCTTTTATGGCTTTGTCTCATCAGGCTTCCTCACTTGGACATGTGGAATGAATTTTTTCACATAATGTTGAATATACCCGATTGTCATCATCTTCCATCTTTGGATTTGTTAAGGCAGAAGCTAAAGAAAACATTTCAAGAACACTATACCAGCAAGATCAAGACCCTGTGTAACAGGCTAATTGTACTGCTCTTAGAATATAAGCGTTCTCGGAAATAAAATATGGACACTCCCTGGAGATCACCTTGTAAATACTTGCCCGTTCACTCAGTACCTCGATGTCTACATTTACTATTATTGTAAATGTTTCTTAAAAATAAAAGCCCACAAAGTATATCCATGTGACATAGTTGTTACAGATATTTCAATAAAATACACAACAGGATAAGGTCCCTGCCTAGCAGCTGATTTCACGGCTTTTGGGGTGGATACGAGCATTTATGAGGACAGTCTGCACAAGGATGTGCTCTGAAAGCGCTTAAAACACTGACCTGTTTACTTTAAGCCAGAAAAGAGCCACGTCAGGTTTTTTTCACCCAAATTTAAAGGTTTATATTTGCGTAAAATAAGCAAAATTTCCCCAAATGTATCCAGCGGACTTCATGTTTTTATGAATAAAATATGCATGTCCTTTATATATATAACTGTGTGTGTATGTATATGTATGTATCGCTCCCCAAGTGGCGCTAGTGGTAAAGAACCCGCCTGCCAGTGCAGGAGACATAAGAGATGGCCTCAAACCCTGGGTCGGGAAGATCCCCTGGAGGAGGGCATGGCACCCCACTCCAGTACTCTTGCCTGGAGAATCCCATGGACAGAGGAGCCTGGCGGC
Organism: Bison bison bison; assembly: GCF_000754665.1. NCBI lineage: Eukaryota > Metazoa > Chordata > Mammalia > Artiodactyla > Bovidae > Bison > Bison bison. Next base: position 2,395,734 of record NW_011495064.1, read on the forward strand.
TCCAGTCCATGGGGTCACGCAGAACGGGACACAACTGAAGTGATTAGCACGCATACATGCCCTTTGTCGTACCTGTTCTTCATTGCTATCCATGGGAAATAATGCAGGGATAAATCTTAAGCGTCTTGTTTTTTAAAAGTACCGTGAAAAAGACTATGCCGGATCTTGAAAATAGTCATATAAACCCCATACATCATTAATTAGCTCTGAAATAACAGCAGCCAACATCATTCATTGACCAGCCCCTGCATTAGGAGGTGAAGTCTCAACCACTGGACCACCAGGCAAGTCCTGCAAATATGTTTTTATTTTAAAAATAATATAACCTACATGATTGATTAAACATATCCTCAAATTAGAAGGAAAACAACATTAGATTTACTCACAGTGTCAAAACAACTGAGCACTGATAAAGACGTTTGTGGGATTTTTTTCTTTCCTCTTGAAAATGTTTGCAGTGGAAACAAGACTAAAACAGATAAGGGTGCTGTTTTACTAAAGTGAAAGTGTCGGTTAGTCATGTCCAACTCGGCAACCACATGGAGCCTACCAGGCTCCTCCGTCCATGAGATCCTCCAGACAAGAATACTGGACTGGGTTGCCATTCCCTTCTCGAAGGTATTGTCCTGACCCAGGGATGGAAACCAGGTCTCCTGCACTGCAGGCAGATTCTTTACCGTCTGAGCCACCAGGGAAGCCTCCTGTTGTACTAAACTCAGAGCTAAATGAGTCCATCTGTGGAAAACAGCTGTGGCGCCTTCTTGTCTCGGGCAGGGAGGACCCTTGGCCTCTGCTTCCAGCCCCTGTCAACATGTCCTGCCTCCCTGCCAGCCCATTTGCTGTTACTGAATCTTCAGCCCCATCACACCCAAGACACCCTCTGTGTCCTTCACACCAGCAACCTCAACCTGACCAGTGTCATCTCAGCGTTGCTGCCACCCATCTGGTGCCCAGTCTGTGCCAAGGACTCCACTCACCACCTGCACAGTCAGCTTTCCTAGCTGCAGCCTTGTCCCCAGGGAGGAAGGCTCCATCGAAATAAAGTCATTTTATTAAATACACACTAGGAAAGTAGATCGTTTTTGGTGGTGGTGGTAGTGATGGGTTTTTGGGTTTTTGTTTTCCTCCATTTCATGGTACAAACTGTAGCAGTTATCTTCATTTCATTATAAATTAGTTGTCTGGATCACATACATGGTTTATCTGCACAAGGACAAAAGCTCTGCATCCAAAGGGCAACTGAGGGACTTCCCTGGTGGTCCAGTGGTTGATCTCACCTCCCAGTGCAGGGGGTGAGGGTTCGATCCTTGGTCAGGGGGCTAAGATCCCACAGGCCTGCTGCTGCTGCTGCTAAGTCGCTTCAGTCGTGTCCGACTCTGTGTGAGCCCATAGACAGCAGCCCACCAGGCTCCCCAGTCCCTGGGATTCTCCAGGCAAGAACACTGGAGTGGGTTGCCATTTCCCTCTCCAATCCCACAGGCCTGGGGGCCAAAAAAATCAACACATACAAAACAGAAGTAACATTGTAACAAATACAATAAAGACTTTAAAAATGGTCCTTACAAAAAAATCTTAAAGGGGGTGGGGGGTAACAGATGGATGCCACAGACAGCAGTGTTGGGGGCAAAGAAACCTCCAACTCACCGACGGAGACCGATGGAGACTGGAGTTCCCTGGGGACAGAGCTGGGTTCCATTTACCCCCTGTCTCGAGCTGAGCAAGGGCCCAGCTCATCCTAAGTGCCCAGGTATGGGCTGGATTCACCAAGGTTCAGATTTAATATCTACTTGGGCTTCCCTTGTAGCTCAGTCGGTAAAGAATCTGTCTGCAGTGCAGGAGACCCAGGTTCAATCCCTGGGTTGGGAAGATCCCCTGGAAAAGGAAATGGCAACCCACTCCAGTGTCCTTGCCTGGAACATCTCATGGGCAGAGGAGCCTGATGGGCTGCAGGCCATGGGGTCACAAAGAGTCAGGCACGACTGAGCAACTAGCACTTAACCAACTGAACTGTACACTTAGAAATGGTTATGATGGTAAATTTCATGTTGTCTTTTTTACCACAATTAAAAGTGTTTTAAATAAAATGAAAAATGTTAGTCGTTCGGTCGTGTCTGACTTTTTCCGACTCCATCTGCAGCCCACCAGGCTCCTCTGTCCACGGGATTCTCTGGGCAAGAATACTAGAGTGGGTTGTCATTTCCTTCTCCGAGCCACTAGGGAAGCCCTTTAAATAAAATAAATCCCTTTAATTTCCCAGAAGGAGTAGGTTGATGTATTGACAGATTTGAAATGGGAAAGTGGCCTCAGGGAGCAACTGACTCAAAATCTTGCTATAATTTAATTCAACAAACTTTGAGAGCCTCCCTTGAAAAGAAGCAATTGTGACAGAATTTGATCTTCACGTTCATATTGTTCTTCATTTCGAATAAACACCGCATCTAAAAGCTACCATACTAGGACGTGTTCCTTTAGCATATTTTGGTATTTTAAATTCATTCAGTAACACCGCAGCACAGTATTCATTTAGTAAAACAGCAAAGTATCATATAAAAATAAAGGAAATCTTTTCTATATCCATCAAAAGGACTTAAATGTATGAGCAATGCCCTCCATAAACTCCTTATAGATTTTCCTCTCCTTACTTCTATGATCAGCTCTAAGCATGACCACACAGAGCCGGCAACTCAGGACGGGCAGGGCGATTCACAGTCTTATCAAAACACAGATGGGAGCCTGGGCTGAGAAAGTAACCTCTAGGTAGGAAACGCGAACAGTGACGATAGCTTATCTTGGTTTCCGGTCGTGCACAATTCCAGGCTCGGGATCAGGCGCTGTTATCAAAATTGACCTTCTTGGGTGAGAAGTTGAGAATCTCCTTCAAGGAAGGGTCTTTACCCTCTGGAGCTATTTCAGACTCAAACATCTGCTGTAACAAAGTGTCCACCGTCTTATACTCTGGGAGAAAGGAGAAAGGGTTCATGGAACCGGACTGTGGGGGAGGAGGGGCGCACCCGGCCCCTCAGAGCGGGGCTTTCCCGAAGGAGGACCTTGGAGCCCCTCCCACGGAGCTCCCAACCCCCACGGAGGCTCTGCAGAGCAAGGAGAAGGTCCTCCTTGAAGAAGGCAGGAGGACCACCTCTGGGGTGGCGTGCCCGCCCCACTCCTCCCTGCATCCATGCTGTGCTGTGTCTAATTGCAAGGTACGGTGTCCCCACCAAAGCCCTGGCTGGAATTCAGACAGATTTGCGTTCACTCGATTTTGTCCTTAATAATTGCCAAGTATTATCAACTCTGTGTGACCTCATGAACTGTAGCCCATCAGGCTCCTCTGTCCATGGGATTTCCCAGGCAAGAATACTGGAGCAGGTTGTCATTTTCTTCTCCAGGGGGATCTTCCCAACCCAGGGATCAAACCCAAATCTCTTGCACTGGCAGGCAGGTTCTTCACCACTGAGCCACCAGGGAAGCCCCCTTGGGTTTACCCGTCAATCCATAATTCACTGCAAATCAGTAAAGTAATTAAACAGCTAATGTTAATGACCCCGTGTCCCAGGCACATTGTGAGGCCCTGGGAATACAGTTCAGTCTCTCAGTCGTGTCTGACTCTGCAACCCCATGGAATGCAGCACACCAGGCCTCCCTGTCCATCAGCAACTACCGGAGCTTGCTTAAACTCATGTCCATTGAGTAGGTGATGCCATCCAACCATCTCATCCTCCTCCCACCTTCAATCTTTCCCAGCATCAGGGTCTTTTCAAATGAGTCAGTTCTTCGCATCAGGTGGCCAAAGTATTGGAGTTTCAACTTCAGCATCAGGCCTTCCAATATTAAGGACTGATTTCCTTTAGGATTGACTAGTTGGATCTCCTTGCTGTCCAGGGGATTCTCAAGAGTCTTCTCTAACACCACAGTTCAAAAGCCTCATTCTTCAGTGCTTGGCTTTCTTTATAGTCCAACTCTCATATCCATACATGACTACTGGAAAAACCATAGCTTTGACTAGATGGACCTTTGTTGTCAAAGTAATGTCTCTGCATTTAATAAGCTGTCTAGGTTGGTCATAACTTTCCATCCAAGGAGTAAGCATGTTTTCATTTCATGGCTGCAGTCACCATCTGCAGTGATTCTGGAGCCCAAGAAAATAAAAGTCTCTCACTGTTTCCATCGTTTCCCCATCTATTTGCCATGAAGTGATGGGACCAGATGCCATGATCTTAGTTTTCTGAATGTTGAGTTTTAAGCCAACTTTTTCACTCTCTTCTTTCACTTTCATCAAGAGGCTCTATAGTTCTTCTTCACTTTCTGCCATAAGGGTGGTGTCATCTGCATATTTGAGGTTATTGATATTTCTCCCAGCAATCTTGATTCCAGCTTGTGCTTCATCCAGCCCAGCATTTCTCATGATGTACTCTGCATATAAGTTAAATAAGCAGGGTAACAATATACAGCCTTGATGTACTCCTTTCCTGATTTGGAACCAGTCTTTTGTTCCATGTCCAGTTCTAACTATTGCTTCTTGGCCTGCATACAGATTTCTCAGGAGGCAGGTCAGGTGGTCTGGTATTCCTATCTCTTGAAGAATTTTCCAGTTTGTTGTGATCCACAGTCAAAGGCTTTGGCATATTCAATAAGCCAGAAACAGATATTTTTCTAGAACTCTTGCTTTTTCAATGATCCAACATATGTTGGCAATTTGATCCCTGGTTCCTCTGCCTTTTCTAAAACCATATTGAACATCTGGAAGTTCACAGTTCACATCCTGTTGAAGCCTCACTTGGAGAATTTTGAGCATTACTAGCATGTGAGATGAGTGCAAGTGGGCGGTAGTTTGAGCATTCTTTGGCATTGCCTTTTTTTGGGACTGGAATGAAAACTGACCTTTTCCAGTCCTATGGCCACTGCTGAGTTTTCCAAATTTGCTGGCATATTGAGTGCAGCACCTTCACAGCATCATCTTTTAGGATTTGAAATAGCTCAACTGGAATTTCATCACCTCCACTAGCTTTATTCATGCTTCCTAAGGCCCACTTGACATTGCACTCCAGGATGTCTGGTTCTTGGTGAGTGATCACACCATCATGGTTATCTGGGTCGTGAAGATCTCTTTTGTATATTTCTTCTGTGTATTCTTGCCACCTCTTCTTAATATCTTCTGCTTCTGTTAGGTCCATACCATCTCTGTCCTTTATTGTGCCCATCTTTGCTTGAAATGTTCCCTTGGTATCTCTAATTTTCTTGAAAACATCTCTAGTCTTTCCCATTCTATTGTTTTCCTTTATTTCTTTGCATTGATCACTGAGGAAGGCTTCTTATCTCCTCTTGCTATTCCTTGGAACTCTGCATTCAAATGGGTATATCTTTCCTTTTCTCCTTTGCATTTCACTTCTCTTCTTTTCAGTTATTTGTAAGGCCTCCTCAGACAACCATTTTGCCTTTTTCATTTGTTTTTCTTGGGGATGGTCTTGATCACTGCCTCCTGTACAATGTCATGAACCTCCATCCATAGTTCTTCAGGGACTCTATCAGATCTAATCCCTTGAATCTAATGTCACTTCCACTGTATAATCATAAGGGATTTGACTTAGGTCATACCTGAATGGTCTAGTGGTTTTCCCTACTTTCTTCAATTTAAGTCTGAATTTGGCAATAAGGAGTTCATGATCTGAGCCACAGTCAGCTCCTGGTCTTGTTTTTGCTGACTGTATAGAGTTTCTCCATCTTCGGCTGCAAAGAATATAATCAATCTGATTTTGGTATTGACCATCTGATGAGGTCCATGTGTAGAGTCTTCTCTTGTGTTGTAGGAAGAGGGTATTTGCTATGACCAGTGCATTCTCTTGGTAAAACTCTATTAGCCTTTGCCCTGCTTCATTCTGTACTCCAAGGCCAAATTTGCCTGCTACTCCAGGTATTTCTTGACTTCCTACTTTTGCATTCCATTCCCCTATAATGAAAAGGACATCTTTTTTGGGTGTTAGTTCTAGGAGGTCTTATAGGTCTTCACAGAACTGTTCAACTTCAGCTTCTTCAGCATTGCTGGTCAGGGGATAGACTTGATTTACTCTGATACTGAATGGTATGCCTTGGAAACGAATAAATACCATTCTGTCATTTTTGAGATTGCATCCAAGTACTGCATTTTGGACTCTTTTGTTGACCATGATGGCTACTCCATTTCTTCCAAGAGATTTTTGCCCACAGTAGTAGATATAATTGTCATCTAAGTTAAATTCACCCATTCCAGTCCATTTCAGTTCGCTGCTTCCTAAAATGTCGATGTTCACTCTTGCCATCTCCTGCTTGACCACTTCCAATTTGCCTTGATTCATGGACGTAATATTCCAGCTTCCTATGCAATATTGCTCTTTACAGCATTGCACTTTACTTCCATCACCAGTCATATCCACAACTGAGTACTGTTTTTGCTTTGGCTCCACCTCTTCATTCTTTCTAGAGTTATTTCTCCACTGATCTCCTGGGGACACAATGGAGAGCAAAAAAGATACAGCTCTGCACCTGTGGAGCTCTGAGTCTGCAGAGAAGACAGATGGTGACCAGGCAGTCACTCAGCAATGAATGTGCCGCTGACCTGTGCTAAAAGGTGGGGAGGAGAGCTGAGGGAGCTCACAGGACCACCTGACTTCTTGGGGAGCCCAGGGTGCTTCCCCGAGGAAGTACTACCTGAGCAGAGACCTGTAGGTGGAGAGGCCTTGATTAGGCAAGGTGGGGTGGGATGAGGGCATGGGGAGAGAGCAGCATGTGCAAAGGGCCTGTGCAGGATGGAGCAGGGGAGCCAAGGAAGTAGGGCCAGCAGGGCTGAAGGGCAAAGGCATAGGGGGTCCTGGGCTGAGACACTCAAGGGAACCAGATATGGGGCCCCCAAGCCCATGGCAGGTCTTTACCCTTGACCCACAGAAAGCCCCTGAAGGTCAGGTTTGCATTCTGGAAACATCACACCAGCTGCTATGAGAAGGATGGATCAGAGGCAGTTTCAGGTTGGGTTGAAACTTACTTTTTGATGCAATTCTGAAGTACAGTCCTTTCAAGTCCTTCTTTTTGTTGTCTCCTTCGTCCGCACTGAAGCCACTGTCCTTGGCGTCCATGTTGTCAATGAGCCCCCCGTCCTGCACCTCTTCCCTTCAGGGAGGAAGACATGTGTGAACACGGCCGAGTCCCCTCAGCTGAGCCCCTCTCTGTCCTCCCAGCTGTGGCCCCATGCCGCCGGTGCAGCCAGTGAGGGTCTCAGGACTGGCACCCAGGAGCCAGCTGGCTGCCATGGGACTCGGGGGTTAAAGGTGGTCAGGACCCTGACAAGAACACCCCACTTCCAAAGTCCACGAGCCGTGTCAGGAACTGCTACTCACTCTTGGACCCCCACTCCAAGCTCCTGAATCTTCTTCTCAATGGCAGTTTCCACTTCGCTCTTTTCTAACGAATATGCTACAAAAAACGCCTCCAAGATGAACGCTATGAAAATACTGAGAAAGAATAAAAGGAAGAGGATGTTATGTTGAGTCAGCTGTGGTCTAAGTGATGGGAAACCGTAATGCCAAAGAGTTTTCAAGCCCAAATGAGAAAAAGGCTGCCCATCTTTGCAAAGAAACATAACATGAAGAAGAAATGACAACGTGTCTTTCAAGCATTGGGCACAACTTTCTTTCATCTGGAAAATCAGTCTTCCTCTACATCCTATTTAAACAATGACTATTAAGAAAATAGAGGGTTTTTTAATTCACAATTTTTAAAGGTTATAGTCCAGTTATAGTTATTATAAAACACTGGCCATATTCCCTGTGTTGTAGCTGATGATAAGTCACTTCAGTCATGTCCAAGTCTTTGGGAATCTAAGGACTGTAGGCCACCAGGATTCTCAAAGCAAGAATACTGGAGTGGGCTGCCATGCCCTTCTTCAGGGGATCTTCCTGACCCAGGGATCGAACCTGAGTCTCTCCTGTCTTCTACACTGGTAGGCAGGTTCTTACTCCTAGTGCCACCTGGGAAGCCCGTCCTTGCATCTTATTTTATATGTAACAGTTTGTACCTCTGAATCAACTGATTCACCAATTTGTGTCATCCTTGTGCAGGGGCAATGTGAATCTTCTTTGTATATGGTTCCAATTTTATTACATGGGTTGCCAGACCAAGCACAAAAATACAGTTTAAGGGGAAGCTTAGGCCAAATGATGGTTGATAGAAAACTCTCCACGAATGTCTCATGTTTCTGCACAGTCTAGATCCTGGAGCAAAGGCACTGGGAGTCATTTAGGGATGTATTAACTGTAAAAAAAATTCACTATGGAAAACCTGAACTTTTTGACCAACCCAGTCAGTACACTAGCCTCTGGAGATGTCCCATGGTAGTAAAGCTTGGCGCTGCCCCCTCCCCAGAGATCACTGTGGCTAGCAAAGACCTCTCCTCCCCAGAGACCTGCTTGCATTCAAAAGTAAAAATATGGTCTTTCTTGAACTTACTTACAAAATAGAAACAGACTCACAGACTTAAAGAATGAACTTACACTTGCCAGAGAGGAAGAATGGGGGGAAGGGACAGTTAGGGAGTCTGGGATGGACATGTACACACTGCTGTATTTAAAACAGATAAACTTTTTGAAATTTAGTAATGTTTATCTTTTTGCCAGTTTTTCTAAATGTCCCCTGGACATCTAATAACAACATATGAGATACAAAATTTTTAATATGTTTGTGTAGGATATGATTAACATAAATTAAATATAAATCTATTATATTTAAATTATTAATGACATCATTCAAGATGCTCCTATTCTTTTCCTATTCTTTTTTCTGCACTTGATAAAATATTCTCAGAGAAATGTTAATATGTCTCACTATGATTATGTGTTTTTTCTTTTCCCTTTATTTCCTCTGATTTTGCTTTATGTATCTTTGTTTCTTTGCTGTTAAGGTGTTTAACAGTTTATGATGTCTATCTTCTTTGGGAATTGTACCATTTATCATTATCAAGGAATTGTACCTTCAATCATTATCAAATTGTACCATTTATCAATAATTGTATCTATTATGTCATTTAAAATAAATATATTAAATTTAAAAAATAAAAATAAAATTAAAATTAAAAAAAAAAATAAAATAAAATAAAACAGAAAACCCAACAGAGACCCACACATCTAGCACAGGGAACTCTGCTGCATGTCACCCGGCAGCCTGGAGGACAGCAGAGCTTGGGGGAGAATGGACACTGCATATGTACGGCTGAGTCCCTCCCCTGTTTACTTGAAACTATCACACTGTTAACTGGCTATACGCCAATACAAGGAAAAAAGATTTTAAAATAAGGTATTTCTCTTTTTCTCTCTCTCTCCAGAGGGGAGGATGAGCAGGTCTTCCCAGATACACAGATTAGAGTTTCCTCAGTTTGAATTTCTGGTTCTACAATCTAGCCCATCCAGCTGGCCCTCATCTCGCTGCTTAGTGGGGATTAGGGCTCAGGGAGCAGACCCAAGTATTGCCCTGGCTGCAGCTTCCGTAAGCTCTTTGTCTTGGACCCTCGGTGTCTCGCTCTGTCATTACATACACGTGACGTGCATGCACAGTGACCCGTCGACTAGAGAGTAGGGAGTCCCAGCCCCTCACCACCTTGCCTTCACTCAGTGCTGTTGGAGCCCCGCTGTCACCGCCTCCACGAACCTTGGGGAGGAGCCCCTACAGCTTTTCACGATCCCCCGGCCCACCCAGCATTCTGAAAATCGCTCTTAGAGCCACTTGGAGGCGTTCTTCTCTTGTTCCTGTTGCATGTTCTGTCCAGACTGTGCAGGACCAGCAGCACTGAGCGGTTCTTCCCTTCCCCTCCCTCTACTGCGACGTTCTTCAGCCAAAACCAGCGGGTTGGTGGCCAAAGCAACCTTGAGGTAACAAGGCCCAGGGCTGGGCTGCCACGCCAAGAGCTGCGTGCCCTGGGCACTGAGAAGGGTACAACAGCCAGAAAACATCTCTGGGAAAAAAACTCAGCGATCAAGGGCTTCCATGGTGGCTCAGTGGTAAAGAATCCATTTGCCAATGCAGGGAACACAGGTTTGATCCCTGATCTGGGAAGATCCTACATGCTGCGGAGCAACTACTGAGCCTGTGCTCTAGACCCCATGGGCCATGAGTACTGAAGTCCAGGCACCCTAGAGCCTGCGCACTGCGAAAAGAGAAGCCACTGCAATGAGGAGAAGCCCACACACCACGAGTAGTGCCCACTTGCTGCAACTAGAGAAAAGCCTGAGCAGCAACGAAGACCCAGCACAGCCAATGCATAAATAAATAACCAAAATTATTAAAGAAACGAAAACCTGTGATCAAGGGAACTCAGATTCCCACAAGGAACAATGGAACTAGAATCAGAGATCAGCAAGCTGGAAGGAAAGCCCTCTGAAGCACTGAGATGTCATAACTGCTCTCAAATAGTGGCTGAGTTCCCCCACCCCCGGAAGACGGATCAGGACAGAACTGGAACCAATGAAGAGAATTAACCAGTGGCACCTTTCCATTCTCCCTGTGCAAGGACAGGGGAGGACCAGAGCTGGACAACAAGGAAACTAACTCATTTAGGTTCTAAGGAATCCCAGGAGTTGGGCAGATTTCAGCAGAGGGTGGATGCAATTCACAAGGATGTTCATCCCAGTGGGGAAGGGTAGGGAGACCCACCAGGACCCCAGAGCCCTTCTGACCCAAACAACTTGTGAGGCTATGATATTTATATGACATACTGACATGCACGGCTGGCTGACACTGAAGAACACGAGTGTGAACAGAAGTTAGACGCCTCCCTTCTGGTGTCCTGGGCATCTAGCAAGGGAGATGGGACCCATCCACAGGGAAGTCCAGGGTGGAGCCAGGGAGGAGGGAGGTGCGA
>NW_011495064.1:2406709-2409715 GCF_000754665.1 Bison bison bison
TGTAGGTCTGAAGGTGGTGGGGGTGGGGGGGCAGGTCTGGAAAGGCCCACTGGCAGGAGCAAACTCACTTCACAATGAGAATGACGACCACCACGTGGAAGCCGATGAAATACAGCTTTGCTGCCTGGTGTGTCACGAGGGCAAAGCCGTCCGCGAGGAGTGCGAAGCTAAGGCACCAAACCTGCCAGGTCGTTGTTTAGTCGCTCAGTCGTGTCCCACTCTTTTCGACCCCTGGACTATAGCCCGCCAGGCTCCTCTGTCCACGGGACTTCCCAGGCAAGAATACTGGAGCGGGTTCCCATTTCCTCCTCCTCCCAGGAGCTGCTCTGAGCATCCCCCACCATGCCGCCTCCTCAGAAAGGATATTGTGCCACTGGTTAACCACGGTGAGCTCCGTCAGCAGGATGAGTGAGGACGCCAGGTCGTTGAAGTTGTTCTTGCAGTACCTGCCTTGGGCAAATGCTGAGTCTTTTAAGGCTGGGTTCCCACACACCAGGGCATCAGGACTGCCAGAACCGGGATCCAGGAAGTGGATTTTGCCGTGGAACACTTCCATCCCAATGATGGCAAATGCGTAGTAGACCACCTAGGGTGGGCGGCAGGGTCACGGGGTGGCACGCGGGGTGAGGGGAGGCAGGAGGACATGGACACGGGTGGGCCAGGTGACAACAGCCAGCAGGGAAGGCTGCTACCCTCATTCCAGGAATGGCTGCCCCCAGCCATGAGTTCTAGCAACATCAGGAAAAAGCGTGGCTGGGGTTTGCCCACCGAACACTGGGTTGTTCAGGGACAGGAGACACCCCAGCTGGACCACACCTTGCCCTCTCCCAGAGTCTCCATTTACAAAGTCAAAGTGATGCTGCTAACAAGTCAGGGGGTTAAATTCACTATTGTTGTTCACTCCTGTCTGACTCTTTGTGACCCCATGGAATGCAGCCCACCTGGCTCCTCTGTCCATGGGATTGTCCAGGCAAGCATACTGGAGTGGGTTGCCATTTCCTTCTCCAGAGGGTTTTTCTGACCCAGGGATCTAACCCACATCTCCTAAATTGGCAGGTGGATTCTTTATTGCTGAGCCACCAGGAAAGTTAGAAATCATTAGATTTCGAATATTGGTCATATTGTGCATATTTGTCATATCGTATAGCGATTTCCCAGTAGAGTTTAAAAAACAACCCAGATACAAGAGCCATGCACTGGAAGAACTTAAATCCCTGAGAACCACCTGGTGGTTAGGGCTAGGAATACCCCCTGGACTTCGGGTGAGAAAAACTGTAACGCGATTAACCCGCTGAGGCTGGGGTGTTCATTACAGCAGCCAGTGTACCTGAACTGTTTGCAGGTATAAATGCCTGATGTTTATACACATTTGATATTTCTAAAAATGGCTCCTAGAAACCACTGAACTCATTGATTTCACATCTCTTTCTTTCCCTCACTTAAAATAAGGCTCAGAGAGAGCTGCTAAGAATGAATTTCTTAAGACTTCCCTGGTGGTACGGTGGCTAAGAATCTGCCTGTCAAAGCACAGGACACAGTTTGATCCCTGGTCCGGGAAGATTCCATATGCCTTGGGCAACTAAAGCCCATGTGCCACAACCAATGAGCCCAGGTGCTGCAACCACTGAAGCCCTAGAATCTGCGCTCTGCAACAAGAGAAGCTCCACTGTGAAGAGCCCACCCACTGCAACGGACAGCAGCCGCTGCTCGGCGCAACTAGAGAAAGCCCATGCAAAGCAACGAAGACCCAGTGCAGCCAGAAATGAGTAAGTAATTTTTAAAAAATGAACATTTTACCACTTGCTTCACGTGGATCAGAAAGAAAGCACTCACCAAGACCAGGCCGCCAAATGTCAGCATTGTGGGGCCAATGTTAATTAACGTGGTCACGATCACCCGAAACCTGGGATAAAATGAAGTTTCTGACACAAGGAAAAGGGCAGGTAAGAATAAAACTGACACCATCCTAGCACCTTGGGTCTAATGCCTCTCCCTCCTGCCCTGGATCTGTCCTCTAAATGCCGCTGGGAATCTGCCTTTACAATTTTGTCGGTGTCAGTCCATCTACTGAACTGGGTGGGAGGGGCAGCAGGTAGTTAACCTGTATTTCACCTATAGCAAAGCAAGGCAGTTAAAAAAAAAGAGAGAGAGAAAGAAAGGTCATCAGTTTCACCAGTAAGACAAAGGTGGGTATTGAGGCTGAAAACCCATCCAGCCTGGGACTTCCCTGGTGGACCAGCGGTTAAAACGTTACCCTTCAATGCAGGTGGGTGAGGGTTCGATCCCTGGTTGGGAAGCTAAGATCCCACGTGCCTTGCGGCCAAAAAAACAAAACATAAAACAGAAATAATACTGTAACAAATTCAATAAAGACTTTAAAGATGGTCTACAACAACAACAAAAAACTTGTAAAAAAAGAAAAACCATACAGTCTCATCGGATTTTTTCCTCCACTTTTTTCTTCATCAAAAATCCAGTCTGTATTAAAGCTTCCTTGCAGACTTAGGTTGAAAGAGTGAGTACCTTGTGGGGTAGCAGGCCATTCCTCGAATAGAGGCATCCCCCTATGCTCCTGGAAAGGAACCTAGCCTATCCCAAGCAGAGTGGGCTTTTCCAGGTTTGGGGATCAGACTCCTGGCTGGTGCCCTACGTCTGTCTCTTTCTCACTGTGCATCACTGGGGAAACGTCTCACTCGCTCTGAGCTTCAGTGTCGTGACCCACGAACTCAGGATCATTAAAGCCCCTACATCAAGTGTTGTTGGAAGGATTTAACAAGCAAAGGTCCATCTAGTCAAGGCCATGGTTTTTCCTGTGGTCATGTATGGATGTGAGAGTTGAACTGTGAAGAAAGCTGAGAGCCGAAGAATTGATGCTTTTGAACTGTGGTGTTGGAGAAGACTCTTGAGAGTCCCTTGGACTGCAAGGAGATCCAACCAGTCCATCCTAAAGGAGATCAGCCCTGGGATTCCTTTGGAAGGAATGATGCTAAAGCTGAAACTCCAGTA
>NW_011495064.1:2409815-2411867 GCF_000754665.1 Bison bison bison
ACTGACTCGATGGACGTGAGTCTGAGTGAACTCCGGGAGTTGGTGATGGACAGGGAGGCCTGGCATGCTGCGATTCATGGGGTCGCAAAGAGTCGGACACGACTGAGCGACTGAACTGAACTGAACTGAACTGAATACTTTGGCCACCTGATGCAAAGAGCTGGCTCACTGGGAAAGACCCTGATTCTAGGAAAGATTGAGGGCAGGGGGAGAAGGGGTGACAGAGGATGAGATGGCTGGATGGCATCGACTCAATGGACACGACATGAAGGACAGGGGAGCCTAGAAGGTCACAAAGAGCCAGACCCGACTCAGGGGCTGAACAACAATAAGACGATGGTTATCACACTGTTAGCATTGAAGTGAAGTGAAGCGAAGTGAAGTCGCTCAGTCGTGTCTGATTCTTTGCAACCCCATGGACTGTAATCTACCAGGCTCCTCAGTCCATGGGATTTTCCAGGCAAGAGTACTGGAGTAGGTTGCCATTTCCTTCTCCAGGGGATCTTCCTGACCCAGGGATCGAACCTGGGTCTCCCGCATTGTACGCAGACGCTTTACCGTCTGAGCCACCAGGGCTGCCAGCAATAGCTGCCGTCAAGACTCGCAAGCACAGTTGAGGGACCAGGTCACAGGGATGAAAGTGATGGACTGATTTCCCGCCCTCAGGGAGCTGCCACGGGTCCCCTTCACCATCTTCACAGGGTCCCTGCCGCTGCCCACTGCCCCCGCCCACTGCCCCCAGAGAACCCAGGTCCTCTATACAAGTTCCACCCTGGGGACACAGTTGGGCGTGTTTCTAGCTCCCAGGCAGGATGGTCTCTGTTGAGCCCCAGAGAGGGGAAACCGCCCAGGTGCAACGGTTCCCCATGGTTTCATCCTTACCTCTGGATGCTGACGATGACCCGAAGGAGCCGGAGTATTCTCAAAATCAAGACAATATCCAGTACCTGCTGACTGTTGTATTTTCTCGCTGGAAAAAGAGCACAGTCAACTCTCATTGTTCTTTCTGAGCACCTCCAGCTTGTCCCATAATTCAACGCCTGAGACTCTGTGGGTCCTGGGGAAATACGCACTTCACTTCAAGAACAGGGTGATGGCTCCATGCAATAAGGAAGGGAGGGTTCTGCAAGCTGATCAGAGCTGAGCTGAGCAGCCCTGCCAGCCCTAGAGCAAAGACTCATAAGTGCAGGACCAGACTTCAGACCATCATCAAGAAGGGACTGTGAGTCCCGTTCTATGGAACACATTTCAGCAAGCCCTTCTCCCCCAGCATTCAGGTTAAGAAGCTACTCTGTCTGGAACTCCCTGGTGATCCAGTGGTTAAGAATCCAACTACCAATGCAGGGGACATGGGTTCAATCCCTGGTCTGGGAAGATCCCACGTGCCTCGGGGTGACTAAGCCCATGCCACAACTACTGAGTCTGTGCTCCAGAGCCCATGCTCTGCAACAAGAAAAGCCGGTGCAATGAGAACCCATGAGCCTGTGCACTGCAACTAGAGAAAGGCCACGCGCAGCAATGAAGACCCAGCACAGCCAAAAATATAAAGAAATAAACATTTGGAAAAAAAAAAGAGAGAGAGAACCTGCTTTATCTGTAAATAATCTTCTCTGCCTTCTACAGGAAGGAGTGTGCAGGGTGGTGAGGGCACAAGTGGGGAAGCCAGAAGAGGGTAGAAGGAAGAGGGTGGGAGGATGGTGGGCAGAGGCTGATGCTACAGCTGGATCCGGGGTCAGGGGTGAGCATGAGCAGAAGGTCAAGGATGAGCCCTGAGACCAAGGGCAGTTTTGGAGAAATAACCAGGTGAGTGGTTGGTATGATGATGCCTATACATGAATCTCTACATAAAGAAGCTGAGCACCGAAGACTTGATGCTTTTGAACTGTAGTGCTGGAGAAGACTCTTGAGAGTCCCTTGGACTGCAAGGAGATCAAAGCAGTCAATCCTAAAGGAAATCAACCCTGAATATTCATTAGAAGGACTGATGCTGAAGCTGAAGCTCCAATACTTTGGCCACCTGATGTGAAGAACTGACTCACTAGAAAAGACCCT
>NW_011495064.1:2411967-2416906 GCF_000754665.1 Bison bison bison
CCTGAATATTCATTAGAAGGACTGATGCTGAAGCTGAAGCTCCAATACTTTGGCCACCTGATGTGAAGAACTGACTCACTAGAAAAGACCCTGATGCAGAGGATGAGATGGTTGGATGGCATCACCGACTGGATGGACGTGAGTCTGAGCAAATTCTGGGAGATGGTGAAGGACAGGGAAGCCTGGCATGCTGTGGTCCACAGGGTCGCAAAGAGCTGGACACAAATGAGCGACTGAACAACACCAACCATACAGCTAAACACAGACAAAGCTAGCATCCCTCTCCAGAACACGGAACACTGTTACCGATTCTCTTTCATCCCCTCTGCGTTGCTCCAAACACCCTAAGAGTGCACCGTGGATGTTCTACAAAGATCACTGATTGAACACACGATCCAGGAAGCAGAGAAGCTGGGAGTGGGTGATGACACTGACCTTGAATGGTGGTGTTGGCCACAGTGGCCAGCAGGGCTGCGATGATGATCAGCGTGTCGAACCTAACAGTGAAGAAGCAGCATCAGTAAGGAATCAAGAGAAAGGTCTGTCAAGCTCAGGACAGTGAATCCAGGAAGGTTCAGGATGGGGATCACATGTATACCTGTGGTGGATTCATTTTGATATTTGGCAAAACTAATACAATTATGTAAAGTTTAAAAATAAAATAAAATTTTAAAAAAAAATGCTGAATCCCATCTCCTAGGGAAAGCCAAGATCCAGCCATCAGACTCATTTCCATGATTTTTAGGATAGCAGATACAAAAAGAAACACTGTGTTTAATCACTGACTGGCTGCTCCAATTAACCATTCTGGGAAATCTGTAGAAATCAACTAATTCATATCACTCTGCCTTCCAACATAGCTACATACTTGCAAGAACACTTTGACACATTTTCAGAATACACAGTATAATTTTTTTTGGCATTAATTTTACTAAATGCATTGCAACTTAAATTTTTTTTTTCTTTTTGTGTTTTGGCCACACTGAGCAACGTGTGGGATCTGAGTTCCCTGACCAGGGATCAAACCCACATCCCCTGCATTGGAAGCATGGAGTCTTAACCACTGGACCACCAGGGAGGTTCTGCAACTTTCTAATTAAAGATGAAATTCATCATGCCATTACTTTTCTTTCTGACAAAGGTGCCATGGTCCTGGACAACACTGGTCAGGTCCCTCCTGTTGGGCCACACAAGAACTCTAGTGAGTTTCTTGGCACTGAAAGCAGTGACCACAGAGATCCAACTTTCCAAACTGTGTCCTCCTAAAGTTTGTGTTCCATGATGCCTGACACTCAGTGGCACCCGAGACGGTGTGCAGCATGCAGGCGATGGTTTGAGGCCAGGAGGTACACAGCCTGGAGAAGAGAAGGTCACAGAGACACATCCAGCCCAGGAAAGAGCTCACTAAGGTCCTCATCATCCAGCCGTGCAGGCCATGTTTTCTGATAATAAGACTAGATGAGTGTGGGGCCCAGCAGTTCTGGAGGGAACTGTCTCACTGGGCCTGTGTCCTAAGATTCCTTTTCAAATTCAAGATGTGATTCTAATTTTAGCCAGTCATTCGAACTGACATCATAAATCACAGCTCTGACAACCAGATGTTCCCATGTCCTCAAGACTTCATTCTAAGAAGCCTGGGGACTTCCCTGAAGTCCAGTGGTCAAGATGCCACACTTTCACAGCAGGGGGCGCAGGTTCGATTCCTGGGAGGACCGAGAACCAAGATCCCTCATGCTCTGCAGCATGGTCAAAAAAACAAAACGAGACTAATGAGCAAAGAGCAACAAAAAAGAAACCTCAAAACTAGGCAGACGGAGCTGTGTTCCCACAGTGTGACAGGAAGCCCTGTCTTCACCCACAGTTCCCCCACTACCCACAAAAAACACACAGACTCACCAGTTCCAGAACTGCTTCCTTCCAAAATAAGCGCTGGGTTCATACGTGTACAATTTCAGGAGAATCTCAATGATATACAGAGAAAGGAAAAGCCATTCTGCGTAGGAAATTAAGGAGTCCTTCTCATCCAAAGCAATGAATATGGCATTTATTAGAATGATGACATCGTAAACCCAGACAAAAATCCTGGCAGGAGAGAAAAAGAAGAGATTCTGTCATATATTGCAGTTAAAAGAGAAAAAAGCAGGTTTAGAGCCCTACAGGGACAGATGTGTTTCCTGTCAATGGGATGAACGTGATATACTCACCACCTCCCACTCCACCAACACACACAAACACACATTTACCCCTCATGGAAAGAAAGGTTCCACCATGGTCAGGGCCCTGAAATTCACCTGCCTCCCAGGCTTTCCTACCAGGAGAAAATGAAGACAGCATGAGGGAGAAGGCCCAGTGTTCCCAAGTTCACCTTTCTGGCACAGCAGCTGGGTCAGAGGAAAGGTTCAGTAGAATCGGGGGCAAGGAGAAGGGACCACTGTATCTCCACTGCTTGTCCCTGGAAAACTGGAATCCTTTGCTAAGAAAGCTCCTGAAAACTTCTTTTTAAAAAAAAAAACCAAATTCTCTTTTATTTTTCTAAACAGGTTAAGATTATTTTACCAATATTTTCTATTTAACACAGCACATCCAAACTACTATCTGCCTAACACGTAATGATCATAAAAATTATAAATGAGATATTTGGCATCCTTTTTTGGTATGAAGTCTTTGAAATCCGGCGTGTGTGTGTGTGTCTTTTTTTTTAATTGGGATATAGTCGCTTTACACACACACGAGACTTCCAGGGAGTCAACATGTCCTATTTTCTCACCAAGTCAGGGGTGAAAAGGGATGAAAAAAATGTGATATTTGGGCTCAGGATCAACTTTTCAATGACAGAGCGGGTTGCCCCAAGCAGGCATCTGCGTGCTGTGCTCCTGGGCGAATCCTGGACGTGGCCACAGGAAGACAGAGTCCTAGCCCACTGTTCTGGGGAAGCTTCAGACTCCAGGGGCCAGCCCTGGAGGCCACATGTGGACACACAAACATCCACCAAGTGAAACATATCTGTAGCTCAATGTTGAGATGAATGGAAAGGACCTTTTACATAAACGGTTTTGTTTAATATAAAATATGGGCACTGAAAGGGATATTTATCAACATCATAGGCTGGGCTACTTTCAAGGACTTCTGAACCATTTACTTTTTAAAAAACTATTTATTTGCAACAGGTCTTAGCTGTGGCACGTGGGATCTTAGATCTTTGTTGCGGCATTCGGGATCTTTAGTCATGGCATGTGGGATCTAGTTCCCACCAGGGGCAGAACTTGGGTCCCTTGCACTGTGAGTGTGGAGTCTTAACCACCGGACCCCCAGAGACGTCCCATCATTCACTTTTATGAGACAATAAATTCAAAGACAGCAAGAGGGGAAATCTCTGCTGACAGGAGTATTCCAGGCAATGTGTAGCAAAAATAAGGTCTCCAACCAGGATAAAGGGCTCTTGCTGGAGTCCATCGTGTTGTTCATCACGTCTGACTCTTTGCGACCCCATGAACTGCAGCACACCAGGCCTCCCTGTGCTTCACCATCTCCCGGAGTTTACTCAACTCACATCCACTGTATTGATGACACTATCCAACCATTGGTCTGCCCCCCCATTCTCCTCCTGCCCTCAGTCTTTCCCAGCACAGGGTCTTTTCCAATCAGTCACTTTTCACCAAGTCCATCTACTTGAGAATAAAAGATTCAATTGACATTCTTAACAGTCATTCCCGTGATGCTAACTCACGTCTTCCTACCACATTTTACAGAGTCAAAATACCACACTTGCCATCAACTTCCTAATAACTCTGACAGGACTGGAACTTTCTGAAATCAGAGTGATTCGCTTCCCTGACTCAGAAAGCACAGCCAGTCTGTGGCTCTTGAGCATTAAAAAAAAAAAAAAAATCGAAGAAGGAAGCGTCATCTAAAAGCCTGGCCTCTGGCTAAGGTTAAACACAGCTTGTCCAAAACCCTTTCCATGCCTCCCTGAAAAAACAAACGCACCAAGCAGGGAGTGACTTATAGCTTCAATGGTGAAATGTATTCAGTCCAGATAGCACTAACTGATTGCACGACTTTAAAAGCAACTTGAGAGAAAACCGGCTCCATGTCACTTGCCTGTGTTGAACCATCTTCTGGACCAAGAGGCTTGTGGATGACTGGTATACCCGAGGCATCCAAGTTTCCAGTGGGTGTTTCTTGATGTTGATGGCGACTACCCGGATGTTGAGGAGGTCAGCCAAGCGTAGAAAGTTCACTTTGTCTGCAATGAAAAGACGACCCCCCTTATGGGGCCGCTGTGACACTAAGGTCCAGAGAGTGACACCAAGACCGCGCTCTTGGATCTGCATTTCACAGATGAAGATCTGAAGCCGCAAAGGCCAAGGCCAAGGGGCCAACGAGCGGCCCCGCCTCCCGCCTGTCCTCACGCAGACCCTGCGCCAGCCTAAAGCAGCCAAACCAAGCATGCGACTTTGCTGGTTCACAGATGCCACTGCCTCCCTCCCTGCCTCCCACCTCACTTTCCTCCTCAGTGAGGACAGTCGCTGCCTCCCGCGTCTGCCTGACCTGCATTTCCAGCCTCAATCCCACGTCCCTGTCCGCCCCTCAAAACCTCCAAGGTAGGCATAACCCTTACCCTTCAACCTCCACCCTTTTCTCGGCCCACCCTCCTCTCTGCCCCTTCTCAGGGACTCACTCAAACCCACAGCCTCCACAACACACTGGTGCGTCATCCCAGGCCACAGTACGGTGATCACTTTCTTTTTAAAAATAATTAGGTAATTAATGCTTGGCTGCGCTGGGCCTTCACTGCTGTGCGGGCTCTCTCTAGCTGCAGCGAGCAGGGGCCACTCTCTAGCCGCAGTGTGCGGGCTTCTCACTGCAGTGGCTTCTCCTGTTGCAGAGTATGGATTCCAGAGCATGGGCTCAGTAGCTGTGGCACACGGGCTTAGGT
>NW_011495064.1:2417130-2425430 GCF_000754665.1 Bison bison bison
GATCACTCTCCTGACTAGCCTGGACCCACCCAGCTGCTGAGCCAACACGCTCAGGACCTGCTGAATGCCCAGGGCAAGCAGACTATTCTACATCACCTCATGCACCTCTCCCCGACCAGGCATGTGGGGTACTGACCAAGAGTCCACTGTTCATGTATGAACTTCCTGTTACATACAACTTCAAGAAACATCACATCGATGGATGAAATCAGATTGTACACAGAGTGTTGCTGCTTCTTTGAAAACCAAGTTGAAGGCTTTGTTAAGCTTTAAAGAAAGTTGTAAATTGCAGGTACAGATTCAGGTATAGCTGAGATAGTTGTTAAAGAGTGGGGTGGATTTTTTTTTAATTTTTTAGAATTATTTTTAAAAAATATTTATTTATTTGGCTGTGCTGGGTCTTAACTGCGGCCCTCGGGATCTTTTATCTTTGTTGTGGCATGTGGGACCTTTACTTGTGGCATGCAAGCTCTCAGTCGCGACATACGGGATCTAGTTGCCTGACCAGGGATAGAACGCAGGCCCCCAGCCTTGGGAGCACACAGTCTTAGCCACTGGACCACCAGGGAAGTCCCGGGATAGAGTTTTTAAATTCTAGAATGCTTCTCGGTTAGAGGCCTAGACGATGGCCAGGTCTCCAAGTTTTCAGAAGTAAACAACCAGTCATGGTTCTACAGATGTCACCATAATAATTAATTTGAGAAAGATGACAGTGAACTGCTATCAACAGACACCCAGGCAAAGAGAAAGCCCCAGCCATGTTCAAAGTGGGGCCTCATCCGAGCGAGGAGCCTGAATTAGACAAAACACTGAGTGATATTCAACAGTCATGTTGCTTATATTCTCTAGGAGTGCCATAGTAAAGAAGCTGCCTGCATGCGGAAGATCCAGGTTCGATCCCTGGGTCGGGAAGACCCCCTGGAGAAGGAAATGGCAACCCATTTCAGTGTTCTTGCCTGGAGAATCCCATGGACAGAGGAGCCTGGTGGGCGATAGTCCATGGGGTTGCAAAGAATCGGACATGACTAAGAGATTAACACTGCACACTCAATGATCCTAAGAACATCAACTTGGATGAAAGCATTCTCAGATATCTTAGGATAGCTAAGAATATCTTATTCGTAGATTCAATTCTGGGTCTTTAGAGTTAGAACCAAAACACATATATTTGTCTTAATAGCCAAAGGCATGTAGTACCCACTCAGGGGGAAGGGCAGCCTGGGAAAATTAGTTGATGTGATAACTTGAGTTCAGAGACTTGGGCTATGTGAACTCCACCATCAGAGGGCAGGGAGACACTGACATGACAGCCACAAATAGGGTTCAGGGGAACCTACTGTTAAGAATCCAGCCAAGGGACTTCCCTGGTGGTTCAGTGGCTAAGACTCTGAGGTCCCAGGGCCGGGGCCTGGGGTTCAGTCTCTGGTCAAGGAGCTCGAGCCCACGCTGCAACTAAGAGTTCAAATGCCACAACTAAAGACTCCATGTACTGCAACTCAGACCTGACAAGTCAAATAAATAAATGAAACTGTGTGTGTGTGTGTGTGTATGTATGTATGTGTGTGTCTGTGTGTGGGTACACAGAATCCACCCAAAACCTCAGTTGTCAAATAACCTCAACCAACAGGGACTCTATCAGTATCACTGGGCTCACATCTTTTCATCCAGAAGATTCTGTAGAACAAGAAAGGACAGGACTTCCCTGGTGGTCCACTGGCTAAGACTCCATGCTCCCGATGCAGGGGGCCAGGGTTAGATCCCAGGTCAGGGAACTAGATCCCATGTGCTGCAACTAAAGATTCCACATGCTGCAGACCCAGCAGAGCCAAATAAATAAACATTAAAAAAAAAAAAAAAAGAACAAGAAAGGACAAAGAGAATCCAAATTATGGTAATTTTGTGTCAAGAAATTTGTGCCCTTCTGGTACTATATGTTGGAGATTAGGGGTCAGCAAATTCTTTTCTGCAAAGAGTAAATATGTTAAGTTTTGTGGACCAATTGATCCCTGTTTCAACTTTTCAATTCTGCCACTTTAGCATGAAAGCAGCCATAAACAAAACACAGATGAGTGAGCCTGGCTGTGTTCCAGTAAAATGTGTTTATAAAAACAGGCAGTGACCATATATAGCCTGTGGATCACAGTCTACCAACTCTTGTTGTAGACACATTATTCTCTGTACTCTCTGTTAACAATTCTATCCGGCTCTTTTCTTTCCACGTCTGTAAGTTTCATCTTTCTCAGTATAACACCAGGTTTAAGTCTAACACTTTAGGCACTAACGGAATTCCAGCCTTTAACCTTGGAAACCACACACGCCCATAGTTACAGATCAAGGGAGAAAGTGAGCATGCCTCACAGAGCCAGTGGTCTCCCCGCTCGTACTGAGTGGAGACTACAGTGACGTGCGAAATTCTGTTTGTCTTTCTGTTATTAAAACTGTCTTTGAAAGTGTCGGTTAGGGACTTCCCTGGTGGTCCAGTGGTTAAGACTTCACCTTTTAATGCAGGGAGTTGGGGTTCCATCCCTGGAGGGGGCCTAAGATCCCACAGGCCTTGAGGCCAAACATCAAACAGAAGCAATACAGTAACAAGTTCTATGAAGACTTAGAAAAAGGGTCCACATCAAAAAAACCTTTAAAAATTTAAAAAAAAGGAAACGTTGGTTAACGAAAGGAGTCTTTGCACACCCTCAGAAATAACTACTATCTCCCTTAAAAGATAACCTACGATCCCTAGAAGTTAACAAATCTAATTGGCTGTCTTCCTTGAGGACATGTTTGCCCTGGTAACAGTATTTAAATTGACATCCCTGTTTTGTGAAAGGCAAAATACCGGGGAAGTCTGCTAAGCCATGAGTCTATGGGCACCCTCCTGCCACTTCCATGGAGCGCTCATAAAATCTGGGACTTGGACGGACTCCTTTTTTCAAACTAGATGAGTCCTGGTCTCATTTAATTTACAAATAGGATCATGACTCAGGTGGCAAAATTGAGCAGGGCTTCCTGGGCGTGATCCAAAAGGATACCTGCACCCCAGTGCTCATTGCAGCATTGTTTACAACAGCCAAGACATGGAAGCAACCTAAATGTACATGGACGAAAGAATGGATAAAGACGATGTGGTGCATGTATACAACAGAATATTACTTAGCCGCTGCTGCTGCTGCTGCTATGTTGCTTCAGTCATGTCCGACTCTGTGCGACCCCACAGACAGCAGCCCACCAGGCTCCCCCGTCCCTGGGATTCTCCAGGCAAGAACACTGGAGTGGGTTGCCATTTCCTTCTCCAATGCAGGAAAGTGAAAGTGAAGTCGCTCAGTCGTGTCTACTCTTAGCGACCCCATGGACTACAGCCCACCAGGCTCCTCCGTCCATGGGATTTTCCAGGTGAGAGTACTGGAGTAAGTTGCCATTGCTTTAGCCATTAAGAAGAACGAAACAATGCTATCTGCAGCAACATGGGAGGACCCAGAGAGTGTCATACTGAGTGAAGTAAGTCAGAGAGCGAGAAATATTATATGGCACCCCTTACCTGGGGAATCTAAAAGGAAATGATACAAATCAACTTATAAAACAGAAAGAGACTCACAGACTTACGGAACAAACGTTACTGCAGGGAAAGATGGGTGGGAAGGGATAGTTCGGGAGTTTGGGATAGACATGTACACATTGCTATAATTAAAATGCATAGCCAATAAGGACAGGAACTCTGCTTGATGTTATGTGGCAACCTGGACGGGAGGGGAGTTTGGAGGAGAATGGATACATGTTTATGGATAGCTGAGTCCCTTTGCTGTCCACTTGAGACTGTCACAACATGGTTAATCAGCTATACCCCAATACAAAATAAAAAGTTTAAAAACAAAAAATTGAGCACGGCTCAGAACTGAGGACCGAGGCCTGCTGACTCCAGCCATGAACCAACAAATGGCAGCCAAGGTCATGGGTATGTATGTCTCAAGGGTATCTGCTGACCTCCTTTGCCCCCTCTCACCTGCTCATAAGGCCGTGCAATATCCTTTGCTGAACGTCCCCAGGGCATCAGAAAGTCAGGGCACTGCCTGGGTGAGGTCTGATGCTGTCGTCATGCTGCAGCTTTGCAGCCTCAGACCAGGTGGACTCACATCATGTGAGGGGGAAAGCCACGGATGAAGCAGAACCGCAGCGGTGCTATGCTTTGAGTAAATGTTCAAGTTTGAGGTTTTGATAACCTAAGGCTATAAATCCGACACAAGCTTTCGAAGATTAGCAGTGCTAGGGCATGGGAGATGGTAAACCAGAGACAGAAGAAAGTTCTAGAGAAGGCAACAGTCTAAGGCCGGAACCAGCCAAACAGGAGTTATGGGCTGATCTGTGTCCCCTGAGATTTAATATGCTGAAGGCTTAGCTCCCAGCACCTCCGAGTGTGCCTGTATTTTGGAGATGGAGCCTCTGACGAGGCAATTAGGCAGAAAGGAGATCATTAGGGTGGGCCCTGATCTCATATGACTGGTGCCCTTAATAAGAAGAGGAGGGACTTCCCTGGCAGTCCAGTGGTTAAGAATCTATCTTGCAATGCAGAAGATGCAGGTTCGATCCCAGGTCAGGGAACTAAGATCCCACATGCAGCACAGTGTGGACAAAAGAACTTAAAAAAAAAAATATCCACCCAGGAGGGAAAATTTAATAATGAAAAGTTGGGACTTGAATTTTACGTTTTTTTTTAAATTCCACCTTTCTAGTCATTCATCTTTGCTGTATTTTACCCAAGTATACAGATCCATGGAGGGCTAGAAATTTAAAAGCTTCATGCACTTTCCAAAGAACTTGAAAAGTTTGGTGCTCAGGGGCTTCCCAGCCACTCTCCCCCCATCATTAGCAGAACCTTAAGTCTGGCATGAGGACCCACGGTGTATCACTACCAATCCCTAACTGGGCTGCCAAAGCCGGTTCTTCAGGGTCTGAGAAGCCTGGCTTCTGAGCCATCGAGTTGGGTGGCTGAAGGCACATGCCCACGGCTCAGCGAAGATGCCTTCAAACCCTGCTGACCTTGCCTCCTGGAGGATGCTGGCACTCCCCGTTTAACAGCGTCTTGCCACACAGTTCCCTCTTTTCCCGGGACACTCTCATAAGTTCCAGAGGATCACTGTCACTGTTTCCTTCTTCTCACACAGGCCATGAGTCCTAATAAAGCCCTGGCTCTGCTGGACTGGTTTGAGACTCCTTGTCTCATGTGAATTTACATCCTCTCAGACTTACCTCTCCATTTGGATGCGTCTCCCTCTAGACTCTTCTTGGAACTGGTGAAGTAAAGTCGGGGTGTATTGCAGTCATTGTATATCTTTCCCCATTGCTACCTCATCTTTATGGTCATTTTTAAAAGCATCTTTTAAAGTGTATTTATTTATGTGACCACACTGCACAGCATGTGGGATGTTAGTTCCCCAACCAGGGATTAAACCCATGGCCCTTGCCTTGGAAGCGTGGAGTCATAGCCACTGGCCCACCACGGAAGTCCCTTCATGATCATTTTTGATGTCACCAACATTTCCTGTTAAGCGATCCTTAGAATTTGGGGCAGTTTAGAATAATGATAAAAGGCAGGGGCCTTGGAGTCTAGCCTGTACCACACTGCAGCTGTGTGGCCCTGGCAAATGACTTGACCTCCCTGAGTCTCAGTTCCCATACTGACAAAAGCGGATAACAAGACCCCCACCCCGCTTCCCCTGAGTTTGGGGAAGATCACACACAACAATCACAACAGTGGCACACACACAGCAAGCAGGCTACCAATATTAAGCGTTATTGATAATCTCATCAACCACGTATACATGAATGTATCGGTTACTTTCAACTTCTCACTTGTAAATGCTAAATGCACTTCAGACAGCCATTTTCCATGTTTTAGATGTGCTCCTTAAAGCAGAATCCCAGACAGGGAATGACCGTGTTACAAGGTAAAGGGCATCTGGAAGGCTCATCACATGCTGACAACACGCACCCTAGTCAGAACACAGCTGCTGCTGCTGCTGCCAGGTCGCTGCAGCCGTGTCCGACTCTGTGCGACCCCATAGACGGCAGCCCACCAGGCTCCCCTGTCCCTGGGATTCTCCAGGCAAGAACACTGGAGTGGGTTGCCATGTCCTTCTCCAATACAGGAAAGTGAAAAGTGAAAGTGAAGTCGCTTAGTCACAGCTCAGGACCCTAATTCCACTGTAACACTGCCAGCCAATACACATCTCTATTTGCAAACGTGAGAAAGTGAGGGACTTCTCTGGTGGCCCAGTGGTTAGGAGCTTGCCTTCCATTGCAGGGGTTGAGGGTTTGATCCCCGATCAGGGAACTAAGATCCCACAGGTGACTAAGCCCACACACCACAGCTAGAGAGAAACCCATGTGTCCCAACTAAGATGGGACTCAGTCAAATACATACATAGCTTTTTTAAAAAGAAAATGAAAAAAAATCCAATCCCCCCACTTCCCATTGAGGCTTCTTACCCACGTGCCCCTTCTGTCCCTCGTCGGAGATCCTCAACAGGAGCTCCAGGTGGGAACTGCTGACGTCTGGTGCCACCACCTTGAGCAGCCGCCTCCACCGGGCCTCCTTCACCACAAACTCTGTGCCCACCTTGACTTTCAGGATGTTGAAAGCTTCCGTCATTTTGTGATGTCTCAGGTATGCCAGTGTGTGAATCTCATTCTTGAAAAAAAAAAAAAGAAGTGTGTGCATTTTTTTTTAAGAGGAAGATTCAAGGAAGCCTCATTTCTCGGCTTTAAATATTTCAAGGTAATGGAAGAGTTGAGATGAATGCGTCCTGGGGACCACGTGTATCCTTTCTGGATGAGCAGGAGATGCTCAAGTGTAAAGGTCTCTCCATGCCTAACAAGGACTCCTAATACTTCCTGCTCCTGGGTTTACAACAATAGCAACCCAAGAACTCATGCCACAGGAGGAATCGCAGGGAGAAGTCACTGATAAGTCTGTTAATTCGCAAGGTACAAAATCCCTTCCCTGCTCCAGAGATGGCTAACTATCTAGTGTCTGAAGAAAACAGAACTCCGCTTACCGCGTGCAAGTGAGTGAACCCAGGAAGGATAATCAGAACGCTGAGAGACAAAGTAGCAGGAAGCAGACAGGCCCACACTCCACTCTGCCCAGGAGCAGGCAGATGCCAGAAAGGACGGAGATGAGGCGCGCTGCTGAGAGAGAGGGAGCCGCTTGGAGGGAGAAGACAGACCTGCCATTAAGTCGATGAAGACAGAGAGAAGAGAGGGGGGAAAGCAGGGGAGTGAAACGAGGCTAGAAGTGGCCTGGAAGGAAGGGGTCCAGGGCTGCCATGAAGCCTGACTGTGCACAGAGAATTTTCCAGAAGAGGAGAACCCCTCTTCATGTTATAATGGGCCATGTGGATGCCCATCCTGACTGCTCCCTGTAAGCTGATAACATAGTTAGACCAGAAATTCTCTTTCTCAAATTGAGCAGAGTTGATTTACAATGTTGTCTTTGTTTCAGGTATACGGCAAAGCGATTTAATTATATATAGGTAGATAGGGCAGATAGATAGATAGGACTTCCCCGGTGGCGCTAGTGGTAAAGAATCCGCCTGCTAATACAGGAGACAAGAGATGCAGGTTTGATCCCTGGGTCGGGAAGATCCCCTGAAGGAGGGCATGGGAAGCCACTCCAGTATTCTTGACTGGAGAACCCCCATGAACAGAGGAGCCTGGGGGGCTACAATGCATAGGGTCACACAGAGTTAATCTGAAGCAACTCAGCACACACAGTTGCATATATGTGTACACACACACACACACACACACACACACACACACACATATATATGTATGTATATATATGGCTCAAATCATGAACTCCTTACTGCAAAATTCAGACTTAAATTGAACAAAGTAGGGAAAAACACTAGAGCATTCAGGTATGACCTACATCAAATCCCTTATGACTATACAGTAGAAGTGACAGATTCAAGGGATTAGATCTGACTGACAAGAGTGCATGAAGAACTATGGATGGAGGTTCATGACACTGTACAGGAGGCAGTGATCAAGACCACCCCCAAGAAAAAGAAATGCGAAAAGGCAAAATGGTTGTCTGAGAAGGCCTTACAAACAACTATGAAAAGAAGAGAAGCAAAAGGCAAAGGACAAAAAGATATAAACATCTGAATGCAGAGTTCCAAAGAATAGCAAGAGGAGATAAGAAGCCTTCCTCAGTGATCAATGCAAAGAAATAAAGGAAAACAATAGAATGGGAAAGACTAGAGACCTCTTCAAGAAAATTAGAGATACCAAGGGAACATTTC
>NW_011495064.1:2425530-2426186 GCF_000754665.1 Bison bison bison
ACCTTTCTAGTCATTCATCTTTGTCTGTATTTTTACCCAAGTATACAGATCCATGGAGGCTAGAATTTAAAAGCTTCATGCACTTTCCAAAGAACTTGAAAAGTTTGGTGCTCAGGGGCTTCCCAGCCACTCTCCCCCCCATCATTAGCAGAACCTTAAGTCTGGCATGAGGACCCACGGTGTATCACTACCAATCCCTAACTGGGCTGCCAAAGCCGGTTCTTCAGGGTCTGAGAAGCCTGGCTTCTGAGCCATCGAGTTGGGTGGCTGAAGGCACATGCCCACGGCTCAGCGAAGATGCCTTCAAACCCTGCTGACCTTGCCTCCTGGAGGATGCTGGCACTCCCCGTTTAACACCGTCTTGCCACACAGTTCCCTCTTTTCCCGGGACACTCTCATAAGTTCCAGAGGATCACTATCACTGTTTCCTTCTTCTTCTTTTTTTTTTTTTTCTAATTTTTTCAAACCCCTCCCCGCCCACAGGGCCCCGGGAGCGTGCGCGCGCCTGCGTCCTAGGTCTCGGGAGGGGCGTGGGCACGCGCCGCCTGTTTCCTTCTTCTCACACAGGCCATGAGTCCTAATAAAGCCCTGGCTCTGCTGGACTGGTTTGAGACTCCTTGTCTCATGTGAATTTACATCCTCTCAGACTTACCTCT
>NW_011495064.1:2426286-2426620 GCF_000754665.1 Bison bison bison
CTTATATGCAGAATGCATCATGAGAAACGCTGGGCTGGATGAAGCACAAGCTGGAATCAAGATTGCCAGGAGAAATATCAATAACCTCAGATATGCAGATGACACCACCCTTATGGCAGAAAGTGAAGAAGAACTTAAGAGCCTCTTGATGAAAGTGAAAGAAAGAGTAAAAAAGCTGGCTTAAAGCTCAACATTCAAAAAACTAAGATCATGGTGTCTGGTCCCATCACTTCATGGCAAATAGATGGGGAAACAAGGGAAACACTGACAGACTTTATTTTTGGGGCTCCAAAATCACTGCAGATGGTGACTGCAGCCATGAAATTAAAAGACG
>NW_011495064.1:2426720-2427120 GCF_000754665.1 Bison bison bison
TACGAACAAAGCTAGTGGAGGAGGTGATGGAATTCCAGTTGAGCTATTTCAAATCCTGAAAGATGATGCTCTGAAAGTGCTGCAGTCAATATGCCAGCAAATTTGGAAAACTCAGCAGTGGCCACAGGACTGGAAAAGGTCAGTTTTCATTCCAATCCAAAGAAAGGCAATGCCAAAGAACTCTCACAGAATTGCACTCATCTCACACACTAGCAAAATAATGCTGAAAATTCTCTAAGCCAGGCTTCAACAGGATGTGAACCGTGAACTTGCAGATGTCCAAGCTGGTTTTAGAAAAGGCAGAGGAACCAGAGATCAAATTGCCAACATCTGCTGGATCATTGAAAAAGCAAGAGAGTTCCAGGAAAACATCTACTTCTGCTTTATTGACTATGCCAAA
>NW_011495064.1:2427220-2434923 GCF_000754665.1 Bison bison bison
CTAGTGGTCGTGTATGGACATGAGAGTTGGACTATAAAGAAAGCTGAGCGCTGAAGAATTGATGCTTTTGAACTGTGGTGTTGGAAAAGACTCTTGAGAGTCCCTTGGATTCCAAGGAGGTCCAACCAGCCCATCCTAAAAGAGATCAGTCCTGGGTGTTCATTGGAAGGATTGATGCTAAAGCTGAAACTCCAATACTTTGGCCACCTCATGTGAAGAGCTGACTCATTGGAAAAGACCCTGATGCTGGGAGGGTTTGGGGGCAGGAGGAGAAGGGGATGACAGAGGATGAGATGGCTGGATGGCATCACCGACTCGATGGATATGAGTTTGAGGAAGCTCTGGGAGTTGGTGATGGACGGGGAGGCCTGGCGTGCTGCAGTCCATGGGGTCGCAAAGAGTCGGACACGACTGAGCAACTAAACTGAACTGAACTGAACAGATCCCTCCCTGCTTTTCCCCTTTAGTGATCACAAGTCTGTTTTCTATGTCTGAGTCTATTTCTTTTTTGTAAATGAGTTAATTGGTATAATATCTTAGATTCCACGTATCTGTGATATCATATGATGCTTGTCTTTCTCTTTCTGGCTTACTTCACTTAGTGTGATCATCTCTAGCTGCATCCGTGTTGCTGCGAATGGCATTATTTCATTCTCTTTTGTGGCTGTGAATGGCGTGTTTCCTCCTCTGTATGCTCCACTGTAGACATGCACCGCTTTTGCTTTGTTCACTCATCTGCTGGTGGACATTAGGTTGCTCCCATGACTTGGCTGTTGTGAATACTGCTGCAGTGCACCTGGGAGTCCAGCTATCTCTCTGAATTAAGAGTTTTTTCTGAACATACACCCAGGAGGGGGATTGCTGGATCATAAGGTAACTCTATTTTTAGTTTTTTAAGGAACCTCCACACTGTTTTCCATAGTGGCTACACCAGTTTACATTCCCATCAGCATGCAGGAGGGCTCCCCTTTCTCCACACCCTCTCTAGTATTTATTAGTTAAAGACCTTAAATTCTTAATGGGTGCAGCTATGTCTTCATCAGCTTTGGCTCCTTCATACTTTGTATGAAGTAAGTCAGACAGAAAAGGACAAATATCGTATGGTATTGCTTATATGTGGAATCTAAAAAATAAAATGGTAAAAATGAACATATTTACAAAACAGAAATAGAGTCACAGATATAGAAGACAATCTAATGGTTACCAGGGAGGAATGCCAGGGAGGGATGAATTGGAAGATTGGGATTAACATATACCCACTACTATATATAAAATAGATACTGAAATAGACCTTCGGTATAGCACAGGGAACTCTACTCAATACTCTGTAATGGCCTATATGGAAAAGAATGTAAAAAGAGTGGACATATGTATGTGTAAAACTCAATCACTTTGTTGTACACCTGAAACTAAGACAACATTGTAAATCAACTAAAAATTTAAAAATAAAACACTTAAATAAAGATTTTATTTTAATACTCAATAAAAACTTAAAAATAAGTAAATAAAAGCACTAAAATAAAGAATAAAAGACTTCAAGGAGCCATGAACAATCAGATGCATTAAGAGTGAGGGACAAGGGACCTCCCTGGTGGTCGGGTGGTTAAGACCCTGCACTTCCACTATAGGTTGAGTCCCTGGTCGGGAACCAGGATCTCACATGCCAAGTGGCCCGGTCAAAAAGAGAAAAAAAAAGAAAAAGACTGAGGAGAAAATCCAGGATCTGCCCTGAAGCTGGGACACACTGTCAGACCCACGCCAGACTGACAAAGAGCCACCTGGCCTAGCAGCATTCAGCAAGGCAAGTGAATCTTCAGATTCATCAAAGCGAAAGGAAAATGAGCATGTTCAAACATTTAGCAAGTGCACAGGCAAGCCTCCCTGCTCCCACCCAGCCAGGTGCCAGATCCCCGCTGGAGCCCCAGCTCAGGCGTGTTACCTTCAAGTGCTCCCTGGCCTCCCTGCTCCCACCCCGGCCGGGTGCCAGACCCCCGCTGGGCCCCCCTCTCAGGCGTGTTACCTTCAAGTGCTTCCTGTAGTTGTTGTAGATAACAGCCAGAAAGACAGACATGAAGATGTAGGTGTTGATGATGATGTAGGTTATAAAGTACAGAGAATACCACCAGTTGAGCTCATAGGCAGGCATCCTAGAAGGAAATAACTACGTGTCACGGTTTTCCGTGCCCTAGGTCCACAGTGCATAGAAGGCTGACCACAGGGGACATCCCACGTGGACAGTCCATGTGCGTGGGGCAAGGAAAACCTTTACTCCGTCTACGTCTCCCCCAGACAGTGCGACGGGGCCTCAAAGCCATCACCATGCTTCATGCTAAATGGCTCACTCCAGACCTGCCTTCTGAAGTCCTTCGTGCCTTAGAGAGGTGCCAACTTCCAGAGCAGGCAAGATCTGGGAGATGCCCCCATCCCACTCCCTCCCTTCCCAGTGAGAAAATCAAAAGCCCAGAAAGGAGATTCACTTGCCCAGAATTATAGGAAGAATCTGAACTTTGAGCTGGGTCAAGGCTTTTCAGGGACACCAGAATGCCTTGCCAGGATGCAGGGAAGGCAGATAATTTTGTATCCACATTCGGACTATGAGAATGAAAGAAGTAGCATTAACAATGGCACTGGGGCCTTCCCTGGGAGTACAATGGATAGGAATCCGCCTAGCAATGCAGGGGACTCGGGTTCGATCCCTGGCCCAGGAAGATTCTATATGCTACAGAACAACTAATCCTGTGGAGGACAACAATTGAGGCCGTGTCCTGCAACTACGGAAGCCGTGAGCCTAGAGCCAGTGCTCCGCAACAAGAGAAATCACCACGATGAGAAGAAGCCCAGGTCCCACAACGAAGAGAGGACCCCACTCGCCACAACTAGAGAAAGCCCCAGTGCAGCAACAGAGACCCAGTATAACCAAAAATAAATTAAAAATAATGTTAAAAAATAACGGTGCCGGGACAAAAGGCACCAATCAGGATGCATGCTCATACCCCCGTTCATGGAAACGGTTTTGTACAGCAGGGGACGCTGAGGGAGTCAGCAGAGGGAAAGAGCCAAGAAAAAACAGAAGGGCCAGGAGCTTCCCTCGCTCACTTTTTGCTAGAGACAGGCCTCGGAGCGAGCAGGAACCCGGGACAAGTTGACACGAGGGTCCTACACACAACTGGACAACAGGAAGCCCGCCCTTCCCCCACAGCGAGTTATGGGAGGAGACGGGGCGGACATTCGCAGTTAGAGCTCCAGCCACACTCTAGGACCCAGGAGTCATCTGTTCAGGGGGCACTGTTGAATAATCTTACCTCCACAAACAAGGCAAATCCATAATACACAGGATATTAGGGGGAAAAAAGAGCCTGATGTTTTTCTCCTAAATAATGTCCACGTGTGTGGAGAATTGGCACTGGGGGACAGGGGGAGGGGACAACTCCTAACCTTTACATTTCTTTCCTGTTTCATTTAGCCAGAAAACCACATCAATGCTTAGGAGAAAAGCTGTGCTTCCTTTACAAAAATGGCTTAGGTGTTTCAACTCAAGACTCAAAGAACCTTCCAGAACAGAATTGAGTTCAAATATCTAAGTTATGTCTCCAGATATGTCTCCTGTTGCTTTTGGTTTTTTTTAAAAGGTCATCTAAATTTAGTTTTAATTTAACCTATTTTTTTTCTTTTTGGCCATGTTGTTCAGCATGCAGGATCTCAGTTCCCCAACCAGGGATCAAACCAGTGCCTCCTGCAATGGAGGCTCAGAGTCTTAACCAGTGGACTGCCGGGGAAGTCCCTCATAAAATTTTTGAAGAGTGCAAAGTGTTGGCACTAGCCTACCCTCTCTATTTAAATCTAAGTTTACATAGGGACTTCCCAGGCAGTCCAGTGGTTAAGACTCTGAGCTTCTATTCCTGAGGGTAAGGGAGCCCTGGTGGGAGAACTAAGACTCTGCATGCCTCATGGTGTGGCAAAAAAAAAAAAAAAAAACTGTATAAAAATTTTACAACAACAACAACAAAAAAAATTTTACAACAAACATGAATAAACAGAAAATCGCTATTTTTTTCTCTTACAGTTGCTTTTAAGAAAGTGGATTCTGTTATAGAACAGATGTCAGTGGATGTGAACTGGTGACTCACGTACATGACGTCAGGGCTGTTTGCAGTGGTGACCAGCACGTAGAGTTCAAACGCTATGTCCAGGATGTTGGTGAAGTATGGTGACCCTTCCACAGTCCTAAGATCCCTAAAGAGGAATCAGCGACACAGAGTGAAAAAAACCCACAGACATAAATGAAGCTGTGGTTTCTGACACCCTTTTCCCCTTGTGGAGCCCTCCTGGAGTGTCTGAACGGGGAAGACAGCCACTGGTGAACACACACATGGGAGAGTTCTCCGGCAGAAACTTCCAGAGCAGCCTGCTCACCTATCCCCGAAAAGCTTCAAGGCCAAGAGGGAGAAAATCATCATGCTGAAGAGGAACAAGAGGAACACGTAGAGGATGTCGGGCAGAGTGTTCCGGATGCTTCGGAAGGTCCTCCGGATCTGTGACGACACAGTTCGTTTCACTTACACACAATCAGCTAATTCTCTGCTAAAACAAAACCCCCACCGCCTTAGCAGATGCAGACTGGGATCATTTACACACAATCAGCTAATTCTCTGCTAAAACAAAAACCCCGCTTCCTTAGCAGATGCAGACTGGGATACGTTGTTTTATTTGCTTCGTCCTATCTGACTCTTTTGCAACCCCATGGGCAGTAGCCCGCCAGGCTCCTCTGTTCAAGGGATTTGCCAGGCAAGAATGTTGGAGTGGCTTGCCATTTCCTTTTCCAAGGGATCTACCCGAACCAGGGATCTAACCCACGTTTCCTGCATTGGCAGGAGGATTCTTTAGCACTGAGCCACCAGGGAAGCCAAACTGGTGTGTGTGCAGAGAATGGGTAAACAACAAGGTCCTACTGTATAGCACAGGGAACTGTACTCAATACCCCACGATAACTGTGCTCACACCCTACCCATGATGGAAAAGAACATGAAAAAGAATGTACATACAAATGTATAACTGAGTCACTTTATTGTACAGCAACAATTAACACAACTCTGTAATTCAACTACACTTCAGTAAAAAAAAAATTTTTTTAAACACCCTCTTATGTATCCTAAATCATATCCTTACCTGACGACTTTCAGGGAAGTTGATGAGGAAGACTGGCCTCAAGGCCCTTGACCATCGAACTCCGCGGATGTTAACAGCTTCCAGGGACCCATAGATGACCAGATCAATCAAGGTCAGCTGTGACAGACATGGGGCGGAGATGTCAGTACTGCTAGAGGACTGAGGAAGTGCCATACAGACGCATGTTCACTGACCCAGGAGGAAGGTCATGATATATCACGGGAAAAGAACCACATTCATAGCATAAAAACAGAACATTAACAGCGGCTGTCATCCGAGAGTTCACTATGTGCCATGGCCTCTATAAGCTTTCCATAGACTATTCCACGCCCCCTGCAGAGGGTACCACTCCTGGATGGAAATGTTTGACATACAGAGAGGGAGATCACGAGGCCCCAGTCACACAGCCAGCAAGAGGGGCAGGCCTGGGACTGGACCCAGGAGGCTTGGTAACAGAGCCTCGGCAGTTACCAGCACTACCTACCACCATGTGGTACTTTTCTTCAGTTCCACATATGAGGCAGGTTTCTAGCCTAGTTCCCAGGTGGCACCAGTGGTAAAGAACCTGCCTGCCAATGCAGGAGATGCAAGAGACGCAGGTTCGATCCCTGGGTTGGGAAGATCCCCTGGAGTAAGAAATGGCAACCCGCTCCAGTAACTTTGCCTGGAGAATCTGGAGTCTACTGGTCTACAGTCCATGGGGTCACAAAGAACTGGACAAGACGGAGCATGCACACACACAACGGGATAGAAATATGCAGATTACAGAAAATTCTTATCAATCCTTATTAAGGTCAGTCTGTGATCCTGAGGATGGACAAAGGAAGAAGGACCCAGAGCAGTTTAGAAAAATGTAAGTTAAAAAAGAATAATCTACCATCATCAGAAATGTTAGATCAGTCCCTTTGGAGGCAAGGCACTGAGGACTGAGAAAGCTCAATCACAGTGGGAGAGAAAATACAGACTCAGAAAGAGGCTGGTGCTGGCCGCTGCATGGGGCGCCACCTGGAGGGAGTCAGAGGGGTTATTCCAGGGCAGCAGGGGTGGCCGGACAGCTCACCAAGGGTCACGGTATCTGTGGAGGCTTCTTGGAGGAAGCACTCCCTGATGCAATCTTTTGCTGCTGTTGTTAATTAATTTTTAAATTTTTGGCTGCACAGGGTCTTCGTTGCCGTGCTCAGGCTTTCTCTAGTTGCAGCGAGCAAGGGCTACTCTCTAATCGTGGTGCAGGGGCTTCTCACTGCAGTGGCTTCTCTAGTTGCAGAGCACAGGCTCCTAGGCGTGCAGGCTTCAGTAGCTGCAGCACATGGATTTAGTTGCCCCACCTTATGTGGAATCTTCCCGGACCAGTGATCGAACCTGGGTCCCCTGCATTGGCAGGCAGATTCTTAACCACTGGACCATCAGGGAAGTCCCCTTTGATGTAATCTTAAAGCAAATAAAAGCTTTAAAAGCACACAACTCTGAGCAGTCAAGAGCTGTGGCAGGCAGACACAGCAAAGGGACGCTCAGGAAGCAGGGATTCCTGGCAGTGGGGGCAGAGGGGAGCAGGAAGTGACAAGCCCTCAGACCGAGGGCAGGTAAATTTGAGGATCAGGCTACAAAGATAAGTCTTATTCCCAGAGCCTGGGGAGCCCAGAAAGTCTTTCAAATAAGGGGGATGGAGGTGAAGGAGTGAGACCCTTTTGCTTACAGATGCAGGACAGACCTGGACGGGGCACTCTGCACCCTCATCCAGTTCACTCCATACACCTCTGCGGAGTGCCTCTTCATGCAAGGCATTGTTCTAGCTCTAGAGAGAGAAAGCACTCAGAGCTCTCTGGAGGAAACCTGGATGAGACAGGGGCTGAGGGTGTGTGGGATGGGGCTCTGAGGAGGTGGCGTGGGAGGGATGGCCGTGCAGGTCTAGGACAGGAGGACCTCCGGTGGGAGGGACACAGAGCCTCCGACACCGACTTTGGCTTTTCTTGGTGGGATTCGGGATGCTCTA
Source organism: Bison bison bison (assembly GCF_000754665.1). NCBI lineage: Eukaryota > Metazoa > Chordata > Mammalia > Artiodactyla > Bovidae > Bison > Bison bison. The sequence goes on from NW_011495064.1 coordinate 2,434,377, forward strand.
AAGAAGGGAGCATGGTGACTGGGTCGGACTTGGGCTTGAAAAGTGCCCACGTGTCCATCATAGTCAAGGCTCTGTGCTGGAAGTCTTAGGAGATGAGGATGGACTTCCGACCCTGTCCCAGGAGGGGGTCATGCAGCAAACACAGCCTTGAAAGACGTACATGCTTTCCAACTCTTTTCTTTGTTTTTTTTTAAGTTTTCCCAGCCATCTCATCCTCCACCTTCCTGTGTCAGGCAATACTGTGTTATGGACTGAACTGAAGATGTCGTCACAAGTCCCATCTCAGATCGAGGGTTCTTGTACAGTAAGACACTCATATATGAATACGTTCTGTCCCAAGAGCACATTTGTAAGTCCAACAAAGTTAGCCTAGGTACACAATTATACACAGTACTTTACTATATAGTACTTTGCTGCTGCTGCTAAGTCACTTCAGTCGTGTCCAACTCTGTGCAACCCCATAGATGGCAGCCCGCCAGGCTCCGCCGTCCCTGGGATTCTCCAGGCAAGAACAGTGGAGTGGGTTGCCATTTCCTTCTCCAATGCA
>NW_011495064.1:2435023-2452342 GCF_000754665.1 Bison bison bison
AATGCATGAAAGTGAAAAGTCAAAGTGAAGTTGTTCAGTCGTGTCTGACTCTTAGCAACCCCATGGACTACAGCCCACCAGGCTCCTCCATGAGTGGGATTTTCCAGGTAAGAGTACTGGAGTGGGGTGCCATTGCCTTCTCCAATATAGTACTTTACTTTATTTTACTGTAATGGGGCTTCTTTGGTGGCTCAGAGGTAAAGAATGTGCCTGCAGTGCAGGAGATGCAGGTTCCATCCCTGGGTTGGGAAGATCCCCTGGAGAAGGAAATGGCACCCTACTCCAGTATTCTTGCCTGGAGAATTCCACGGACAGAGGAGCCTGGTGGGCTTATAGCCCATGGAGTCGAAAACGAGTCAGACACAACTGAGTGACTAAACAACAACAGCTTTACTGTTGTAAAGGTTTATAATACTTTTCACATAAAATACATTTTACATAAAACACAAAAAATTAAAAAAAAAAAAAAACCTTTTTAATCTTAGAGTACAGTACCTTGAAAAGTACAGCAGTACCAGTTACATCCCTGCTGCCTTTACGGTTGTTCATGGACATCTTGGGATTGAACTAAAGATACGTACAAACGTACTCTCTACAGTCCCGTACAGAAAAGTACACAAAAGCACAGCGACTTGTAGAAGGTGCCCGCACATGACCGCATACACCAGACACAAGACCTCACTCACACGATCGGACGTGTGAACACAGGCTCACATCTTTGAAAGTCTGCAAGCTGCAGGTTCGTAGGTAGCGGACTCACTGTACTCATTTGTTAATAATAGGAAGTGAAGATATTTCTAAAAAAATGAGACCAGAGAGATAACTCTGTGTATTTCGGGAGTTCAGCACGTGTATGAAGGAAGTCAAAACAAATTGAGGAAGGGTGAGAAAAGAGAAAAGCCTCAACGCTCTAGGTTGAGGCCGGCTGGCTGCTGTGCTGAGATGCTAATTATAAAGTGCCCCCAGTTAATCACCGCCAGGGACCACTCTCATCACAGCAGCATTTCAGAATATGTCACCCTGCCTCACTTGGCATAAGCCCTTAGCTAGGGTCCTTCCAGATTATGCTGTGAAGCTCTATCACTCTTTCTTCTTTTCCTTTAACAAAGATGTGTTCCAACTATATTGTAACCTGCTCTTTTGACCTAATAAACAAGAAGCAATCTCTCCTTGATCACAGACACATAAGTGCATATAAGGCCATTTTAACAGATGTGGATGTACCGTATTTTATTTATCTCCTATTGTCAGGAAAAGAGAAGCGAAAGGCAAAGGAGAAAAGGAAAGATATATCCATCTGAATGAAGAGTTCCAAAGAATAGCAAGGAGAGATAAGAAAGCCTTCCTCAGTGAACAATGCAAAGAAATAAAGTAAAACAATAGAATGGGAAAGACTAGAGATCTCGTCAAGAAAATTAAGGATACCAAGGGAACATTTCATGCAAAGAAGGGCACAATAAAGGACAGAAACTGTATGGATGGACCTAATAGAAGCAGAAAATATTAAGAAGAGGTGGCAGAATACACAGAAGAACTATACAAAAAAGATCTTAATGACCCAGATAACCACGACAGTGTGATCACTCACCTAGAGCCAGACTGAACTGCGAAGTCAAGGGGGCCTTAGGAAGCATTATTCTGAACAAAGCTGCTGGAGGTGATGGAATGCCAGTTGAGCTATTTCAAATCCTGAAAGATGATGCTGTAAGAGTGCTGCACTCAATATGCCAGCAAATTTGGAAAACTCAGCAGTGGCCACAGGACTGGAAAAGGTCAGTTTTCATTCCAATCCCAAAGAAAGGCAATGTCAAAGAATGCTCAAACTACTGCACAATTGCACTGATCTCACATGTGATCAAAGTAATGCTGAAAATTCTCCAACCCAGGCTCCAACAGAACATGAATCGGGAACTTCCAGATGTTCAAGCTGGATTTAGAAAAGGCAGAGGAACCAGAGATCAAATTGCCAACATCCGTTGGCTCATCAAAAAAGCAAGAGAGTTCCAGAAAAACACCTATTTCTGCTTCATACCAGACCACCTTACCTGCCTTCTGAGAAATCTGTATGCAGGTCAAGAAGCAACAGTTAGAACCAATGGACTGGTTCCAAATTGGGAAAGGAGTATGTCAAGGCTGTATATTGTCACCCTGGTTATTTAAGTTATATGCAGAGTACCTCATGTGAAATGCCAGGCTGGATGAAGCACAAGTTGGAACCAAGACTGCAGAGAGAAATATCAATAACCTCAGATATGCAGATGATACCACCCTTATGGCAGAAAGTGAAGAGGAACTGAAAAGCCTCTTGATGAAAGTGAAAGAGGAGAGTAAAAAAGTTGGCTTAAAACTCAACATTCAAAAAACTAAGATCATGGCATCTGGTCCCATCACTTCATGGGAAAAAGATGGGGAAACAATGGAAACAGTGACAGACTTTATTTTCTTAGGCTCCAAAATCACTGCAGATGGTGACTGCAGCCATGAAATTAAAAGACACTTGCTCCTGGGTTTGTCATAAACCTAGACAGCATATTAAAAAGCAGAAACATTACTTTACCAACAAAGGTCCATCAAGTCAAAGCTATGGTCTTTCCAGTAGTCATGTATGGATGTGAGAGTTGGACCATAAACAAAGATGAGCGCCGAAGAATTGATGCCTTTGAACCGTGGTGTTGGAGAAGATTCTTGAGAGTCCCTTGGACTGCAAGGAGATCAAATGACTTAATCTTAAAGGAAATCAACCCTGAATATTCAATGAAAGGACTGATGCTGAAGCTCCCATACTTTGGCCACCTGATGCAAAGAACTGACTCCTTAGAAAAGACCCTGATGCTGGGAAAGATTGAAGGCAGGAAGAAAAGAAGCCAACAGAGGATGAGATGGTTGGATGGCATCATTGACTCGATGGACATGAGTTTGAGCAAGCTCAGGGAGTTGGTGATGGACAGGGAGGCCTGGCGTGCTGCAGTCCGTGGGGTCAAAAAGAATCAGACACACCTGAGTGAATTGAACTGAACCGACTGTCAGGAAATCCAGTTGTTTCCAATTTTTCAATACTAAGAACAGCTCAGCCATGACTAATCTTGTGGATGAATCTTTGAACACATCCTTCTTCCCTAAAGATCAAGTCCCAGGAATGGAAATATGGGAGCAAGCACTTGCACACAAAAGGCTTTTCCAAAGGAATAGCTAACCAGCCTTCCAGAAAAAACAACTGATTCTTCCCTCGAGTAAAGGATGACAAGATTGAAGGGATGAAAGGACTGAAATGTTTTCAATCTTGCTATGATTGTTTTACAGGCAAATGCACGGTCTTTTATTGTTGCTTTCATGTATAGTTCTTTTATGGGGGGTGGTATAAAGAGTGGCTTTATCTCTTTTCCAGGAAAAGGGGGAACACAGTAGGCTAGCCCCTCAAGAACCATGCCCTCCCACATGTATTTCTTAATTAGTCAAGTTAAACATTTTTTCTTATCTGCTAGTATTTACTTCCTCTTTCAGGAGATGCCATCACCAGTTTTCAGCACATATTTTTCATAGAAAAGTTGAGCATTTTTATTTAAAAAAAAATCAAAACATCTATTTGGTCTTTATGCTATACTGAACTATGAAAAAGCTAAGAAATAGTCAAATAATACATTAATCTTTCAATCACAATGACTGAGCAGCATTCATACAGATATACTATATAGAGGTATATATTAATACAGGTACTATGTTCCTGAACTTAAGTACGAATATACAGCAGGGAACAAAACGATCATGTTCATATGTGTAAATGCAATTCGGGGAAAAAGGAATGGAAGGATATATGCCAGACTTGGAACTAGCACTCTGTTCTGAGGCTGCCCTGCAGCACATTTTTTAAAACTGTGGTTTCTGTTTCTTTTTCCTTTAATTTGGAAGTGCCCTTGAAACATTAGAACTCTCACATCGTCACATTTTGCCCAATTTGCGCTTCCCTTGTGCTTGCTCTCCCAGCATCCGTCATTTTCCTGAACCCACTCAAACCTACCCAGTCTTTTCATACCTTCTGCCTTTGACCACAGCCTCTGGAAGGCACTGTAACGAGCACTCACCACTATGGTTACCATGACACAGATGTTTTTTGTATCCTTCCAGAAGACCTTCTGAGGAGTGACCTTCGCAAAGTGAACCAGTCTCCCAAAGAAGGCAGTCAGACAGAGCACTTCTGCTATCGAGGTAACCTGTGGCAAAAAAACAGAGCTATGGCTTAATTCTCTCTTACTCCCTGATACCACCCTGTGAGCTGAGCAATGTCCCTCAGTTTTACTTGGGCTTCCCTGGTGGCTCAGATGGTAAAGAATCTGCCTGCAATGCAGAAGATGCAGGTTCAGTCCCTGGGTCAGGAAGGCCCCCTGGCGGAGGCAAGGGCAACCCACTGCAGTACTCTTGCCTGAAGAATTCCACGGACAAGGAACCTGGAGGGTACAGTTCATGGGTCACAAAGAGTTGGACACAACTGAGCAACTAACACTTGGCTTAATATTACTGAAAGTTACAGCAAAACTCTTAGCTGGTTGGAATGTTTTCTCTTAAAACGAAACCTGCCTCTCAACCACAAATCCCATGACCCAACTGACAGGGTTTCCTGGAAGGGGCAGGGAGGGGCGTAAATCAGCATGCAGAGGACCCCCAGAAGGCATTCCTCAGAAAAGTGGGGCTCAGGGATTGGCAGAAACGGGCATCTGCTATGCTCTCAAATTCCCTGTGTTCATACTCAGAATAGACATCTAGAAGTTCAGTGTCTCTAATAATAACGCTCCAGAGATGTGTTTTGAAATGCCAGATCATTCCTTAGATCGCTGCCCTCCCAGCCTGCTGCCCGGATTTGGCTGGATGCTACCAGACCCACCTCGATGTCCTGACCATCTCCTCCTTGAGCTACAGGTATCAATTCCAAACTCCCACAGGCAGCTAGCTTTGCAGTCTGTGAGTGCAACTCATATTAATACTTTGCCTGCGGTTGCCAAGAGACAGTAAATCCTCCCTAACAGGAGTACTTCTCTCCATCAGTGGGGAGAGAAGATCTCAGTGAGGGTGGAGGGAATGAACTTCTCAAGGGAAGGAGGAAGAGGGCTGGCTCTGGGCCCTGAAAGCAGCAGGTGGCACAATTTCTCCACCCCTGACCCCAGCCCTCATGAGCCCTGGGCTCAGATAGGGGCTGCAGCCCCTTCAAACTTTCTAGCTCTCAGCCTGTTCATCCTTGAGGGGCTATAGAGACTTACTGTCAAGACCAGGCTTACAAAAGGGCCTGGGGCATTCCAGGACACCCTGGCTCAAGATGAGATTTTCTTGGTAATGCTGCTGTTGTTCAGTCGCTAAGTCGTGACCCCACAGACTACAGCATGCCAGGCTTCCCTGTCCTCCACTATCTCCAGAGTTTGCTCTAACTCCTGTCCATCGAATCAGTGATGCCATCCAGCCATTTCATCCTCTGTCGTCCCCTCCTCCCCACCCATCCCCCATAATTTGACTTTAGAGACGTGAAGTGCAAACACTGGCTGAACAGATAGCCAAGCCCAAGCTGTGTGTGAGCAATAATAAACAGCAGGGTGGGGACACAGAAGAGAGCCAAGGGGCTGAGAAGAGATCCTTGGGAGCGCACCTCGTCCAGTGCCGGGCGGTGGGGGCCGGGGACCAGCTCTGTTCGGGTCTGTGAACGCACAGCTCTGCTTCTTCAGGTTTGGTGTTTATTTTGACAGACACTGGGCTAAAAGTTTTCTGCCCAGAGACGTCATTAATTGTGACATCCTCATCAAATGGATACCACCAACCTTGGAAGCACTCACCAACAAACACAACTCTGATTTTTTACCTCCCTGTGCAGGGTCCTCCCCTGCTGACTCAGGGCTTGGGCATGTGATGGGCTCTGGGCACCTGGGCTTTGGCAAGTATGGTGTGAGCAGAGGTTGACGGTGCTTACATGTTAGGATGCAGCTCCTTCTTAGACCCCATTCATAGGGAGAAGCCTGAGCCACAGGGAGAGGCCGAGAGAGAGCAGAGCAGAGAGCAGGGGCACTCCAGCCCCGTGAGCCCCCAGCTGCCCACCAGACCCACTACCCCAGCCAAGAGAAAAATCTGCCCAGTTGAGCCAGTCACCCGCAGACTCATGGGAGGCAGGAAAACCTTGTTCTTTAAAGCAAGGGTCAAATGAACTTTGTCTGTCAAAGGACCAGACAGTAAATATTTTAGGCTTTGCAAGTCATACAGTCTCTGTCACATGTACACTGAGAGGCGGGAGCAGTGTGAGTCGGGAATTAATGTGGGCAGGTCATCAATTTATTACTTGGAACCCATCTGCAGTAGCTCGGTAATCTGATGCTTTACTTCAAAGCACCTATAAATAATGACTTATGACTATGAAAAGAGCTGGAAGTGTGGCAAGTACAAGACACATATTACACTATATGCTCACATTGTCTACTCAACATTAAGTAAACATGCCTTCAAACATCACTTGTCTGCGCAATGTGCCCTTGTACGCATTCTAAAGGAGATCAGCCCTGGGATTTCTTTGGAGGAACGATGCTAAAGCTGAAACTCCAGTACTTTGGCCACCTCATGCGAAGAGTTGACTCATTGGAAAAGACTCTGATGCTGGGAGGGATTGGGGGCAGGAGGAGAAGGGGACGACAGAGGATGAGATGACTGGATGGCATCACCAACTCGATGGACGTTGAGTCTGAGTGAACTCCGGGAGTTGGTGATGGACAGGGAGGCCTGGCGTGCTGCGATTCATGGGGTTGCAAAGAGTCCCACACAACTGAGCGACTGAACTGCACTGAACATATAGAAGACCCAAAACTGCCACTTTGTTTCCACTGTCTAGTGAGGAAAAGCATCAGCTCTGCAGAATTCTTCCAACCCCTCCCCCAGAAAGAAAAGGAAACCAAATTCATAGGTACTGAAAATCTGAGGGGAAGAACGCGACTGAATTCATCTGTGACAAAGTCTGATTAGCCGTTCTGTGCTGAGAGCTTACCAAGAAAGGGAGCGGGAACACGGCTGGTTCCTCAAAGAGGGCAAGCGCAAGGTTGACCCAAATGAAGAAGTAGGTGGCTGCCCGCATCGTCCAGTGGTTATAGAAGTGGTAAAGTCTGGAGCGGAGAAGAACAGAGGAAGTTACAAGCGAGAAGCAGAAGTTAAACGGCTACCCCGAGCCCCATTTGAAGAGGAGGAATAGGAGATAAACTACAAACTCCAGGCTCTGACCTTTCAATCCTTTCAATCCTTTCAATCCTAAGGAGTGAGGGGTAGCGTTTGACTGAGTGCGCACTACAAAATGTTCACAGCGAAAAAAGTCACCAGCTCTCAAAGTGCATTCTCTTAACAGTCTCAAGCTAGGATGAATACCCTCCTGGTGGGGTGTTGGGGACCCTGAAATGTCCTTTTGGAGGGCTGACACAGAGCAAGCCCTCAGTCAGAGTGACCTGTTATTAATATTACATGGCGCAGGGGCCTAACTGATTTATAATGTCTATCAGCCCATCTCGGCATGGTGGACCCAGAGAGATCCCGGGCACACGGTTCTCTTCTGTAGGGGGTATCCCCCAAACTGCCAGACGGCATCCAGGCATGAGGCATCCGCTGCTGCCTTTGGAGGTACTGACACCTCAGTCCTGGCGGTAAGATTTTTTTTTGTCTTATTCTGAGATGAATCTTTGGTTTTAGTTCGACCTTTAGGGAGTTAGGGAGAAAAAGCTGAAAAAGCTGTCATGAAAAGAACCAACATATGAGTTCCATCAAAAGGCGATAGAAAGTAAAAGAACAAGTCTTCTTATCACGTGGGAAGCTCTAAGCGAGCGAGAAAGACGCCACGTTTCCCACGCGGATGTCTTCTCCCTGTCCCGGGTGTCACTCACTCGGTTATCTGACCTTGGCATGTGTGCTGAGCGCTTCCCGACCTGTGAGGACCGCGCTCTTAAAACGTGGAAGAACACCACCACTGGGGTTTGCCCGACGCTGCGCGCCATACCCCAAATATTGCTCCAAATATTAGTTGATACAGTGACTTTAGTTTGGGTTCAACTTCAAGAATATGAAGTGCTAAAGGACAGGCGACTCTAGGTTTAACACTGTTTCAAGTGTTGACAGTTGAACACCTGGATTACCTGATGGCCTGAGGGGATGTCTCAAACGGAACGTTTCTGTTGTACTGGGCGTCCGAGACATAGGCAGCTGCCAGGAGAAGCTCCTGGTCCTCAGTGGGAGAAAGAAAGGGGAGAACAAGTCAGAGCCAGAAGGGACACTTGGCTTTTCTGTTTGTAAGTACTGAGCGCGAAAGGAAAGCCCTCTTCTCCTCTCCCGCACCCCCACGCTGCCCCCACCCCCGCAGGGAGGAGCGAGCATTAATGCCCGCACCCCCGCACCCCCGCAGGGAGGAGCCAACATTAATACCCCCACAATCGCAGGGAGGAACCACCATTAATGCCCCCACCCCTACGCTGCGCCCACCTCCCACAGGGAGGAGCCAGCATTAATAACCCCACTCCCGCAGGGAGGAGCCAGTATTAACGCTGCCGCTTGGTCGCCTCCAGGTGCTTTCTGGGCAGTGAGAAGCCTGCTTAGCGTTCGGGAATTCAAATACAGGCTCTCAGAGGAGGAGATGAAAACCACCTGGGTAATACAGCAGATTCTTTACTGTCTGAGCCACCAGGGAAGCCGTATAGATCTATTAATAAATGTGCTTAAATGGTATAGTTCTACGTTCATATTGGGCTTCCCAGGTGGCCCTAGTAATAAAGAACCCGCCTGCCAATGCAAGAGACCTAAGAGATGAAGGTTCAGTCCCTGGGTCAGGAAGATCCCCTGGAGGAGAGCATGGCAACCCACTCCAGTATTCTTGCCTGGAGACTCCCATGGATGGAGGAGTCTGGCGGCTGCGGAATATGGGTTCACAAAGAGTTGGACATGACAGCGTCTGAACACATTCATACACCAAGACTCAAACTATAGACTTTAAATATGTATGGTTTGGTGCATATTAATTATAGTTCAATGAAGTTGTTAAAAATTGCCCTCCCCCCTTCAACAACAATAACAACAAAAAACATTTGGATTAAAATTTGATGTGGAACAATAATCTCACAAGTGAATTAACTGCTATAAGAATATAACATCTACTGATTCACATGCATTCTCAGGGGTCTCAGGGGTCTTAAAGACAGGTCATTAAAGCCTAAGAAACATCATATAAATGTGTTAAACAATTACTACATATTTTCTTTTATGCAGTTAAAAAATATTTTAGTAGAAAACCTCGGAGAAGGCAATGGCAACCCACTCCAGTACTCTTGCCTGGAAAATCCCATCAATGGAGGAGCCTGGTAGGCTGTAGTCCATGGGGTCACGAAGAGTGGGACACTTACTGAGCGACTTCACTTTCACTTTTCACTTTCATGCATTGGAGAAGGAAATGGCAACCCACTCCAGTGTTCTTGCCTGGAGAATCCCAGGGACGGGGGAGCCTGGTGGGTTTCTGTCTATGGGGTCGCACAGAGTCGAACACGACTGAAGCGACTTAGCAGCAGCAGCAGCAGCAGAAAACCTAATATCAATTATTGTTCTGTGGAATATCTTGAACCTTCAGGAATACTAGAGTTCCCCACGACATGCTTAGACAGCTATAATATTTTAGTTATAAAATAGCTGGCATCAGCAAACGTTGGTTTTTAATGAGCACATTAATTTTAAGAAAATTCCATTAAGCTCCTAAAAGATCACACTGGGACAGCAAAGAATTCTGATACCAAAGCTTTTTTAAAGAAAATATTTAAAGTGAAATCTCTTAAAGACATTAAGAGATTTTTAAAGATGATGAGGGAGGGACTTCCCTGATGGACCAGTGGCTAAGACCATGTGCTCCCAATGCAGGAGACCGGGGTTGATCCCTGGTCAGGGAACTAGATTCTACATGTAGCAACTAAGAGTTTGCATGTCACAACTAAAGATCCTGCGTGCCACAACTCAGACCCATTGCAAATTAATTAATTAATTTTTTTAAAAACGATGAGGGAACTCCCTGGTGGCCCACTGTTAAGACTCTACACTTTCACTGTTCAGGTTAGTTCTCTAGTGATCACTGGTCAGGGAACTAAGATCCCACATGCCACACGACTCGGCCACACACACACATACAAGAAAATCTTTCCAGTCCCAGGGCAACCCTTTGTCCACAAATATAAACAGTTTGACAGCTACTAATTTGAGGGCAATCATCCATACAGCCTCCAGGTGGAGAATGGAAAAAAAAAAAAAACATTGTTGCTGTTAAGTCGCTTAGTCTGTCCAACACTCTGCAACCCCATGGACTGCAGTACGCCAGGCTTCCCTGTCCTTCACCATCTCCTGGAGTTTGTGCAAACTCATGTCCATTGAGTCGGTGATGCCATCCAACTATCTCGTCCTCTGACGTCCCCTGCTTCTCCTGCCCTCAATTCTTCCCAGCATCAGGGTCTTTTCTAATGAGTTGGCTCTTCATATCAGGTGGCCAAAGTAATTTCTCAGGCGATTGGGCCCTGGGGCTACCTCCCTCAGACCCCACCCAGACTCCCTGCAATGAATATGTAAGCATCGTGGCACCCCTCCAAATGACCCCTTGCCAGCCAGACTCATGCCTGTCATTTTTAAATATGCTTACACTTTCATAACAGCTAACTTACATTAATGTTCCAAAGCTTTCCCATCCTTAACGGCTATTCTGTTTCTGACACCTGTCTCTTCTTAGGATTCCATCTGCTCTGTCCTCTGGTTTTTCTTGTCTTCCTTCCCTCCATCCCATGTGTATATGACTTCTGCCCATTTGTGCTTGGGATGAAGTACTCTCAACAGGCAGAGTTACGGTACGTGAACATTCTCACCTGTATTAAGCCCATTTGTATCCTCCTTGTAAAATGAATGACTTTTCATCCAACCCAAGAATGTGGCTTATGTTAGATATCCCATTCCAAAACTGCATATACTTTTCAAGTTTACATGGGAATCACTACCCAGGTGGCATTCATGGTAAAGAACCCACCTGCCAATGCAGGAGACATAAGAGATGTGGGTTCAACCCCTGGGTCGGGAAGATCTCCTGCAGGAGGGCATGGAAACCCACTTCAGTATTCCTGCCTGGAGAATCCCATGGACAGAGGAGCCTAGTGGACTAGAGTCCATAGGGTTGCAAAGAGTTGGAAACAATTGAGCCAACTTAGCACGTATGCGTGCCCATGTCTACTGTGAAAATGGCGAAGACTGGATATCAGGCATTCCTCCAGACAAGCTGAAAAGTGGCTTCATATCTCAAAACAGTAGCCCCAGTCTAGGGGAGACACCGCTGACTGCCTGGACAATAGATCTCACCTCCCAGGCACAATACAATCACCTTCAGAAAGTTTGCTTGTAAAGATCTTCCAGCCCAGACCAATTACATCGTTCTCTGGGAGGTGGGACCCAGCGCTGAACTTTTAAAGCGGCCAGGGGATTCCAATGTGCAGTCAAGATCAAAACATCACTGGTCTAAATATGGCCATTTTACTACTGTTTCTCATAGGTTTTGTATTTTCATGGCACTTGGACAATAATTGACCTCTGATTTTTTTTTCTTCCCTTTTCTCAAAGCCATGACATTTCCTTTCCACTCCCCAAGATTTAAAAACATGTGTAAGAGTTTTACATTTTCTCCTCCTACCCTCCCCACTTTGTAAGCCTCTGTTCTGAGGAAGGTGAATAATTTAAATCCCTCAGGGCAAGAGGGAGGAGGGTGTCCAGGAGGGAGGGGGAGATGGAGTCCAGAAATTCCGGTGGAATGAACAACTAGAAGCTCCAGATACCTTTAAGTTCAGAAACCCTGATAAAACCGAAGCTGTTGATAAACGTGCTTTGAGAAATGCCAAGGGATCTTCCTGGCAGTCTATTGGCTGAGACTTCACCTTCAAATGCAGGGGTTGCAGGTTTGATTCCTTCTTGGGGAGCTAGGATCCCACATGCCTCACAGCCAAAGAAAACAAAACATAGAAGCAGAAACAATATTGTAACAAGTTAAATGCTGTTGTTTAGTTGCTAAATCTAAGTCAGGAGTCTGACTCTTTTGTGACCCCAAGGACTGTAGCCCACCAGACTTCTCTGTCCATGGGATTTCCCAGGCAAGAATAATGGAGCAGGTTGCCATTTCCTTCTCCAGAGGATATTCCTGACAAGAGAGCGAACCCAGTCTCCTGCAATGGCAGGTGGGTGGTTTACCACTGAGCCACCAGGGAAGCCCCAACAAGTTCAATAAAGACTTTAAAAATGGTTCACATCAAAAAAAAAAAAAAAAAAATCAAAGAGAGAAAAAAGCCAATATGTCTTATTTAGATATAGAAGAAAATTTATAAAACTTAAGGTAAAGAGAAGTTACCATAAATTTCAAGCAAAGTGCTTCTCCTTGTCTGTTTTCCCGTGTCATTAGAAACACTATCCCCTGAAACACTATCCCCTCTCTCTGTCTCTCTCTCTGCCTTCCTTCTCTCCTCCCATAGGGCACTCTGATGCCCAGAATACAGCAGATCATTGCTTCCCTATGCACCTCACTCAAACCTTCAGTCAACAACACTGCCTGGTGTGCCCACAGAATCAAACGTCAACTCCCTGGCTTAGCCCTTAGGGCCTATCCCTTCTGCCTTGGCTCCCTCACTTTCCCTACAGGAATCCCCTTCTCTGGCCCAAACTGATGGACTGACTTGTCGCACTCCCAGCTCCACACCCACGCCTGATCCCTTGCATGCCTAAAGCCAGGAATATCCTTTCCACCCTCCTCCATGGGGACCCATCTCAAATTTCACTTTCTCCTTGAGGACTGCCAACACCAGCAGCTTCCATTTCCATGTGGGAAGACAGCCAAGGGATGCTTTCGAAGTGTATGGTGAGTGTTCCATACAAAGAAATGGCTTCTGAGGCTAACCTAGGCACAGCAGCCTGGGCAGGAAAGGCGAGAATATCAGTGACCACTTGGTGTGGGTATAAACAAATCGTGTGCCTCCGTGCAGAAAGCAGCAGCCTAAGGGCCAAGGGCAGCCTGAAGATATGTTTTGTTTGGCCTAGAGAGTGCTTTCTGGATGCTGGCTACTGATTCAAATTTTTTACAAAACTGGAGCCAACACAAAAATGTGAACTTCTGGTTTCTCTTCAAAGGATCATAACATCTGGCCATGTTGGGTTGTACTGCAATAAGTTTTCGCAACCCGCCCTGATACTCGGTCACCTGAAGGAACGCTTAGTATTTTCCCCAATTTTGTGGGTTAGCCAGGCAGTCCTTCCAGTCAGGGCCAACTTGGCTGGTCTCTGTGGTCATCTGGGGCTAGATGGTCTGGAACCAGCTGCGCTCACACATCTCGGCTGTGTGCACCGCGCAGCAGGCTGGCCAGGGCCCTTTCCTACGTGGTCGCTGGGTCCCAGAAGCATCTGGAGAACACACACCAATGCTCAAGTAATTTTCATACCTCTGCTTGCGTCACATCTGCCAACCTCCCACTGGCCAGAGCAAGTTTCATGGCCAGTGGTCTCAAGGGTTGGAGAAACAGACTCTACCTCCTGATGTGAGGGGTTGCAAAGGCCCATTGCAGAGGGGGAATTGATCCAAGATGGAGTGTGTGGCCATTTCTGCAATTGATAGCCCACGTGGCACAACCAACTGGACGTGGGGAGCTGTGGTCCTCACTGTACAGAGGACGTGCCCTCCGGGTCACAAGCCCCAGTCCCCTCCCCAGCTGGATTGTTCCCGTCCAGGTCACTCCTTTTATGTTGCTCCCTGGGCCCTGTGGACATTTCAGCTCGTGACCACACCTGATGTAGGGTTTCCCAGGGGATGCAGTGGTAAAAAATCTGCCTGCCAGTTCAGGACCCAAGAAATGCACATTCAGTCCTTGGGTTGGGAAGTTCCCCTGGAGGAGGAAATGGCAACCCTCTCCAGTGTTCTTGCTTGGAGAATCCCATGGACAGAGGAGCCTGGCGGGCTTCAGCCCGTGGGGTCGTGCAGAACGAGACAGGACTGCAGACACATGCATGAGTTGATCTCTACCTGATTTAATGAACACCTTCCCAAGCCCTCCTGGTCACTGCCCTTTCCTCTTGCAAGGAACCTCTCTGAAAATTGCTATAAGGGAACACCAGTGAACCAAGAGCCCCCAGACAGGGTGAGCTAAGAGTTGGGATGAACAGGTTTAAGAAGAACATTAAAAAAAGAAGCACACGAAGTATCAAGAGGTAATCACACAGAGGCACAAGGAAACAGCCTAGGACTGTTCTCAGCCTTGGCTGCCCTTTCGATACTTAGTAGCTTTAAAATTACTGTTGCTGGGACTTCTCTGGTGGTCCACTGGTTAAGACTCCAGGCTTCCAATACACAGGGTGTGGGTTTGATCCCTGGTTGGGAAGATCCTGCATTCTGCAAGGTGCAGCCAAAATCAGGAGAAAAAATTACTATTGCCCAGGCCACACCCAGGTCAATTAAATCAGAATCTCAAGGTAGAGTTTAAACCCAGATAATTTCTTTTTTTAATTAATTTATTTATTTTTAATTGGAGGGTGATTGCTTTACAATATTGTGTTGGTTTCTGTCATCTATCTACACGAATCAGGCATAGGTATACATATGTCCCCTACCCCTTAAACCTCCTTCCCATCTCCCACCAAACTGAGATACATTTCTAAAAACTCCCCGGGGAATTCTGCCCAACAGTAAGGTTGAGAATCACTAGCATCAGATTATTTCTATTT
Organism: Bison bison bison; assembly: GCF_000754665.1. NCBI lineage: Eukaryota > Metazoa > Chordata > Mammalia > Artiodactyla > Bovidae > Bison > Bison bison. The sequence continues at coordinate 2,449,784 of NW_011495064.1, forward strand.
CAAAACTGAAAGTATTGGTCAAAGCACCAGAATGGCTTGCCATCTCAGTTCAGTCGCTCAGTCATGTCCGACTCTTTGCGACCCCATGAATCGCAGCAAGCCAGGCCTCCCTGTCCATCACCAACTCCCGGATTTCACCCAAATTTATGTGTCATCAGTGATGCCATCGGGCCATCTCATCCTCTGTCGTCCCCTTCTCCTCCTGCCCCCAATCCCTCCCAGCATCAGGGTCTTTTCCAATGAGTCAAATCTTCGCATGAGGTGGCCAAAGTATTGGAGATTTAGCTTTAGCATCAGTCCTTCCAATGAACACCCAGGACTGATCTCCTTCAGAATGGACTGGTTGGATCTCCTTGCAGTCCAAGGGACTCTCAAGAGTCTTCTCCAACACCACAGTTCAAAAGCATCAATTCTTCAGCACTCAGCTTTCTTCATAGTCCAACTCTCACATCCGTACATGACCACTGGAAAAACCATAGCCTTGACTAGATGGACCTTTGTTGGCAAAGTAATGTCTCTGCTTTTGAATATGCTATGTAGGTTGGTCATAGATAAGTTTCCTTCCAAGCATCTTTTAATTTCATGGCTGCAATCACCATCTGCAGTGATTTTGGAGCCCCCCAAAAGAAAGTCTGACACTGTTTCCACTGTTTCCCCATCTATTTCCCATGAAGTGATGGGACCAGATGCCATGATCTTAGTTTTCTGAATGTTGAGCTTTAAGCCAACTTTTTCACTCTCCTCTTTCACTTTCAACAAGAAGATTTTTAGTTCCTCTTCACTTTCTGCCATAAGGGTGGTGTCATCTGCGTATCTGAGGTTATTGATATTTCTCCCGACAATCTTGATTCCAGCTTGTGCTTCTTCCAGCCCAGCGTTTCTCATGATGTACTTTGCATGTAAGTTAAATAAGCAGGGTGACGATATACAGCCTTGACGTACTCCTTTTCCTATTTGGAACCAGTCTGTTGTTCCATGTCCAGTTCTAACTGTTGCTTCCTGACCTGTATATAGGTTTCTCAAGAGGCAGGTCAGGTGGTCTGGTATTACCATCTCTTGAAGAATTTTCCACAGTTTATTGTGATCCACACAGTCAAAGGCTTTGGCATAGTCAATAAAGCAGACATAGATGTTTTTCTGGAACTCTCTTGCTTTTTCAGTGATCCAGCAGATGTTGGCAATTTGATCTCTGGTTCCTCTGCCTTTTCTAAAACCAGCTTGAACATCTGGAAGTTCACAGTTCACATATTGCTGAAGCCTGGCTTGGCAGCCAAAAGCAACACCAGGCAGAAAAGGGTTCTAAAAAACTGCTTCAAAGGAGAGGACAGAAATGCATTTCAGGTGACTAGGCAGTTTCTTATTAAGTGACCCCAAACTAACTTTTAAAAAGGTTAACCAGGTCAGACTGGTACCTAGTGTCTGAGGTCTGAGCTGCAGTTTAATGACTTAGTCGATACTGTTATCTCAGAAACTAGGGTTCTGCTGACAGTGACCTGTTGGTACCAGGCTCTTCATCTGCTCTGCCTGCTCCAGGCTGACCCCTGCAGGCATGCATTAAGCTTATGTCTCACTCAGGACTCAGCCGGGACTCTGGGCTGTTTTCAGCCCTCCTGGCGTTTCTAGAGGCCTGCAGTTACTTTTTTACATTCTTTAATTTTGACAACAGTCTCAAAAGATTTTCCTGTTGCAGAAGACTGGTGCTCACCGTCAGCGTCATCAGTTTGCGGAATGAGGGGAGCAAGACCTGGGTTGGGCCGGAGCCAGGGACTAAGAATCCTTTTCCTTCTCTTCCTTCTTGACCTGCTTTTCTCTGCTTAATCCTTTAAGGGACAGGGGACATGGTAGAATCTGCCTGTTGGAAGTTGCCAAGCCCCTTTGAGAGGCCAGTAGGCCAGGGAGCACTGGGGGAACAGGGCATTTAACCCCACCCAGAAGCCTGCCCCTTGGACCATCCTGAGCAGGCTGCAGGGGCCACATAGCTGAAGCGGGGAGGAAGGGGAAGACTTCTCCATACACTCAAGGAGACAAAGGACTAAAACGCCTATCACCTCCCACACACCTGCAGGAGTAAAGGACACGCCTCCGTGTGCCAAGCAAGGCGCCCTGGGCCTCACCGACACCGTCTTCTCCAGACGGGTGTGATTTATCACCGCCAGCCTTACAAAGTGGGAAACCAGAGACTTCCAGCGTCTTGTCATTCACATCTAAAATTTCCTGACTCAGAGCCGAGGCTCTTTCCATTGGCGCCCTGCCTGCCTCTCCACTGAGTTCTTGTTCAGGGAAAGGAAACAGCCCGAGAAGAACTCTTTCCAGTTCCCAGTCTTCCCAAGCTCAGGCGGTCTGGGTGAAAGCAGAGCTGAGCGACTGCGCAGCGCGTCTTCCCGGCCGCAGGGATCCGAAGAGCCAGGGCGACAGCAGCGCTCCCCGCCTCACATCCTCCAGCCTCCCAGGCTTTCCCCTTGCGGCGGGACCCTCGCTTGGCTTCCTGCCGCCATGGAGCTCCGTGCTGCGGGCACGGGCCACCCAGACCCGGGGGCGCGCCACACGGAGACAGGACCC